>NC_090932.1:209175862-209803445 GCF_040938575.1 Ambystoma mexicanum
CATCACCCACTCTATGCTCCAAGCACTGAACCCCTTGGAAAAGGTGCTCAATGTACTGCATTTCTTGGACACTGGGTCATTTCAGAGGACAACTGCCATAGAAGGGGGCATTTCACAAGTCACGCATTCATGCTGCTGTAAAGGCTCACTCGCAGTCTTACACATGTATATCCAAAAAATATAAAACACCTCAATGGGGAATGAGACTAAGAGAACAGATTTCAAGGTTTAGTTGCTTTATATAAAGTTGGCATCCAGAGAACTCTGCTGCCTTGAGAGCACTCTGGCAAACATTACAATTACATGACAATATAAAGTAAAACATCGTCATAGATTACCCAACTAACATAGGGTACTAGACCAGCGCAGGATTGGATAGACAATATAGAATCATATGTCCGAGTAGGCGCTGCTTCGTCCGGATTGGTTGCCCAGTTGGCGGGAGGGTGAACATCACATGGTCAAGCTGCCAGCGTCCAGAAGGGGTGAGGGTGTGATATGGCAGACTCTAACAAAGCTAGCATGAAAAACTACCACTAGACACACAATAAACAATAATCATTAGTATACCTTTGAGTAAAGCTTACAAACCTATAAATTTGCATACAAATAATGATACCATTATTCATTAGGATTTATATGGGTATCGGGCTTAGGGGTCTTGGTTGGTGTGATAACCTTAGTTATAGGACGGGCCTGTGCGCATCAAAGAGCTTGTGGGACACACTGACATTTGTTAGTTCTAGGGTGCAATATATGGAGACAGATGTCTGGTTTTAGTAGGAGGCACTCTGGGGTAGGCTGCACAGCAGGGTCACACTTCTGGTACATCAAGAGAATACCTTAGGAGGGCATAGGGTTATAGTGGCAGTAATTTTCCAACAGCGGGGGTAAGAGGGCACTGGCGGGTTTGTGGAGATGGATGAGCTACAAGGCAGGATTCAGACTGGTTCACACACAGGACAGTGATCTCAGAGGAATAGTGAGATACTACATTTGTATATTTATTTCAATTATCCCCGCCGCATCTGTGAGAAAGGGCTTTCAGACAGAGTGAGAAAAGGTGGGGGCCATGAGTGTGGTGTGCATGGCGCTTCAGAGGGAAGAGGAGCCTTCTCGTATTATCGAAGTGAGACCTAGTCCAAAGATGGAGACGAGGGCACACAAAAATGGAAGCCAAGTGTACCCCACAATAGCCCTGTTTGGTGCTAATGTTAGCATACAGGCAAAGGAGGTGTCCCCCGCTATTGCACGAGCAAGTTGTCCACATTGTGCTGAAGGTGTGAGGGGAGCCCAAACAACCCCTCACTCCCACACATTCCCCCCTTTCGTTTCATCCAAAATAACAAACTAATCTTTTTTTATTATTTTCACTCCGCTAGTACTCTGATTCTTGTACTGCCTCATCCCATGCTGGGGTCCCTTTGATTGGCATCCAGGCCCTACAAACACTTCTTAGGCTTTGGCCTCTTCTGGCGTATTCATCAGGTGTGCATGTGATGTATATTCCCCCATCCCCATGCAGATCCACCCACACTTCCCTGTACCATTGCAATTCACGTGGCTCTTTAATTGTGGTGTGGTTGAAGTTATCTACCCTGTCCCCATGCTGGTGATTAACAGCTGTCAGGTGATACTTTGGTGGATTTGACTCCCCTGTCTGTATTTGAGCGTCTATCATAGTTGCTACCTTTGTCGATTTGCCCATTGTTACCATCATCATTGTTGAACAAGGCATAGATTTTGCACAACAAAGTATGCCCAACTGGCACACACAGAAAAATAGTAAAGCAAAAATGATGACTGGTACAAAAATGTTCGTCATGATGCTGAACCAGGATGGTATCCAATTAAAAATGTTGTCGAACCAGTTGCTCGGCTCTATTCCTCCTTCTGTCCGCATTCTTTCTCCCAGGCTTTGTACTGCTGAGATGATGTGGGAAAGGGTCCCATTATCCATGTCTTCAGAAAGTGCGAATGTACAGCATGCGCTCCCGATTTTTCTGCAAACACTGCCGTCCATTGCTGTGAGAAGGTCCTCGACGTACCGGCTCTGCAATGTCATTAGGTGCAAGGCACAAAGTTCCACTTTGATCACATTGAATCCCTCTTCAGTGTCGTTGGCCAATTGGATCAGTTCCCAGCGGACTATCTGCAGCCATTTGACGTTTGTTTGTGCCTGAAGTCCTGGCATCAGGAGGGAAGCAGAGAAAGTTTCAGTGGAGTTGAAAAGTTTGTATTTGTCAAGAATCTGTGCCAGCAGTTCTCATGATTTGCTCGAGATATAGTTGAATGACCTCTTTTTGCGGTACACTCTGCCTTGTAGCTCTTTTTCAGACAGGATGTCATAGGTGGTGGGCTCTTTTGTTGCTGGCTGGGGTGCTCCCGATATGTCGGCCGACTCTTTCCCCCCTCGGATATGGCTTTCTGGAATTACCATCAGCGCTGAGTGCCGGGTGTCCAGGGCGCAAGTGCCCTTCCACGATGATGGCAGAGGCAGGTAGGCTTGCTTGCAACACACCCAATGCATGTCCATGGGTGCTGCCGTGCCCTTTTTCATATCCGGGATGATGATTATTTTGTTACATTGTCTGTTTGAGCCCATTCGTACCTTTCCTTCGACATGGAAGCAGAGCTTGTGTTCTATTTCTTTTTGAATTTTGATGGGCTTTTTGAGGTCAGTGACCCATGTGAGTTTTGCAATGTGCTGGGACCAGACGGGAGTGCATGTCTCTTTGACCCATTGAAAGTTCTCTTCAGTAAGTCCTCGCAATGCTCCTGCCTTGCACATAATCGTTTCGTCTTGCCATTTGTTTTCTGTGAACCGTGTCCCTCTGATAACAAAAAATGGTTCTTTGATGCAAATCACTCCTTGTGGCTTACCCGTGAAGGTTCTCTCGTTCTTAACAATGTGTGACTGGAAGGTGCTCCGAATCCTACACAATACGAGATGAACTAAACATTAAGCTCCGACAAGGGCACTTCCTGAAGTATAAGTATTTTAGGTGTGCCTGAGGCATGCGGTATGACAGAGCAAACATAGCAGCTCTCATTCGTGGCTTGTTTTGGTGTTGCACTCATGTCTGAGTACCATTTGTTTGATTGAGCTGGGTGGCGGGGGTCTTCAATTTCATCTAATCCCAGGCCATGATATTCATCATATCTTTTCCCTCCGCCCCCCTTTTCTGTGTCCTCCTCCCCCTTACCTGTTGTTTATCATTTTCACTCTCCGGTAATTTATGGGAAATACATCTGCCCGTGTTGCAACACTTAGTTCACTAGCAGCCTGAGAGTTTGGGGTAATTGGGGTGTCGAGTTTAAAGTGCATTAAAGTGTTTTGTGAGGTAGGTTCTGGGGTTGAATTTGCATTAATATATGTCATATCAGGCTCTCCGAGCCAGGAATAATCACTATCATACTCATTGTTTCATTATCAGTGCCTGTACCCATAGCAGCAAGTGAAAAAACACAGGTTTTGGCAGTTTGTTTTTTATGTAACGTAGTGAGATTATCATTTACAGAGACATTCTGGCTGATTCAAGGAATTTGTGTGCCGAAAAACGCGGATTTGTGCACCATTCTGCCCACAAATCCCTGTTTAACAAATGAGGATTTGTGGGCAGAATAGTACACAAATCCCCGTTTTTAAGCATACAAATTCCATGAATCAGCCCCAGTATGTTTCCACATTGTTCTTACTCCAGCCCATATGAGAGTTGAGCCTTCCTGTATCAGGTTTACCCCACTCTCCCCCTCTTTCATATCCACAATTATGAAAGAAAACGTCCAGTACAGAAACACCATCACAGAAAATACTATTGCTGAGAATGCTAACCTGTACTCGTAGTTCTACCATGTATTTATCCTTTCATCTACTCTAACACTATCTACATTTGAATCATCATTAGTGAGGGCCCACCTTTCCATCATATTTCCACCTGAAGAGGCGATATGAAATTGTACATTGCAAAAAACTTTTCATTCTTTTTACATATTTTCTTTTACATCATTACTAAATAAATTTTGATTTTTGTCAACTATACCCTCTTTCTACATCTATTTCAACATTTCTTTGTCAGTTTATGAAAACGATCTATTTTTTTTATAAACAATGACAATTAAATAAATGACAGGAACATGCAGAGAAGTACAGTGGTAGAGAGAGTTAGAGAGAGAGGGCTTCATTACGAGTTTGGTAGTAGCCCTTAAATGTTGCGGTAGCGCTGTTACAGCCACATTTAAGAGTCCGCCAAATCACGCCTTTGGCTGATTTCCCCCCAGCTTTGCGCTGGGGCGAAATCCGGCAAGAATTTGCCGATTTTCGGTGCGTTTACCGCCGGCAGAAAATCCACCGGCGGTAATAGTGCAAAATTTCCCCATCGAACCCAATGGGGAATGGGGAATTCCCAAATGGGCTCAATGGGGAATGGGCAATACCTGTTCCGCTAAACCCGTGATCCGGCGCTAATAGCGCTGGTGGGTTTGGCGGTAGGGATAATAACGCCAGCGCCCAACTCTCTCTCTCTCTCTCTCTCTCTCTCTCTCTCTCTCTCTCTCTCTCTCTCTCTCTCTCTAGGCTTTTTTACACAACTTGTACAATTTGCTTTTGAGCAGGCCGTTGATTTTTTCTAAAATTCTGTTCGCCTACAGGTGATAAATCAAACATAATTTGTTCTTTACATCCAATATAGTCGTCACTTCCTTGAAAAGATCATTTACAAAATGGGTGCCGTTGTCTGACCTTATTACATCGTATATTCCCTATCTGGAGAAAACCTCTCTCACTAAAAACTTTGCAGCACACTTTGCGTCTGGGTGAGGACATGGCCCAGCTTCCACCCACCTTGCTCCATTACATCTTTCTCCCATATCTGCTTAGTCAATGTGGAGCTCTCTAAAAGGCCACACAGGATGCAGCAATGTCCCTTGTAGTGTTCTAAGAGTTATCCCCGAGCTGTATGTTTGGCATGTAGTACACTCTACTGCAAATTTGGACATATGCTCCTGCAAATTCAGGACAAACCACTCTTCCTGAATCTCTGCTGCAATGTGTTGTTTTGTTACATGTGTTGAGAAGAGCAGTTGTTGGAATGCTATTTCTAACAATTCTACTGACATCACTACCTTCCCTGTTATTTCTTGTCACCATATTAAATCTATCGATTGTTTACAACCTCTTTTTGTCCATCATTCTTGTTCCTCTACTGGTGCATGCTTTTGTAATTCAATTATCTGTGCAATCGGTGTGTGGCTGTATCCTTCTTCTTTTATGTCTGAATTGGTTGTTTTTACAATGCATTCTAAAAGTTGTGGGACATTGAAGTATGCAGCTTCTTTCGCAGCAGCATCTGCTGCCGCGTTCCCCAGTGAGATTGCGTCCATGTTATTGGCATGGTCTTGGCACTTTAGCAATGCTGCCACTGATGGTTCCGCTAGTGCTTCTATTAGATCATTCAATAATGCTGCATGCTGTACTGGCGAACCATCTGCCCTTCTAAATCCTCTTCTTCGCCATCTAGACAACCCTGAGTGTACCGTTGTTGTGGCATATGCGTCGGAATATATTGTCACAGCACATCCTTTGGCTGTGTGTCGCGCTTCAGTTAGTGCTATTAGTTCTGCTGCCTGTGCTGAATAATGTGAGGGGAGGCGTTTCTGCACAATCACTTCATACCCTTCTTCTTCCATCCTTACCACTGCGGCCCCTACATGTTTCTCACCTGTCTCGCTGTCTATTGATGCTAACCAATCCACAAAACATATTTCTCCCTCCTCCAATGCATTTTCACTTGCTTTTGGAATGTCATCTTCTTCTCCTTCATATGTGGCACAATCAATATGTCCTCTACTGTGCATGGCTCAGTAACGAATGTGGCTGGGTTCACTGTCTTACATCTTACCACATGAATGTTTGGACTCGATATTATGATCTCACATGCTGTCGCCCTTTGCATTGTGAGCGTGGATTTTGACCTTTCTAAAATTGAAACAGTGAGTGCTCCGCGTACAGTGTCACTGAACAACCCATCACAATGGTGGTGCTTCTATCGTAAAGGCCGCTGCTGTGTGAGCTTGTTCGCACGCGAAGTGGCCCTGCATTACCGAGTCTAGTGTGCTGCTGTAATAGGCCAATGGCTTTTGCTCTAATGCTGTCTTTTGGGTAAGAAACGGCTGTCATTAATGTACCATTACAATATGAAACAGGTATAACTCCCGGTCATAATCTGGGTTCGCTAAAACTGGTGCATGTGCTATAAGGTCTTTTCATTTGAAATACTGATTCATTATTTCTTGTGTCCATTTTAGAGGGATGTTATCCTTTTGTGCTACTCTTAAGGCCTGTAACAGCGGGCGCGTTTATGATGCATAGTCAAGTATCCATGCATGGCAGTAATTGCAAATGGCGAGAAATGTCTGCATATCTTTCACTGTTTTTGATATTATCAGGTGGCATATTGCTGCTGCTCTGTCTGGGATAATTCTTTTGCCATCTTTCGAAATCAGTTGCCCTAAATAAAGCACTTGGGCTAGGCAATATTGTAGATTACCTTTGTCCACTTTGTATCCTTTTGTGGCTAATAATTTTAGCAATGTTATCAGATCAGCTCTGCATTGCTCTTCACTTGTGCTGATGATGAGCAAGTCATCCACGTACTGTATTATTGTGCTCTCTACGTCCAAATTACCAAGATTTTCATGCAATATTCTATTTCAAATGCTGGGGCTCTCACAGTACCCTTGTGGTAATCTGCAATGCTCATAAATGTTGCCCACCCAATGTGAATGCTGTGAGATATCGACAACTCTGGTCAAGTGGCATGGAGAAGAAGGCATTCTACAAATCCACTTCCGTGAAACAGGTAGCATCCTTAGGTATGCTACATAAAATTGAGGCGGGATTTGGCACTAGAGGGAATTCCTTCTGTATGATGTCATTAAGTGGACGCAGGTCCTGGATCATCCTCCAAGCCCCCCCCTTGTTTTTTTGATCGGGAAAATTGCTGTGTTACAAGGAGAATTTGATGCCACAATACCTTGTTCTAATAATGTGCTTATTGTTTATTTTATTCCCTCCTCTGCTTCTCTTGATAGTGGGTACTGTTTTACTCTAGGCGGTATTGCACCTGGTTTCAATTTTATTTTTATTGGTGTGACCTCTTGTAAGAGGCCTACGTCAGTGGGGCCTGTAGTCCATAATTATGGCAGTACCTTTTCCATATCTTCCTCAAATATAGTTGGTGGCCCATTAACACTAGCCAGGAGAGGGTTGACTATTTCTCTGTGTTGGATCATGATGTGACAAGGTACACTTATTTACATTATTATCTCCCCATTAGTATCATTGTCAGTCAACAACACCTCATCAGTTAAATCACGTAGAGCTATGTTTGGGTCTATGCACATCACTGTTCTCCACTCGCACCCATGTGTGTCCAGTCCTATTACCGCAATACGTTTGCTTGAAACCTGCACCCCTTCCAAATCAATAGACAAGATTGTGCCAGGTACAACATCCGAATTTACAATTGGGTGAAAGACAAAATCAGAAGGCACTTTCCATTCTTTGCGCGTTATCTCAGGCACCACTGTAGCAAGCAGCCGTATTCCATAAACAAACATGTCCATATCTATGGGCACCCCCCTTACCGCAATTTCATTAGTCATAGTGCTTAATCAACATTGCTCTTACTGGGCACATCCCTGGAGTGGAGCACACTATTCCCTGTTAAGTGAATGATATTGTCATATTCAACTTGCTCATGAGGTCCCATCCCAACAAATTTATTGGCAAGTCTTCATGATATAGTAGAGGTGCTCGCACTGTTTTTTCCCCCACCGTTATGTCAAGATCTTTTGTGTAAGGAACTTTTACAAGAGCCCCAGAGAAGCCTTGCGTTTCCAAATTTTTTCCCGAGAGCAGGAACGAGCCTTCCATGAGGCACGATTTTTCAGCTCCCGAGTCCACCATAAAGATGAATTGTTTATTGCCTATCTCCGCCCCCACCAGTGGTTCCTCTCCTGCATGTAGGGTAGTAGATAGGACAAGACACGCAAGCGATTTCTGTTGGCTGTCCTAATCAGCATATGTCTCCGTTCCTGGAACAGAGAATACATTGTCCCCCACTATGTACCGCGAAAAGGTGCTGGTGCGCCATTTGCAGATGTTGCAAACATTTTAGTATTTGTATTTCCCATAGTGTTCTGTCGTGCTACTGGTGATTGCATGCCTCGCTGCCGTGGTTGCTGTCTAGGTTGAATCTGCTGTGCTCTCTGCTGTGGTTCATTATAGCATTGTTCATTCTGCCCACTCCCAGCCATAGGTAACCCATAGGGACCACCTGGGTGTGGCTGGCTATACTGCTGTTCGTTTCCCATGGGAGGTTGCCCTTGGTAATATCCCATTGGTCGCATTCTGCATTCTCTCGAGAAATGTCCCCACCTTCCACAATTCCAACATGATCCTTGCGGCCCTCCCTCATTCCTTGACCCCCAAATCCTCTCTTTCCCATTTCTCCAAATCGTCCTCTTTGTCCCCTGTACTCACCTCATCCTCTTGTGGGTCTGCCCTGCCAATTGGGCCCTTCGTACTGCTCCTCTCCTCCCATTGCTCCTGTCCGTTTGAGGACCAAGTTTCTGCCATCCTCGCTGGTGTACTTCCTGACCCCTCCTCTCCTTCCCCCTGCCTGTCAGGGGATGTTGTTCATTGCTGCGACCTCCACTAATTTATTTCGTACTAACTTTGCTTCATCTGCCAATCTTCTCTGTGCTATCTCCTTTTCTCTTTCTTTGATCCTCCTACAATGGTGTACAATTATACTCTGAATATCTGGCCAGTCCTTGGCCTCTATCCCAGCTATTTTATCTAAGGCCTTCTGTACCTCCTTCGGGATCCCTTTTTTAATTATAAAGTAGAACAGGGTGGTGGACTGGTCCCACGCCGTGCCCGTTTCAGATCTCCACAGTTCTTGCACCTGGTGGATGAATTACGTAGGCTCTTCCTCCTCTCCCATAGTGCACTGCCTCACTATATGTAAATCCGGAGTGTCTGGGAAGGTTCTCCACAATGCATCCCATACTTGAGCTCTTACATTGTTAAATGACGACACATCATGGTGGTCACAGTTCATTGTTACCCCCGGGAAGCCTGCCTTAACCCACCCTCCGTCAGCTTGATCACAAACGGCGGACACTAGTACATTTTTTACATCCCTTATTGCTAATGGCACCCCTGCAGTGTCCTTTTCAAATGCGTGTATCCACATCCCTGCCCCACCCGAAAGTGGATTGAGGAGTTTCAACAGGTTAGTCTTGTCCATCTGTGGCCTTCCTGCTCCCTTATTTATCAGAGGCATCTGTAGTTTTGCCTTACCTCCTTTTTTACTTACCGTTCCCTTCTTTGTCTTACTTACCAACATGTTTCCTACTCTTTGCCTCAGCCTTCCTTGCCACCTTTAGAGGCTTCCCTCCCTTTGGTCAAATCTATATGGTAGCTGAGACCCATACGCTGCTGCTCCATCTTCGTATTCATCTAGATCACTCCATACCTCATCTATCTCTTCATCTGACTCTCTTCCTCCCTGTTACTCCCCTCCTTGGCTATCTGGTGTTTTGTGTCGTATTATTCTTACATAATTTCCATTTAGATGAAAGACAAACTCTCTTGATTGCCACTCTTGTTCTTGCCCTATCGGTATAGGTGCCTTTGGCGGTGGGGACGGGGTAGATCCTCCCACTACAATCGGCGGTGGAGTCAAATTTTTTGCTGTCAATGGTGGTACTTCTCCTCCCCCTGGCAACATATGGCCCCTATCGCACAAGGCTCTTAGTCGTGTTATTTCCATTTGGGCGTGAGCTAGCTGCCTATCAAAATCTCCAGTTAACTGTGCTAAATTCACCAGAGGGGCACTAGTTGGTCCGTATAGCCCTCCCGTTTCATAGGGTGGCGGGGCTGTGGCACCAGCTGCTGCCAGAGTGCTCGGTGCTGGCGTATACCGCAGTTCGCTGTATCCCACAGCAGGCCTTGTCAGCAGCGGGTAAAGCCTAGTGAGGTCAGTCTCTCCTGTTTTTACTGTACATTCCTCCCCCGTTGCACCCTCTCCCACCTCCGGAGCTCTGCTTTTTTCCAGGGATGTCTCTTTACTTACCTCCCCGTTGGGGGCTGTCTCCTCAAACATTCTCCACACGTCTAATACTTCCTACCTATTTTGCATTTGCTTTCCCTTATATTTGGCTAGCAAATGAGTTGCTACAAGATCTAACACTCTTTTCTCAAAGGACCCTCCCTCCGACCATATAAGGGACACCCCTTCTCCTCTTATTTCTGTTAACCATTGCTCATGATATTTCTGTATTTTTTCACTATACAAAGGGAGATGGTGGCAAATATGTGCTAACAGTGTATTCCCTCCATGACACCTTATATCGTATTCTTACAGGTATGCGCTCTTTTTCTGAGTATACATACACAATGCAATATATCAGATAAACACCCTCTCGTGGCACCTTTACCAAACCTTATTTCTCTGTCATCATCATCACAAATATCAATGACCATTTTTTACTTACACCTTTTTGCACAAATTGCAAAATATTACTTACACGTTTCATCAAACATTATTTCAGCAAACACATAGACACACATGTAATTATCAACAGATCAACACAATGTACTTCAACAACATTGACATGTAACATGTATTATCTTTTGTTTTAGATCACCCCTTTTCTTTGCTCTAGTCCCTTAACCCTTACTCTTATTTTCACTCCCCAGCTCTGGGCCCCCTTAGGCTACCTCTTTGAAGAATTGTGCTCACACGGAAAAAGAATATTATAAATTACTACTCCGAGCCTACTAAATATGTGAGACTCCTACTTTTTTCTCTTTATCTCCACTTGTTCCCTGCACTGGTCAAGACAATGCTATGCAGCACCGCCTTCTACCCCCCTTTGGAGCTAGGATCTCGTATTCCTCTTTATCTCTTTTTTCACAACAACCTAATGGCCATATAAAGGAAAGATAAGAAACAAGTCTCACAGTTTCACTCACACAAGCCTTAATCACATTTTCCAGTTGTCCCTTTCCCAATGCTTTGTTACCCTTATCTTTTTGAACCCTTATTTCTCAGTGTTCTCCCTTTCCCCTGAGAGTCTTGCAACCAGTACTCAAATGTTCAGCAGGGTGGTCTGAGAGCCTTCTTTCACGGTCTATCCACAGTCGGGTCCACACCCCAAACAAGCCATGACCCGCCTTGGTGAGCAGTTAGTTGGGTATTTGCAAAGATGACGGGGACCCTTGGAACCTTTTGTTTTGTCCGCACACTGGTCAACCGCGGAGACAATGGTTTTGCTGGGGGGATCTCGCCGCACGGTACAGGGCCTCAGCACACCTGTCCAAAGCAAGTTTCAGGGGTCACCAAATGTAAAGGTTCACTCTCTGTCTTACACATGCATATCCAAAAAATATAAAACACCCCAATGGGGAATTACAATTACATGACAATATAAAGTAAAACATTGTCATAGATGACACAACCAACATAGGGCACTAGACCAGCGCAGGATTGGATAGACAATATAGATACATATGTCTGAGTAGGTGCTTCTTCGTCTGGATTGGTTGCCCAGTTGGCGGGAGGGTGAACATCACGTAGTCCGGCTGCCAGCGTCCAGGAGGGGTGAGGATTAGGGCACGGTGAGATATGGCGGACACTAAGCTAGCACGAAAACTACCACTAGACACAAAATATGCAATAATCATTAGTATACCTTTGAGTAAATCTTACAAACCTATAAATTGCATACAAATAATTATAACATTATTCATTAGGACTTTTTTGGGTATCGGGCTTAGTATAAAGACTGGAGGGGGGTGTCTGTGCTTCTGCTCTCTATATGGTAGAGGAGAGGCACAGAGGACCCATCCAAGATTTTCTATTGTGGTAGCAATGGACGAGCAATCAAGGCCTAGCTTCTCAGGAGGTGATGCAGGCTGGTTCTTAAGTACAGTGTAGTCCCCAAGCACCCACAAAGGAATGTCCACACACTGTATTAGTTAAAACACAGTCTTTATGCATTAATGTTCAAGGTTATGTAAAACATCACGATAACTCACTTTGTGCTCAGTTATCTACAATGGCAAATATAAAGTTCTACTTGCTACTACTATTACTATTAGATCTCATTAAAGTGCATCAACTGTACGGTTAAATGTCACACAAATCAGTTCGTAAAGGAAACCAACAATAGATTTAAGAGGAAAGCAGTTAGTTAGAACAATAGGCAGAATACTGGCCCCGTTTACCTAGACACAGTTCTTTGTGGAGATCCCCTCACCTGGGCAACCTGTATAATAAAGATATATCCCAAGCACAGTCCATATATTGTTCACAAGAATCTTTCCAATAGTCCAGCAACTCCAAAGTACCTGGTGTTGTAGAGTTCCTCGTTGGGGAATTGACTGCACTTCTTGAGTGCACTCCCTTTAAGGCAGGAGCCACGGGTCATCGAACGTCTGGCGATGAACAGGGTGAACTACGGCGGGTAAGTGGCAGCTTCGTTCTTAGCGGTGCTTGTTGGTGACGGAGTGTACACGTCCTGCAAGGATGAGGTGTGCGGGGAACCTCAATGTCGATAGTTCAGAACCGCAAAGAGTTTGAAGATCTGTGGCCCAGCAAGGGCGTCGAGTCATCGGCATCTCTGTGGTCTTTGGGTGGCGGGAAACCCACCGGCGGATGCTCCTCAGCGTGACGACGGCCTGGCCTTCTCTGGCGGGATAAGGCGGGCAGAGGTGTGAATGAGCTTGTCCGTGAATCAAATGTTCTTAGGCAACGGGAGCACAACGGCTCTGGTCGGTGATGGCGGTCGTCTACGGTGGTGGACAGCAGTGTCCAGGCACTTCTCCTTGTGATCCCACGGCGGTCCCCGTCTCCAGTCGGCAGCCTGTCGTAGGTCTGTCTACCAGGGAGCTTTGGGAAAGATCAGCAATGCACGATGGTCCCTCGTAGCTCGGGAAGAGGGCGCCTTACCAGGTCCTCTCTGGGTCAGTCCTTGGAGACAGAGCAGCTTTCAGTTTGATGAAGAAGGGCAACAGCAATTCTTCCCTTCCAGCAGGGCTTCAGTCTCAACTCCAGTTTGTCTTCAGCTTCTGAACACGAATTCTAGCAGTGAGAGGCCCCCAGATATACTAGCTGATCTCCCATTCGTTCTGCCGGGTCACACTCAGGCAACCAATCGTTCAGAAGGGCATTAATGCAGGCAGGTAGCCAATCAGGTGCATAGTGCATTCAGGCCATTCACTTCTCTCCAAACACTCACAACAAGTTATGTGTATTGGGACAAGTACCCAGCCATTCAACACTCCACACTGCATTCATACCAGTTTTGGGCAGGGCTGTCTCAGTCATTGTGTCAAACACCAGATACTAGACATCCACAACACAGAATGCGTATTCGTCACACAATCCATTCACCCAGGTCCCACCCACAGGGTGTACCCACACCATACAGTCCCTGGAAAGGCTCCAGCCAGTCTGGTCTGGACTTCACAACAACACCATATATGGAAATTCCACTCAACAGCCAGTCAGGGAGAAGGGGCAGAGTCAGTGCTTCCCTGGACTTTGGGAAAACAAGCTAACAGGCAATAGAAAGCAAGAGGCCACAGAGGACATCTTGTTTCCTATCAGGAATCAACTGATTCCAATGGCAGGGCCTGGGTATCCCAAAATGGAGGAGACTCAGAGCACCTGTCAAATTCAGCATGGAGCTGCCACCAGCCCATACCCTGCTCTGCGGGCCACACATAGGTGCCCAAAAACATACACTAGGGGCACAGGGTTGTACCCCCACCCATGGGTGCCATAAAGGTATCCATGGGTCTGTACACCAAAACAAAACAGAGAGCTGCACCACCAGGAGTCCCACATGAACTCATGCACGGAAAACACAACAGAACACACAATAAAAGGCAGTAAAGGACAAGGATACAGAGGCCCTGTCCCTTCGATGCATTGCCACCATCACATGTAGGGGTCTTGGTTGGTGTGATAACCTTAGTTATAGGGCGGGCCTGTGTGCATCGAAGAGATTGTGGGACACACTGACATTTGTTAGTTTTAGGGTGCAATATATGGAGACAGAGGTCTGGTTTTAGTAGGGGGCAATCTGGGGTGGGCTGCACAGCAGGATCACACTTCTAGTACATCAAGAGAATACCTTAGGAGGGCAAAGGGTTATAGTGGCAGTAATTTTCCAACAGCAGGAGTAAGAGGGCACTGGAGGGTTTGTGGAGTTAGATGAGCTACAAGGCAGGATTCAGACCGGTTCACACACAGGAAAGTGATCTCAGAGGAAGCGTGAGATGCTACATTTGTATATTTGTTTCAATTATCCCCGGCGCATCAGTGAGAAAGGGCTTTCAGACAGAGTGAGAAAAGGTGGGGGCCATGAGCGTGGTGTGTGCGGCTCTGCAGAGGGGAGCAAAGCCTTCTCGTATTATCGAAGTGAGGCCTAGTCCAAAGATGGAGTCGAGGGCACACAAAAATGGAAGCCAAGTGTCCCCCGCAATATCCCCGTTTGGTGATAATGTTAGCATACAGGCAATGGAGGCGTCCCCCGCTATTGCATGAGCAAGTGGTCCACATTGTGCTGAAGGTGTGAGGGGGGCCCAAACGACCCCTCACTCCCACAAACTGCCAACACCAGGTGTTGGCAATCATGACTGCACGCCCCTCAGTCCGCAGGCACATATACATGCCCAGAACACCCGCAGAAAGGCAGTCTGTGGTCCAGGACTTTTATGAGGTGGCACACTTCCCTAAAGTGCTTGGTGCCATTGATTGCACCCATGTGGCCCTACGTCCAGCTAGGTCCACAGAGCACACCTATCGCAAGCACAGGCATTCCATCAACGTGCAAGTTGTATGCAATGCCAAGGGAATCATTACCTCTGTATATGCAAACTACCCAGGGTCCACTCATGATAGTTGCATATTCAGAATGTGACCCCTACACCGGGCCCTGGAAGCTGGGAGGCATGGCAACACATGGCACATTGGTGAGTACAAATGACCCCGAATACGGATGCATGTCTCACACAGACAAAACCACACCACTGACAACCCATCTCACCTCCACAGGGGAGAGTGCCTACCCTCTGAGCACCTACATGATGACACCAATACGGAACCCCACCACTTCACACCAGGTAAGATACAACACAGCCCATATTGCAACTAGGGTCACAGTGGAGTGCACATTCGGAGTGCTAAAGTCACTCTTCCACTCCCTTGACCACTCTGGTGATGAGCTACTATATGCACCACCAGTAGTGTGCAGGATCATTGTGGCAGCATGTGTCCTGCACAATGTTGCAACATGGAGTGGCGTAGCGTTGGACACAGCGGTGACCCCACATCCCCAACCACATGCACAGTGCCTGAGCATGGGAGGGGATAGTGCATGTGGCGAAGCTGCCCATACTTGTACTTAATGTTAAGCATTAGCCCTCGGTAGGATACTCTGTAAATGACTTCTAATACTGAAAGCTTACAACTGAATGAAAGTTATGGAAGACTTGGCCATGGACTCATAGCATTTTGGGATTATTGCAATTTTCAGGCCTGCACCCACCTCGAGATACTTCTTTTGCTGCTGCTCTCATTCTACTTCAAATCATAAAAAGCAAGGTAACCCTCTCCCTCATTCAAGATATCTGAGTTTTGTCTCAGTTGTGCTGCTGTAAGCCATGGTTAAGGTACGTACCTCTAACAAATATGCATCTGACAATGTGGCTCTCACCCACATAGTGAAAGACATAATGCACTCATTATGACTTTCCCGGTTTGGAATAAATGCCTGAAGAAAATGCTGGTAATTCTGATACTGGTATTATTTCTGGACTGGCAAAACACAGGTTTGCTGGGGGGAACCGCAGATCTCCTGGCAGGCCTGACCGGCCAGTAGCTCAGGCGCCTACTGGCAAAGAAATGCCTGAATCACCGGCACCAGTAATACCAGAGCCGGTCAATCAGGCAATCTCATGTCACGGAGTCCTATCCCACGGAACGGGAACTTACCATCTGCTCCACTACCCATAATATCCCGGTAATACCGGGATATCAGGTGAAGCCGGTATTCATCCCAAGTATTATTGTTCCATTGGCTCTGAAACATAGAGAATATTGTGTCAGTGGCGTTATTTTTTCTGGGTGTGTGTTTTTGCATATCCACGTTAAAGCATGTAAATAACTGTTCCAAATGTTTTTACAGCTAGCATTTATTTTCTTAACCACCCTTTCTGCAAAGCCCACCAGCCGTTCTGCACGGCACTGTGCCATCCCTTTTTCCCATTTCCAATTTGCATCAAGGGCCTGGTGTGGCACCCTGGCACATTATACCTGGTGGAGGTTTTACAGTATATTCTTTTATGGACAGTGGCCACCTGTTTTCGCTTTTGGGTGCCCTCTGTTATATATTCCAGAAAAATGTGCTTATTTTACGCTTTCTGCGCAATGCTTTCCAGTTGTATAAAGTTGTCTCTGTACACCTACCCCTCCCCTTATCAATCCATTTCACTTCTACCGTATGTCCCTGGAACATACCTCTGGTTCTGCACAAGTTCAGATGTACCAGGCGCCCTCCCTCTTATGCTGTCACCTCTTGTGGCAGGAATTGCTTTCCTGTGAGATGTGCAATCAACGAGAACACATAGCAGATACCATTGGTGATCCCCATCCCACTTTCTTCATTTCCCTATGCACAACTTTCTTTTATCTTCACTGTTGTTGGTGTTGAAAAGATTACTTCAAACGGACCTCAAAACTAAGGCTCTTTCCACTTTCTTTCTGTGTTTCGAATGAGGATATTGCCCCTTGGATAGAGTGGCTGTGTTTGTGGAAATGCTTGTGCACTCTCGTCAATGTTGGTTGGTGCGCTTGTAGATTGCTGCAGCCGGAAGGAAATGTAGTAAAACACATTTGTCATCTCAGTCAGATAGTTTTTTTTTTCTTTCCAAGGATTTCTGAGCTAGGGTTAGTGACTGAAATTGAATGTGAAGTAGGGAGAAAACATTGGGGTTCTTTACAAGGTAGGAGGTAACCATGCTGCTATTAGCGGCATGGCTACCCCCTTACCGGGTACCGGGTTCCTTGAATGAGGAATTACCGGGCCATTCCGACCTTGGGGGGCCCGGTAATTCCTTGTTCAAGGAATCCAGACCTGGTACATCCCCATTCCCATTCGAGCCCCAATAGGGTTCAATGGGAATGGGGAGCATGCTAATATCGGGCCCATTTTTAGCATGCTGGGCTGTTCGTGGGACTTGCTAAGGCCGCCTGGTAAAACCAAGCGTCCTTAGCGGGTCCCGCGAGCAGGACTCGTAATGAGGCGGTAAGGGGTTGACGGCTCCGGCTTCTTTACCAGCACCATTAACCCCTTACCACCAGGGTCGGGATGACCCCCATTGTCTTCTAAGTAACATGAACAGGTCTAGGCAAAAACTTAGACGACCATGAATTCTGATAAGTAAATGTATATTATCACATTGGCTGCACTAGAACACTGGTCTTGGGATAATATGATGCTCATTGAAAATATCAGGAATGCACAGTAGTAGTAATGAAAAATGTTCAAGTTCAAAAGATCAGTAAACAAAATTGACCATTATCAGTAACATGAAATGTTTCCAACCGTTGTTATAATATGCATTATTTTCCCACTCATTGACCATGAGCTGTGTAGTCAAAAGCACATTTCTGCTTTCATCGTATCAGGAAACCCTTTGTGCAGTATGACACATGATCAGTGCAGTTTTCACTGCTTGTGGAAGTCTCATCCAGTATTGCTCATACAATCCATCATCATTTTTGACCCTGCCAGCCTCAGTCGGTGGCAGCAGTTTAGGTGTTGGTGGAATATCTGACTCAACGCAGGGCCTTCTTGTAAGACTGCCCTTTTCACATGCTCCTCCAGAGCTGTATTAGTTGTGGAATTAAGTGCACATTGTTTATCCATGTGAAGAGTTTCAGTCATGAAATATTAACGTCTGCATGCAAGCTGTTTATGTCAAACAGCAGAAGGAAGAACTTCTTACTGTTGTGCTTTAGATCTTCTACTATGGCACCTGTAGCTGTGGAAAGATGCATGTGTGCGTTTGTCAGAACAGGCATCACATCCCAAATTGGCCGGGCATTCGTTTTACTACGGCCAGTGAAACTGGAGACACTGTCACATCCTGTCAGTGCATGGACATTTTGTAGTGAATGGGATTTATCAGGTCCCATATCATTTACATACGACTCTTGCCATTTCTAGATGCCAGCTAGAATTCATCAGCTGATTGCATCTTCAGGAACACGCATAAAGCCAGCAAAACAATATTCATTTCAACAGTCAGAAGCAATACCTTTTTGTGACCAGGCCGTTTTGCATGCAACAACATACAACTTCTTCATGGGTACATGGCATAAGTGAGACCGTATCTGGCATATGTGGCTTGCTAAGGACTGGTTCTACATCAGTGAAGATATGCTGCTTATCTTCCTGGTCAATCTACTTGAACACTGCTTCATTCAGGAACTTGTATGGCTATGTCTTACTAGTGTCCGCCTGCAGGAAGTTCAGCCAGTTATTTAGAATTGTGGTTGTAGCCAGCACCCATCTATGCAATTATTTACCAAACATTGTACTTGAACTGCTTTAAGTGAATCAGCAAGACACTTGAACCTAAACAGATCAAGATGGGATGTAGCTTGTAGCTTGGAAGACAGGTAGGACTAATGTGCATAGTCACTGAATGTCATGGATACAGCAGGCTTCAACATCCAGAGGATGGCTAATCCTTCAAGGAGTACACAATTCATGGCTGGACCCTCTTTCTTGGCATCAGAGATTTACTGCAAACGTAATGAATGCTGACTTCATACCCAAATGCAAATGCTCACCATCTGAGAGTGCAGGAGGGCATGTCTAGTTCTCATGATGAACTAAATGGTAAAAGTTGCCACGCCTCATCTGGCAACTAATATACAGACAAGATAAGAGTACCCCACTATTTTTGAGGGATACTGGTTGCTGCCTCCCTTTGCCAAAACATGACTGTGTGGAAGCACCAATGATCTTCAGTATGTTTTGTTGCATTGTGTCTTTCATAGGCCTGGGTCCCTCTATCAGGCATTCATTTGTGAAACCCTCAAACTGCCCCTGACCTACACTCTCCATATTCCAGACAGTTTTAACTGCATCAGGATCTGCAATCAGTTTGGCATACAGAGAATTTAGAGCCTTTTAACCTTACTCAAATGGGTCTCCTCACACCTCCTTGGCACTCACAAAACAGGTGACATCTTTGGCAAAATTGCAGCTTGCAAACTAGGTGTCAGGTCACGATGACGTTTGCCTACTTTCCTTCCAGAGTGATGGAGGCCATCATGATTTTCCCATTTTAAACTTAGAGCCTCTGGCCCATCAATCATCCAC
The DNA here is from genome assembly GCF_040938575.1 of Ambystoma mexicanum. Classification (NCBI taxonomy): domain Eukaryota; kingdom Metazoa; phylum Chordata; class Amphibia; order Caudata; family Ambystomatidae; genus Ambystoma; species Ambystoma mexicanum. Next base: position 209,195,339 of record NC_090932.1, read on the forward strand.
TGGCTCAAATCACTAGGGTTGTCAATAAGGCTCAATGCCCCTTTATCTACTTTAATGTAAGGCTTGTTCAGCACATCTGCTTTGTCAATGGGTATGACAGAAAACAGTGGCCTGCACTGACTTTCTTCACTATGTTTGACTGTCTTGTCAGTAGCTCAATCATATCTTTTAAGTGAAAAGAACGCTATTTGGTATAATTGTTATGGTCCAGAACCTGGAACCTTGGATCCAGTTATTTTAGGACATCAAGATACATTTGAATGATGTCTACCCAAGAGAACACACAGAGAGTACCAGCTGAAGTTCCAGCCCAGTAACCCAGTAGCTCAGTAACGAACATGCAGAATTGCATCCCTACTCTGCGGGCACCCTTTTATTGAAGTCAGGTTCTTCTCCATCCATCACAGGCAGTTCTCTGAAATTCTTCATCATAATCCCTATGCTGCAAGATGTATAGTGTTGCTGCAGTGATCGGGTGAGCTCTTCTTGTGTGCTCCACATGGACAACTGTGAGGAAGGAGTCATCTGTAACTGTTGGTTCAATCTCAGCCTGAACACGTGCTTGCACCCAGCCAGTGTCTTGCATCCAGTGTAGGGCCTTCCATGCTGCAATCTTGAAATCTAGTTCCCCAATAACCACTACTGCTTTGCCCTCACCATACTTGTCTGGCTACTTCCTTTGCATTTGCTTTGCCAAGGCAGACACGGGCTGGTCTAAGGTGATCAGATGTGCCTGTCCTGGAATAATAACTCAAACAAGTGTCTGATGTTGTCCAGTGTATGGGCACTTTCCAGGAACAGTCAATGCATGACTTTGGGGCAAATGGTTCAAGCTTCTTGTTTTTGGTGGCTAGTATGAATGACTGCACAAGCTATGTTGTTTTTGTGCCCCAATTGTATTTTTCAAGATGTGTCTTGCATGTGTTGAACACTTGTATTCTTCTTGTGTTTGCACTTTGAAGCTGTCTCTGGTTGATGGCAACAAACTGGCAGATGAGAGGAGCACCTTCTTGAAGCTACTGTTAAGCACATCAGTGTATGGTATTGTAAGTAGCTGATGGGTTCAGTGCTTGCATCCCCAGATCCTCACACAATAACAGTGCTTTTATCCACTCCTTCACTAGGGAAACAGGGATGCTGAATGAGGGAGATAGAAGTACTGTTAGGGAACTTCTATTTGTGTTTCTCTGAGACTGAGCTGTATATGTCTACAGCAGCAGGTGTGAAGACATTGTCATGCTTCTTTGGGTGGGCGAGGGATTACTTGTTCCTGCTGAAACTGCCGACTCTATATTTCATATGAACTCAGAGTCAAAGAACACGGTCATAGGAGATGCTCAAACCCAGCTGTGATAGTTTGTTGTCAATTCCCTTGTGCATGTGTGAGCATGGAACATCAACCCTCTGTGGATTCTTGCTGGTGTTGTCTCAATATTGCTGTGTGAAACAAGGCTTGATGTTATTGTCCCACATCTTGGTTGTGTTTGACTCATGCAAACCAGAGCAAGCAACATTGATGGTGCAGATTCTTTTTGGTATCCTTCACGGAAGCCATTGAATGGCTTGGCATCTCAAAACATACTGTGAGGCACAATGTCTGCAGCACATGTCAGAAGAACTGAATTGCTGTCATGATCCAGCTCACAAGTTTTACTGGGAGCCGCACATGTCTCCTCTTCAAATGATAGTAGGACAGCTCTATCCTCACTCTCTGGCTGTATGTATGGAAACTGGCAAGGCGCCACTCACAGAGTCCTATAGAGTGGAATTGTACCAAGCTTGTTTTTTCAGCCCTTCCATCCTGGACCGATAGAGGTGGTTGAAATCGGCCAGCCAGCATACTGTTGCTGTTTTTTCATCAAACCTGGTCTCCCCAATATGGAGGATCAGTTCAGGAAAGATTCATGCTGATGCTTCTCTTCCGTGATCAATGTCCTGAAAGGAAGCGCCCCCAATTTCAGCACGATCCTCCCCGCAATGAGAGACAATAAGGGACTCTCCCGTAGTGGGAATAAGACCAAGACAGAGTGCGGGTGAGCGTAAGTGGGAGTTTATCCAAAGAATAGGGCAAGCAAAGAACTCTGCAACCTCCGAGAGCGCTCTGTCTGACAATAGCAAAGACAGGCGTATTTCTAATACAAAAAACGTCATCAGAACCTACACACTATAGGGGGCACAAGTTAATTGGGATTGGGTGGCGTCGACTAACTATAGGTGTTGCTGCAGCGTGGTTGGTCTTGGCGTGAGGACGTCACTGGTCAGCCTCGTGGGTTGGGTTGGGCCTGGCAGGCCAGCTTGAGGTCATCCGAGCGGTGTTGGTATGCTGGGGCAGCCTGTGACAAAGATGAATACCTTTCCTGACTCGTTTGCCCTAGGCCATGCACACCGCAGTTATTCAAGAAACGACATCTAAGTTCATCAATAAATCGCTCAGCAGTTTGTCTTATAAAATAAACGCAACACATGAGGAATGCACCTCGTGAGAGGTCCGGTGGTTGTCGGTTGGGGTGAGATTTACCTGTGTCCTATTGACCGGTATTTTAGGTCGAGGGGCTGGGCTCTGGGGCCTGAGCCGAATGATACATGTCTGTCTGCCGCGTTAGAAGTTATTGTATAAATGGGTCTCTGTGTCTTGTCCCAGTGATGGGGGTCGTCTTTGCACGGGGTCATGATTCTTGGGGTGGTCTAGGGGGGGGTTGTGGAATTTACGAGAGGGTGCTGGTAGATCAGTGGATTTAAACGTGGGTTTATTACCGTGCTGTAAATAACACAGGTGGCGGGCTGTGGCCTTGGGTGCGGTACCGGGGCCTCTGACTCTCTGAAGCGGCTCCAGCTTAGTTGGGGGAGGTGAGGGAGCGCGGCACAGGCCTTAGCTTCTTTATCTGGCAGGCTTGGTAGGGTGGGAGGGAGAATGGCCTTGCATATATTCACAAAGGTTTTTTCCTCGTGCGTTGCTAACTTTTGAATGCAGAACTTTTATAATGTTCCGCCTTATTTTGATGTTATTTAAACACACATATATATTTCAATTTCGTTACACATTTCTTTAATACAGTCGGTCCGAGTACCTTTTCATTGCCTAACATTATATTTGCTACATGGTGTGATTATTTTATGTACATTAGACGTTACACGAGGTAGTTCTAGGTTATGGCCTACAGAAATTGATGCTCGCTGCTTTAGGTGGTTGAGAAAACATATATGAGTTCAGGTTTCGACATAAAATTGTAAGAACACTTATACAGATAAAGGCTATACATTTGGTCGACATCTTTCTCTGTGGTTATAGCAGCACTAGTCCAGACCTGGGGTGGTATCATGTAACGTTACATCTTTATGGTTTATTCACAGTTTACAGGATCTGTTTAAACAGAGGTAGTTCGTTGATACCAATACTTGAATTATTTTCTACTTTCTTCAGATAGTGATGCTTCAGCTTTTTTCCCGTCACCCCGGCCTCGCAGACCAGGTCATGCGGGGTGCAATATTACATTGTGAACGATAAAATGTTACAGTGTTAGCATCTCGGGTTAGCTCATCCCCGGCTTTCTCATGGGAACGCGCTCGCAGCGGATCTACCAGGGCTACTGCGGCGGCGGAGATGCATGAAAGGCCCTCCAAAGGTGGGGGTCTTGTTACAGTGTGCTGAACTCACGCCATGTTTGCTAAACAAGATGGCTTCTATGCCTAACTGAATTTTGGTATATGCAGGGAACGGATATGTGTGGGCGATGTCGTCGGCGGGTGACCCCTCCTCCACCTGGGCCCGGGTGGCATGAGGGGACGGCCACCGAGTCATGGTCCTCACCTGGGGAGAAGGCTGCAGGTGAGGAGGGCCTCGCGGCCAGTCCTCCCCTACATTTCCCCCCTTTCGTTACTAAAGTAACGAATTCTTTAGCTCTTCTAATCTTCTACATTCTTGCTCCTCTATCACTGCGTCATCCCATGCAGGTGTTCCTTTTCTAGGCATCCAGGCTCTGCATACCCCCCTCAAGCTCTCACCTCTTCTAGCATACTCATCTGGGGTACATGTTAAATATATACAGTCACCAGTTTCTTCCAAGTCTACCCAGACCTCTTCATACCATTCCAGTTCCACATCTCGGGGTTCTTTGATAGTGGTGTGCCATAGTTTATCTACTATGTACTTATCACGGCACATAGGCACTAACTGGTATCTGGGAGTGTTATCTGTTCCTGTCTGTACATGTACTTCTTGTGTCGCCTTAATTGTACCACCAGAGTTGCCCATTGTCACCATCATCATTGCACCGTTAGGGACTGCATTAGCACAACATCGGAGGCCCACCTGGCACAGGCAGAACACCACGAGGAGGACCACCACAACTGGTATTAAGAACTTCATCGCCACTCCAAGCCATGAGGGAACCCAGGAGAAGATATTGTCGAACCATGAGCTATCTTTAGCCCCACCTTCCAGCTTCATCTTCTCTCCCAGGTTATGTACTGCTTCAATGACGTGGGACAGGGACCCATTTTCTGCGTCTTCAGAAGGTACGAACGTGCAGCACGCACTTCCTATTTTTCGGCAAACACCTCCATCGATCGCTGTTAGCAGGTCCAGAACATACCTGTTCTGCATGGTCATTAGTCGCAGAGCTCGTAGTTCCACCTTTATTATGTTGAACCCTTCTTCAGTGTCATTGGCCAGCTGGATCAGTTCCCACCGTGTGATCTGGAGCCATTTTGCATTTGCTCTTGCTTGGACACTTGAAACTAGTGAGGCAAAAAATGTTTCCACGGAGCTAAACAGGCGATACCTGTCTGGGATCTGTGCCAATAAATCGGATGATGCTTGTGATATGTAGTTTGATGCTCGCTTGTTCCGTGATAGCTCCTCTTCTTTCCCTCCGGAGGACAGGACATAGAGGTGCGCTTCTGCAGTGGGAGACGTCGCATCCTTGTTCACGTTTCCTTGCGTCCTTTTATTTTCGTCGACGTGACTTTCTGGAATCACCATTAGGGCCGAATGCAAAGTGGCCATTGAGCAGCTGCCACTCCATGCCTGGGGAAGGTGCAAGTAAGCCTGATTCCCGCATACCCAGTATGTGTCCATTAGTGCTGCTGTTCCTTTTTTCATGTCTGGGATGGTGAGAGTTTTGTTACAGTTTTTGTTCGTTCCCATTGCCACTTTTCCTTCTCCCTTGAAACATAGTTCGTTTTGAATTTCACTTTGTAGCTTGAAGGGTTTCTCCATCGCTGTTACCCATGTTAGTTTAGAGATGTGTTCTTTCCATATTGGTAAGCACGTTTTTTCCATCCACCGCAGCTTGTCTGGTTGGACACCTCTCAGTGCTTCCGCTTTGCACAGTACTTCTTCATCTTTCCATTTGTTTTCGGAAAACAGCGTCCCTTGTATTGCAAAGAAAGGTTCTTTAAGACAGACTACTCCAGACGCTTTTGAATAGCACGTTTTGTTGTCCTGTATCATTTTGAAAGAGACATCGTGTGCTTGAAAGGTGTTCTTTATTCTACACAGTGTGAGATGAAGGAGACATTGGGCATCCACAATGGGCAATTCTCTTGGCAACAACACTTTGGGTGTACCTGATGCATGGGGGATGAGCGAACAGACATAGCAGCTTTCATTGGTTGTCTGTTTAGCTGTTGTACTCATATCTGCATACCATTTATTTGCTTGGTGGGGGTGTCGTGGGTCTTCCATCTTGTCTAATCCTAACCCATAATACTCATCATACCCCCTCCTGCTTGTCTCTCTTCTTCGCCTACTTCTCTCCCCCCTCCTATACCTTTTAGTTTCGATAGGTGAAAGAATAGGCCCCCCTTTCTCATTCCCTCCCCCCTTTTCCAATTCCTCATATAGGAACTTGTGTTCTGTCATCGTAATTACTTTTCCATTTTCCTCAATAAACAACAAATCGCTGTTTTGTATCGGGGCGGGAAGGGTAGTGGGGCTGTTATATATTTCAGGTAGGGACATTGTGTCATTTTTCATATCTTTATCTCTTGATTGTGACGGGGCAGCAGTGGGTGGTGCAGTATAGTAACCCCATACAAGGTGTGATCCATCCCAGACCAAAAAATCACCTTCTTTAATATTCATATTTGTAATTGAATTCGTGCCAGGGGCAAGGGTGGTGTTACTCCCCCCTCCCCCCTCGTTCATCTCGGTAGAGATGAACGCTATGACCCAATATGTCACTAGGCAAAATATTGAGATGAAGAACACAATAACACACATTGATAAACCACATTCGTATGAATATGTCAATCTATCTACTAACATTTCTCTAAATCTAACAAATCTATTAGTTGCAGGCTGCCCATTCGATGCCATAGTAAATCCTGTTTGAAACATAAAAGTGCATTAAGTACAAGCATGTAAACATTTATAACGTTGTGACATTTTTTCGACAAAGTATGGGAGTGGGTGAGGGAGGGGGTGTGTCCACAGACAAGGTAACGTTACAATCATTACTATCCGTACATTAATTCATGTGTAAAGAGGAAAGTCGAGAGGAAAAAAACTTCTCCAAAACCAAAAAAAAAACCACAAAAACCTTCAAAAGTTGTAAAAAATTATATACATATATATATATATACATATTTATTTCAGTACACTTGTTGTGCGCCAGTCGCGTTCAATGTTCATCACTTAATGCACACAAAATTCCCATCATTCATTCTGCACAACTTCATTGTCCGCAGTTGCCTGTGCCTCGTCCTGTACCTCACCTTCCACGGCGCTATAAGCTCTGCGTACGTCTGTCAAATGTACCCAGTATCGTAGGCCCTTCACCTTTACTGCTGTGGGTGTGCAAAACACTACCTCATAAGGGCCATGGAAACGTGGCGCATTCCACCTTCGCACAAAACTTCTGACATATATAAGGTCACCAGGCATTAGTTGTAATGGTTTTTCAGGCAGTGTCTCTGTTTCTGTTGTGTTCCCCTCCTCTCTTGTAGAGGGGGGGGCTAGTTGCTTCGCAATTACGCGCGCTGCCCGTGTCAGTTTTTTCAAGTACTCTGTGAACTCCTCTCCCAATATCGCTGCACTTCTGTGTGCATCAGAACGTTCACGGAGAGGCGAATGCGCTGTGTGCATTCTCCTTCCCGTGACGATCTCATGCGGGGACAAATGGTGGTCTTTACTTGGCTGATTTCGTAACTCAAACAGGGCCAAAGGCAGGCAGTACATCCAGGTCTTTTTAAGGGAAAAACACAATTTTGACAATCTGCTTTTTAACAGACCGTTCATCTTTTCCACTACGCCATTACTTTGAGGATGATAAATCGAACATAATTTGTGCTTTATTCCCAGTAGCGTAGTCACTTCCTTGAATAGTTCATTAACAAAATGCGTGCCGTTGTCTGAGCGAATAACTTCGCAAATCCCCCAGCGCGGGAACACTTCCCGCACTAGGAACTTCGCGGCGCCCTTCGCATCAGGGCGCGCACAGGGGCCTGCCTCCACCCACCTCGAAAATGGACATACAACCACAATCATGTAGCGAGCCCCGTTACATCTTTCTCCCATGTCTACATAATCAATGTGGAGCTCTCTGAATGGGCCATTTGGTTTTGGTATCGTTCCTCTCAGTGTGCGCAATGTCATACCTGAGTTGTAAATCTGACATGTCGTGCATTCTAAAGCCAGCCTTGTGATGTGTTCATGGAGGCAAGGTGCAAACCAATCTTCTTGTATGTCCGCCATTATGTGTTGTTTTGCATTATGTGCTGGAAAGTGTAGTTGTTGAAACGCTATTTCTAACAATGTAACTGGCATTACCGCTTTTCCTGAACTTTTTTGTCGCCACAATAAATCAGTCGGCGATTTGCTGCATCCCCTCTTAGTCCACAGCAATTTTTCTTCTGCACTAGCTCCCTCTTGCAGCTCTATTATTTCCTGTGTGGGCATTATGTTGTATCCTGTGGGGACCTCTTGGCTTGCTGTGTGGTGCAACATGTACTCTCCTACTACACCTTTCTGTAAATACGAAGCTTCTTTGGCAGCGGCGTCTGCTGCCGCGTTCCCCAAAGATATAAAATCTGTATTTGTGGTGTGGGCTTGGCATTTTACGATGGCCACTGCCGTGGGGTCTTGCAGGGCCTCAATCAGTTCTTTCAATAATTCTGCATGCTGAACTGGTGTTCCATCTGCTCGTCGAAACCCTCTCCGCCCCCACCGCGCCAACCCGCCGTGTACTGTTGTTGTCATGTATGCTGAGTCGGTATATATTGTCACCGCGCACCCCTTGGCGGCATGCAATGCTTCTATTAGCGCTATTAGTTCTGCTGCTTGTGCTGAATAGTGTGATGGGAGGCGGTGTTGCACTAGTGTCTCGTATTCATCTTCCTCTAATCGTACAACTGCCATACCCACATGTTTCTCTCCTGTCTCCATGTCTATTGAAGCTGACCCGTCCACGAAATACACCTCTCCCTCGTTCAGGGCATTCTCAAAAATCACTTAATCCTGACCTTCGTCACCTGTGTATGTAGCGCAGTTGTGGTTCTGCATGTCCTCTACGGTGCACGCCTCTGTGATGAATGTGGCCGGGTTCACTGTTTTACATCTTACTATGTGGATGTTTGCGCTGGACAGTATTATTTCATATGCTGTGGCGCGCTGTGTCGTCAATGTGCTCTTTGATCGCTCTAATATTGCAAAGAGTGAGTGTTCCACAAACAGTGTCACAGGACAGCCCATCACTATCGTGGCACTTTTCTCAATCGCGAACGCGGCTGCAGCTAGGGATTGCTCGCACGCGAAATGACCTTGCATTACTGCGTCTAGGGTGCCACTATAGTAAGCCAGTGGTTTGTGCCCTAACGATGTCTTTTGTGTCAGTACTGCTGTCATCAGTGTTCCTTTGCAGTGTGAGAATAAGAAGAATTCGCGCCCATAATCTGGATTTGCTAGTACTGGAGCGCTTGATATCAGCTCTTTTAGTGAGTTAAATGCTGTGTTCATCTCTTCTGTCCATTCTATGTGTTTGTTTTCCTGCTGTGCCTCTTTTAGTGCCTGTAACAAGGGCCTTGTGTATGCTGCATAATCCAATATCCATGCTCGGCAATAGTTGCACATACCCAGAAATTTCTGCATCTCTTTTACTGTTTTGGGCTCCCCAACTGCTCTAATCGCCTGTGCCCTGTTTGGTATGATCCGCTTGCCATCCTTTGATATCAGCTGTCCCAAGTATAGGACCTCTGTCAGACAGTATTGTAACTTCCCCTTGTCCACCTTGTACCCTTTATTGGCCAATAATGTCAGGAGTGTTATTGAGTCCTTTCTGCACTCTTCCTCAGTTTGTGCACAAATTAATAAATCATCAACGTATTGAATCACTGTGCTTTCTACAGACAAATTCCCCAGATCTTCATGTAGTACCCTGTTGAATATGCTTGGGCTCTCGCAATATCCTTGTGGTAGTCTGCAGTGTTCGAACCTCCTCCCCCCTAGTGTAAACGCTGTTAAGTACCTGCTCTCTTCTGCTAAGGGAATCAAAAAAATGCATTTTTTAAGTCAATAACTGTGAAGTGGGATGCCGTTTTCGGAATGTTGCACAGTATTGTCGCCGGGTTCGGGACTAAAGGGAACTCCTTCTGAATCACATCATTGAGTGGGCGTAAATCCTGTATCATCCTCCATGAACCTCCCTTCGCCTTTTTAATCGGGTAAATGCATGTGTTGCATGGGGAGTTTGAGGGCACTATTATTCCTTGTGCTAGCAGTGCATCTAGTGTCTCTCTGATCCCTTCTTCTGCTTCGCGTGACAATGGATATTGTTTTACCCGGGGTAGAATTGCTCCCGGTTTCAGTTTTATTACCACAGGCTGAACCCCATGTAATAACCCCACATCATGTGGGCCATTTGTCCATATGTTAGTGGGTACTAACCTCATGTCGTCATCAAAAAATGCATGTGGTGCTCCTACTACTGCCATTAATTCAACTTTAGTTTTTCTGGCTGTAACTACAATGTCACACGGCATGGCTAGTTCCATCACTATTTCGCCATCTTTCTCAGTGTCAGAAAATAGCTCCTCGTCCGAGAGCTCCCTCAGTGGGATATTTGCATTTGTACACAGTACTGTCCGCCACTCACATCCTTCCATGTCAACGCCAATTACACATATTCTGTTTGCTGACACGTGTACTGCGTGTAAATCCAACGATAGCACTGACCCGGGAGCAGTGTCGGGGCTTGCTATGGGGCGGAAGAGGAATTCGGCCGGAATCCTCCAATCCATCCTTTTTAGTTCTGGTACTATGAGAGCCAATGTTCTCATGCCCTCAACAAACATCTCCTCGTTTCTTGGTAACCCTCTGATCTCTTGCATGATTGTGTGGCCGTGTATTACTGCTAATATGCGGAGGGGGCATATGCCTGGCGTCGAACATACGATACCGCTCCCTGTGAATGATATTGTCATATTTAGTTTACTTAAGAGATCTCTCCCCAGCAAATTAATGGGAGAGTGTTCATAGTACAGTAAGGGTGCTTTCACTGTTTTACCCCCCACTGTCACATCCAATGCCTCTGTGTAAGGAACTTCAATTACAGCCCCAGAGAACCCCTGCGTCTCTAACGTTCTATTAGATAACGGGAACCGGCCCTCTCTAATGCATGATTTCTCCGCTCCCGAATCCACCATGAATATGAACTGCTTGTCTCCTATCTGCGCTCCTATCAATGGTTCCTCTGATGCATTGTGGGTCGTAGATAGTACTGGACACGCGAGTGCTCTCTGTGGGCTGTCCTATGCGGGGTGTCTCATTGCCCCCCCTTGATCAAAAATGTTCCCCGAAACTACTGACACCCCGCTGTAAGGTGCGGGAGCAGGCGCTCCGTTAGCTACTGTGGCGAAAGTGTTACCTGGCGTGTATTGCATATTGTCATTATTCTGTGGGTGGTTTTGTGTTCTGTACTGATGTCCGTGTAGTTGTGCATTACTTCTTTGTCCTACATTTTCTGGTTGTTGGTATTGTCCCATGGGGAGGCCGTAGGGGCTTCCTGGGTGGGGGTGACCGTACTGTTCTGTTTCCTGGAACCCGTTGTTTTGTCTGCTCCTGCACTCTCTTGAGTAGTGCCCCCATCTCCCACAATTCCAGCAGCTCCCCTGTGGACCTCTGGGACCCTGCCACCCATTTCCTCCCATTCCTCCATACCCTTGTCCTCCTCTTCGGCCCCTGTACCCACCTCTTCCCCCTCTTGGGGCCCACTCTTGCCACGTTGGACCTCCGTTCTGCTCCTGCTCAGCCCACTGTCGTTGTCCTTGTCCTGCCCAATTTGCTGCTATTCTTCCTTGTATTGCTATTTGCCCCTCCTCTCCTTCGTCTCCCTCCCTCATGAGTGGGAGCCCTGCTACCGCTGCTGCAACCTTCACCAGTTTTGATTGTACCAACTTCGCCTCGTCTGCCAACCTTTTCTGTGCTACTTCCCTCTCTCTCTCTTTGATCCTTTTGCAATGGTGCACTATTATACTTTGGATCTCTGGCCACCCCTTTGCCTCAACGCCCGCTATTTTATCGAGTGCCTTCTGCACCTCTTTTGGGAGCCCTCTCTTAATGATAAAATAAAATAGAGATGTGGATTGGTGCCAGGGCGTGCCCGTTTCCGCTCTCCACATCTCCTGCACCCGGAGAATGTAATCCATAGCATCCTCCCCGTCATTCATTGTACATTGCATTACTGACTGCAAATCAGGGGTATCTGGGAATGTCTCCCGCAGTGCGTCCCACACCCTTGCTCGTACTGTATTAAAGGAAGCCCCATCATGGCGATCACAGTCCAACGTCACGGCCGGGAAACCAGCCTTAGCCCATACTCTGTCCGCTTGATCTCCTACTGCGGTTACTAGTAGGCTTTTCACATCGCCTACTGCCAACGGTATGCCGGCGGTATGTTTCTCAAATGCATATATCCACTTGCTCGCCCCTCCTGACAGCTGGGGCAATAATTTCATTAAATTAGCCTTATCCATCTGAGCCCATGGTATATAGTTTGGTCTCCCCCCCCTCTGTGTATCAATGGAAGTTGTAACTTCCCTTTTGCGGTTTCACCCTCCCTTTCCTTAGTCGCTGCTGACTCCAATGACGCCATCTTCCCCACCCTATTTCGTAGTCGTCCCATCCATTCGTCGTCTATAGTCCCTAGCGAACATGCACCGTCCACCTCCTCGCTTTCCCCTCCTACTGCCATACTCAACCTATCACTCTCATCCAACCCTCCTCTGACATCACATAACAAGTCCTCTCTGATCCCTCTCTCTCGTGATACATCACCAATGCTCCCTTCTACTGCTCCTATCTCTATTATTCGTGTCGGCTCTTCCTCAATTCTGAACAGTATTTCCCCCTTTTTCCATCCTTCCTCAATGTGTCTACTTTCGCTCGACGCTCTAGACGTGCGTCCCGATTGTGTAGGGGCGCACGCCGTGCGCTCACATATGTCTTTTATTCTTGAGAGTTCATCCCTTGCCACAGTAAGCCTCGACTCTAAGTCACTCGTTAGCTTCTCTATATCCACCCTCTGTGTGCTTCCCTGGGCGCGCTCTCTGGTGCTTTCGTATGGCGGGGGGGCTGTTGGTCTTTGTGGTGTACCAGTTGTGGGGGGAGGCACATAAGTAGGGTCGCTATATCCTGCTGCGGGGGCTGGTTTAGGCAATATCGGGTACAAACTAATCACCTCCGCAGGTTGTTCTGTACGTAGATGTTCCTTTTCCTCTCTTGGAATCATCAGTGGATTATCTGTGGTGGAAGGTAGATCAATATTTGGTGCCGGAGCTTTGGGTGGGGGTACTTCCTCAAACAATCTCCAGAGGTCTAATATCTCCTTCCTATTTTGCCATTGTTTCCCCTTATACTTGAGGCTAATGCATGCTCGTACCATATCAAGAACGCTTTTGTCAAAAGACCCTCCCTCGGGCCAAATCTGGGGCAGACCCTCCCCTTTCAATTCTGTTACCCATTGATCGTGATATTTATTTATTCGTTCAGCGTATCCCGGTAAGCTCTTACAAATATGTGACAAGGGAGTTTCGGCCCCCATATTCTAAATCGCTAACACAGCCGTGTCCACCTTTTTTACTTTTAGTTAGGTGTAGATATGTGTATGTATACCTGTATGGCACAGACAAGAGCGGACGTCTCAAAAATTATCACCCAATTTTATTCACTGCGCAAATCCTTTCTCACTTACCATAGCTCATCTCCTTCCCATTCCCATACACTCTCATGTGATTTCACTCGCAACTGATCAAATACCAGTTATGGTCAACACTCTCTGGCGCCACCTCGCGGTCAACCGTTCCTCTCCAACACTCACACGGTGCGCGCACCCTTCACAATGCTTTTCCACTCACACCTCGTCTTTTTTCCTCCCTTTCCTCCCTGGCCAGCTGTCCCTGTTTTTCTGCTAAGGTTACTATGTTCACGTCTGTGCGTGCCACTACGTAATCCCCACTCCTACAAATGTGCTCCCTATTTTATAGTTCTTCTACAAGTATATTTACCTTATACCCTTTTCGCTTTCTCCCCCTGCCCCGTGGAATGGAAAAAAGAAATAGAGAGAGTAGCAATCACTAAAAAATATTCCCGGTGTCTCCCTTTGCCAGACACCAATAACTTATTTCTTACTTCTTCATATATTCCCAGTACTAGTTTAGATAGCACTATGCGGCGCCGCCTTCCACCCCCTTTCGGAGCTAGGTTTCCGTCACTTCTACCACTTCACTTATTTCTTACTCCTAATGGCCATATGCAAAGAAAAGATAAAGAAAGTTTCAAGACCCGTCTTTAGTAGACCCCCGTTATTCTTCTCCTCTACCTATCCCCGTTCTTCTGTTCACAATTTCCCCTCCCTTCCCCTTTACGATCGCTCGCACTCAGTACTCACGTGCCCGTCTTGAACCGATAGTCTCCGAAACTGGGTCCGTCCAGGCAGTGTCACCGGTAACTCAACGGTCAGCCCCTGGCTCCGGCGAGCGGCACTCAAAGGGGATTTTTTTCCAATCGGGATCCCGTACCCTTTCTCATTGAGTGCGCACTTCTTATTGTGCCGGTCGCCGTTGGCGGGCAGCCTCCCGGAGCCGGCTCACCGTGCGTATCCCTTCTTGACCGGAGATTCTCGTGCCACAAGGGGGTCGTTAAAAAGGAGTTAGGAAAAATAATTTGGAGATATCACGCTATCGGGGTCACCACTGAAAGGAAGCGCCCCCAATTTCAGCACGATCCTCCCCGCAATGAGAGACAATAAGGGACTCTCCCGTAGTGGGAATAAGACCAAGACAGAGTGCGGGTGAGCGTAAGTGGGAGTTTATCCAAAGAATAGGGCATGCAAAGAACTCTGCAACCTCCGAGAGCGCTCTGTCTGACAATAGCAAAGACAGGCGTATTTCTAATACAAAAAACGTCATCAGAACCTACACACTATAGGGGGCACAAGTTAATTGGGATTGGGTGGCGTCGACTAACTATAGGTGTTGCTGCAGCGTGGTTGGTCTTGGCGTGAGGACGTCACTGGTCAGCCTCGTGGGTTGGGTTGGGCCTGGCAGGCCAGCTTGAGGTCATCCGAGCGGTGTTGGTATGCTGGGGCAGCCTGTGACAAAGATGAATACCTTTCCTGACTCGTTTGCCCTAGGCCATGCACACCGCAGTTATTCAAGAAACGACATCTAAGTTCATCAATAAATCGCTCAGCAGTTTGTCTTATAAAATAAACGCAACACATGAGGAATGCACCTCGTGAGAGGTCCGGTGGTTGTCGGTTGGGGTGAGATTTACCTGTGTCCTATTGACCGGTATTTTAGGTCGAGGGGCTGGGCTCTGGGGCCTGAGCCGAATGATACATGTCTGTCTGCCGCGTTAGAAGTTATTGTATAAATGGGTCTCTGTGTCTTGTCCCAGTGATGGGGGTCGTCTTTGCACGGGGTCATGATTCTTGGGGTGGTCTAGGGGGGGGTTGTGGAATTTACGAGAGGGTGCTGGTAGATCAGTGGATTTAAACGTGGGTTTATTACCGTGCTGTAAATAACACAGGTGGCGGGCTGTGGCCTTGGGTGCGGTACCGGGGCCTCTGACTCTCTGAAGCGGCTCCAGCTTAGTTGGGGGAGGTGAGGGAGCGCGGCACAGGCCTTAGCTTCTTTATCTGGCAGGCTTGGTAGGGTGGGAGGGAGAATGGCCTTGCATATATTCACAAAGGTTTTTTCCTCGTGCGTTGCTAACTTTTGAATGCAGAACTTTTATAATGTTCCGCCTTATTTTGATGTTATTTAAACACACATATATATTTCAATTTCGTTACACATTTCTTTAATACAGTCGGTCCGAGTACCTTTTCATTGCCTAACATTATATTTGCTACATGGTGTGATTATTTTATGTACATTAGACGTTACACGAGGTAGTTCTAGGTTATGGCCTACAGAAATTGATGCTCGCTGCTTTAGGTGGTTGAGAAAACATATATGAGTTCAGGTTTCGACATAAAATTGTAAGAACACTTATACAGATAAAGGCTATACATTTGGTCGACATCTTTCTCTGTGGTTATAGCAGCACTAGTCCAGACCTGGGGTGGTATCATGTAACGTTACATCTTTATGGTTTATTCACAGTTTACAGGATCTGTTTAAACAGAGGTAGTTCGTTGATACCAATACTTGAATTATTTTCTACTTTCTTCAGATAGTGATGCTTCAGCTTTTTTCCCGTCACCCCGGCCTCGCAGACCAGGTCATGCGGGGTGCAATATTACATTGTGAACGATAAAATGTTACAGTGTTAGCATCTCGGGTTAGCTCATCCCCGGCTTTCTCATGGGAACGCGCTCGCAGCGGATTCACCAGGGCTACTGCGGCGGCGGAGATGCATGAAAGGCCCTCCAAAGGTGGGGGTCTTGTTACAGTGTGCTGAACTCACGCCATGTTTGCTAAACAAGATGGCTTCTATGCCTAACTGAATTTTGGTATATGCAGGGAACGGATATGTGTGGGCGATGTCGTCGGCGGGTGACCCCTCCTCCACCTGGGCCCGGGTGGCATGAGGGGACGGCCACCGAGTCATGGTCCTCACCTGGGGAGAAGGCTGCAGGTGAGGAGGGCCTCGCGGCCAGTCCTCCCCTACAGTCCTTAAATCATCAGATTTGACATTAATTGCTTGATTGTAGAGATCTAGTAAGCACTAAGTGTGATATATGGTTTCAGTGGCTATCATGTCTCCAGCACTAAGTCGACTCAACAGTCTGAGTGTCTAAATACTATCTGCACAGTCCTTTACATGTGTGTCCATTTGGAAGGTTGCTACTTCATGGAGACGTTGTGCCCCAGCAGGTTGTCATCTTGGACAGAGTACTTGATGGCTATGAATGAGCCCTGGTGGGTTAGCATACAGTGAGTTCAGCATCACTGTTGCCTTCTATCTCAAGACCTTACTTTTCTGTTCTTTTCAGTTTAGTATGTTTGTACTTTAGGCCACATGTATAATGGTACAGGGCTTTGTTTGTGGACATGGCTGATTTGATGCCATGGCCTAGTGTGAGTGGAAGTGTCCTTAGTTCCTTAACATTGGTCATATTCCCTGCGACGGTATTGTATCCACCTGGCCTGTCTCTCCATGTGGACTGTGAAGTGTGAGCTGGAAGTGGCACAGTGTTTTTGAAATCAACTAGCTTAATGCGCCTGGGCTGTATGACTATGCTATTAGTAATGGACAACACTATTATGGGCCTCATTACGACCCAGGCGGTAAGTTACCGCCTGGGTCGTACCTTTACCACCATGGCGTAAACTACGTTTATGCCATGGTGGTTGGCGGACTTACCGCCCCATTCCGAGGTTGGCGGGGCGGTAAGTCCCCAATCCCCATTTACCCTTCCCCATTCCCATTTTTGCCCCATAGGGCATAATGGGAGTGGGGAAGGCGTTAATTACGCCACCGTAAATTACGGTGGCATAATTAACAACAGGGTCCCTTAGCGCCATGGATTTTAACACCTGCTAAAAGCAGGTGTTAAATCCTCCATGGCGCTAAGGGACCTCGGAATCAGGCGGTAAGGGTCGGCGCTGTTTAGGCCGCCGTAAACCCCTTACCGCCTGGGTCCTAATGAGGCCCTATGTTTAGCATGAAGACATCGGCAAAAAACACCAATAGTCTAAAGGCTTGAGATATGCTCGAATTAACAAGCAACTGATATTTATGCAGTCTAGTATCAGCATATAGTGACACAGCAGAAAGGCAAACATATGAATACGGTAATGTTAGTTTGTATGTATGTATTTTATTTATGATATACTTACAGCAATAAAATATGCTTTGTATATGCACTTCACATAGTCATTCATCCTTCAGTAATTTCAATTTCAATAACAAGTTGCATAATCAATAAATAATATCATCAAACATTCATAATAGGACATTCATAATTTCATCAAAATAAAATCTCCTGTGGTAAATAGCCTTCAATTATCATAAATACATTATATAATTTGACCATATAATACAGAAGATTGACATCATTTCCATCCATTAAAACTTCCCATAAAAGAGTAGATTCTAAAGAATTTGCTATTATTATAAAATGTCATAACATTATATGTAATCACTTCAAGGCTAACACAAGTAAACATAATATGTTTCATGGCTTGAATAGCAGCCTCCCCACACAACCTACAGAGGCGTTCATATCTTGGTATACCCATTTCTGAGCCCTCTATCTCCAATACTGAGGTATTATTGAGTTTAATTAATAAGTACTACCTAGCCACATCACTGTTAGGGAATGCCTCAATTTATTTTGGATATACTCTGCGCTCAAGCAGATAATGAATAAATGGTCCACTGTTAACATTTGAAGCCAGTTTCACAATATCAGCATCAAAGCCGTGTGCTTTTATCCTATCCCTTACAGCTCTCCAAAGGGGTTTGAATTGTAGAACCAACGAGACTGGTGTGCGAACTAGCAAACATTTCTTGCAAATTCCCCACAGTGTTTCTAGGGCACCAAACCCATCACAGACATCAATCCCAAGATAGGCCTGAAAAACACTCACCATGATAGTGTCATTTTCCAAGTTCAAGAACTTTTCAGAACAAATGACACATGTATAGTTTACATCTAGGACAGTGCTCATTAAATCAAACTCTAGGTGAATACATTCTAAAGGCAACAATCTAGGCATTCTCAATAGAAGACGTAACCTGTTGCCCTGTACATTTACCTATTTATTCATTTAATTGTGTCCCCACACTTCCACACCATACATCATACATGATACAATTTTAGCTCTATATAATAACAAGACTGTCTTAATGGAGTATCCTCCCTGTTTGTTAATAAAATGGCTCAACACACTGGCATGTCTCATGCAATTAGCATATATATGTATTCCTAGTCCAGAGTCCATTTGAGCTTATCATTAATCATGACACCTGAATATTTGTAGCAAGTAACTTGCTCATTTTGCCTGGAATCCAACCTCCACTCACATTTTGAGACTGGTTTTCATGCCTGAGTAAATAACATCTTTTTGTGATATTCATTGTTATTACCCAGACCATTTATATAGGCATATTTGCCCAGAGCACAGTTAGAGATCCGTAGACCAGAAGTAGCAAATCATCTGCATATCCCAGCCACCCCTTTTTCAGAACCCCCTCTTTTACTTTGTTTGTTTTTGGGTAGTTACTGCTCCGTAACTACTGCCATCATCACAACCACAGAACAATCCAACACATCACCACAACAACAGCAACAACCTCTACAACCTATCCCTCCCACCTACCACTGGATACTGTGAAAGCAATATTTTCTATATGTATCATGTTACTTTATTTTAAACGAACTACATAGTCTACATCAGGGGTGCACAACTGATTTTGACAGAGGGCCGAAAGTACCTTACATGAGGGCTATAGTGGGCCGAAAAGTAAATGTGGGCAGGGCGGTAGGCGGCACGTGGCAGGAGGCTTTTTCATCCCCCAATTTGTATTAAATACATGGAAAAAGAATATGTTTTTGAGGGGTAACGATTTTTATTTGCATTTTAAACTTACATTTTGTACTACATATTTTCCATTGTTATAACGTATTTCTATTTAGTTATTGTATATCGTCTGTTTAATTAAATTGTATATATTTTATTGACCCTTGATTGGACATTCCGTTATTTTGGACTGCTATAGTTTGCTGTTTGGGTTGCCCAAGAGGAGTATGGCCTTCGGTGAGTCAGGTTTCCTCAAAAAGCAAAGGATGTACATCTCCCAACTGTGCCTGTTTTAGCTTTATTATTGAGTTCACTCTTGAGTTGCAACACTATGCCCCATGGCTCCCACCCCCAACCAAACACTATGCCCC
The DNA here is from genome assembly GCF_040938575.1 of Ambystoma mexicanum. Lineage (NCBI taxonomy): Eukaryota > Metazoa > Chordata > Amphibia > Caudata > Ambystomatidae > Ambystoma > Ambystoma mexicanum. The sequence goes on from NC_090932.1 coordinate 209,214,679, forward strand.
ATGGCACCCTCACCCCCAAACAAACACTATGCCCCATGGTGTCAACTTCCTTTTCTTGTTGAGGCTGAGTGTCCCACTTTCCCTCTTCACCTCCTCACCTGAGTAAACCGTGTCCTCTTCCACTGGGCTCAAGGATCGGTGGGATCTGTAGTCCTTCTACTTTTTATTTTGAAGTTTGAGACTCACACGAGAGGAAGCCACGGTGAAGGCTACTAGAGAGCACTTCCCTGAGGACCCCCCTCCCAGGATTGACAAATTAGGGGAAAAAGCCAAACATGGCACAAAAAAACCCTCGGAATTGGGGGCAGCTGGACTTGAAGGTGCAAGATTCGAGTGGAAGTAAGTATAAGTCCAAATGTGGAAACAGGAATCCGGAATATTTGGAGTAGAGATCGGACAACACTGAAAGCCCAAAGCGTTAGGCAGCAGAACAGAAAGTGAAGGGAGGATGCGACGAGGCCGCTAGGAAAGTAACCCGTATCATGGCCCATGCACTGGGAAGTAGCATGAACAGGAAGGAGGACGGGCAGAGAGAAGGGAAGAAGAGTAAGAAAATAAGATAAGAAACCGGAAGAGTCCGAACACCAAAACGTAGCGCAACAACGGCAGCAAAGGAAAACACAGCTGACCGAAAGTTTACAAACGCGCAGATGTCAGGAGGAGGAGTTCCTAAATAGGTCTACGTACATGCGACGTAAAAGAAACTAGACAGCTGCATGTACGTAGTTGAAGGTGTGCTGGAAATCAGGAAGTGCGGTAGTGAATCCAACGGGGCCATAGACGCCAATATCCGAGGTGTTGCATGACAGTATGCCCCCTCAAGCCCCCTGGCTTGCCCGGGTGACCCTTATGAAACTTCCTGAGTAGCAGGGGGCGTGAATATGCGAAAGAGGTTCCCAGGAGTCTTCTGCAGAAGAGAACCCCTTCTAATGTACGAGGTATTCTAGGCGACCCTTATGATATCTGGAATCTCTCAAGTGTGATACTTCATATTCTGGTGCTTCAGGAGAGGATTTGACAGAGAGAGGTTGAGAAATGCGAGTCTGGTCTGCACTCCTGAGTAGTGAAGCATGAAAAACCGGGTGAATGCGTTTTAGAGCGTGAGGCAGTTTAAGGCGGAATGCCACAGGATTGATTTTTGCAATGATGGGATAGGGTCCAGTGAAGCGTGGCGAAAGCTTGGATGGGTGAGACCATCATGGTAAATATTTAGTAAAAAACCATACTTTAGAACCCACTTCCCATTCGGGAACCTCTTATCGATGTTTATCGGCTTGCCTTTTATAGGTCTTGAGACTCTCTGTCAAATTCAGCTTGGCCTTCTCATGGGTGTCTTTAAGACGAGCCAACACTTCATCCACTGCCGGAAGAGAAGTTGAATAGGTAAAGTGAGGGATGATAGATCGGGGGTGAAACCCATACGTACAGTACAACGGGGACATACCACTTGCGGAGTGACTGGCGTTATTATTCGCAAATTCTGGTGTAGGTAGTAGGTCCACCCAATTGTCCTGTTCCAAGTTGGTGTAGCTTCGTAAGTACTGCTCCAAGGTTGCATTCAAGCGTTCAGTCTTCCCATTGGTCTGGGGGTGATACCCAGATGATAATGCATGTTCAATACCCAGAGCTTTGCATAGGGATTTCCAGAATTTGGAAACATATTGGCTTCCGCTGTCTGAGACGATCTTATCAGGAAGACCATGAAGTTTAAAGATGTCTCTGATGAAAATCGCTGCCATCGCGTCTGCCGTGGGCAGGCCTGAAAGGGGAGAAAAATGAGCCATCTTGGTGAGAGAATCCATGGTTACCATAATGCAGGAACAACCTTTAGAACGCGGTAGCTCCACGATGAAGTCAGTAGTAATATGGCTCCACGGACGATCAGGAACAGTATCCTGTTTCAACAAACCTATGGGTCATTTAGTGCTATATTTGCTCTGGCTGCACACGCTACAGGTCTCCACATACCATTTAACATCTCTGGAATAGCCTGGCCAATAAAAGGCCCTGCTGACCAGATCTAAAGTGCTTGCTTGTTCCCTTTGGCCGGCTGTTTTATGGTCATGGCACCAGGCTAGCACCTTCTTTTGCAAGTCTTTGGATGGTATCCACAATCTTCCCTTCCTGAACAAGAGGCCCTCTGTCTTCGCTAAACCTCTTGGTTCGGTTTGCGTAGCTGTGTCCTCTCTGACTTGTTGTAGAAACATAGAGGTGGTTGCTATGATTCGATTCCTGGGGAACAGTCTTTCAGGAGTAGCAGAGGATGCATTGAAGTGATGAGTCTTCCTTGAAAGAGCGTCAGCCAATGTATTCTGACTCCCTGGGATATATGTGATGCTGAAATCCTACTGAGAAAAGAAATGAGCCCATCGGGCCTGTCTAGAGTTGACACATTCCATAGACTGTTAGACCTGCAGGATTTTGTGATCCGTTCTGATTACAAAGGGATGTCTTCCCCCTTGTAATAAATGCCTCCAGACCTTGCATGCCTTCTTCATGGCCAAGAGTTCTCTTTCAATAACTGAGTAGTTTTGTTGGCTCGAGGTAAGGGTCTTAGACAAATAGGCCACTGGATGTTCTTGGTTGTCGTTTTCTTAAAGCAAAACCACTCCAATGGCGGCTGCGGAAGCATCTGTTTCAAGTATGAACTGTTGCTCTTGATCTGGTTGTCGTAGAATGGGAGCACTACAAAACCTTTTTTCCATTGTTGAAAACTCTCTTTAGCTTGGGCGTTCCAGACGAATGGTAAGGAATTCTTTTTTAGAAGGTTTGTTATGGGTAGAGTAACCTCGGAGAACCCTGGAATGAGACGTCTGTTGAAATTTGCCATGCTCAAAAAACTTTGTACCTCTTTAACGGATGATGGAGCAGGCCATTTGAGAATTGCATCTACTTTCTGTTCGTCCATCTGTACTCCTTGTGGTGAGAGAACAAAGCCCAGATAGGTTACTGTTGTGACTCCAAAAATACACTTTTCTTTCTTGACCAATAGTTGATGTTGTTTGAGCCACTTTAATACTTCTTTCAAATGAATCAGGTGTTCTGGCATTTCTTTGGAAAAAATCAAAATGTCGTCCAGGTATACGACAACTGACACAAATAGAAGATCTGAAAAGATTCTGTCTATAAACCTTTGGAACACTGCCGGTGTGTTTACTAACCCAAAGGGCATTACATGATACTCGTATAACCCAAAGGGTGTCCTGAAAGCCGTTTTCCACTCATCCCCAGCACGTATTCTGAGCAGATGGTAGGCATTGCGCAGATCCAATTTGGCGAATACCGAGGCACCCTGGACAGCCTCTAAGATGTCAGGGATGAGTGGCATGGGATATCTATCCTTCTCTGTTACTTTGTTCAGTCCTCGGTAGTCAATACAAGGCCGAAGGTCTCTGGAGTCTCGTTTCGGTATGAAAAACAATGGTGCACCGGCAGGGGATTTAGAGGGTCTTATGAGACCGTTGCAAAGGTTATCATCAAGATATCTCCGGAGTACTTCCTTCTCCGTCTTAGAGAGAGCAAACATCCTTCCAAAAGGCACCAGAGCTCGGGGCACCAGGTCAATGCACAGCCCTCTGGTCTGTGGGGAGGTAATACTGCTGGAGTGCTGTTGGCAAATACTGGATTGTACTCTTCTAACACCTGGGCGAGAGTATGTATGCTGACAGTAGTGAGGAGTGGGCTGGGAAAGGTCATCACTGGCTTATACTGCGTCCTGTGAAAGCATTCAGTGTGACAATGGTTTGAATCAAATCTCAAACAGTTAGTCTTCCAATTGATGCTCGGATTGTGTTGACGTAGCCATGTAATTCCTAATATTAGAGGGAAGTGTGTGTCTCTGATTTTGTCACAGATAATGATCTATGAATGCTCGTGAATGCTGAGCTGTAAAGGTTCTGTGGTCTGGAGAATGGGTCCCGAGCTCAAAGTTCGACCATCCACTCCTTCGACGTCTTGACCGTGACTTCGATCGATGCATTTAGCTCCGATCTTGTCCACCCATAAGGTGTCAGCAAAATTCCTGGTGGCCCCACAATCCAATAATGTTAATGTCTCCACTTGAGACCCATTGATCGTAACCTTCACAGTTAGTACCATTAGTCGTGAGTCTTCGGGTACGTTGGATGCATCAATTTCCATGGTCACATAGGGACTACAAAATGGCCCTCAATTGCCTGTCCCTTCTAGGATCGAGGCTTTTCGTTTCCCGCCGGCCTGGTGGGTAATTCGGTGCAATTCCGTACTGTGTGTTTGTCTGAAGCACAATAGGCGCATAAACCTTGTTCCCTCCTTCTCTTTCTTTCTTCGGGAGTTAATGATCTCCGGGTGAAACCAATCTGCATGGGTTCATCTGTGCATTTGGTAGCAGGTGGGAGAGGAGAGGGAGGTCTGGTGAATGAGGGCCTTAGCTTTCGCCTTGCTTGCATTCTGGTTTCCATCTGTAGAGCAGCAGTCATCAGCTCAGGTAACGTAGCAGGTCGTAGAAAGTGAGCCAGTTCATTTTTCAATTCCTCCATAAGACCACGGCGGAAGATGATATACTGAGATTGATCAGACCAACTGGTCTCCATAGCCAGTCTTTTAAATGAAGAAATGTAAGACCTAACATCAGCCTGACCTTGGCGTGCGTCTAACAATTCTTCCCCGGCTGCAAATGAGAGTTCTGGGCACTCAAAAGTATGTTTCAATAGTTCCAAGAACGCCCTGAAATCCTGTAGTATTGGATCGTTACCAGTGACAAGAGGTGTGGCCCAAGCTAGGGCATTGCCTGTCATGTTAAATATTAGAAATCCTGTTATTGCATGGTCTGAAGCATAAGTGCGGGTTCTAAAAGCAAAATACACTCTGCATGCATCAAGAAACTCTTTTAGTATTTTAGGGGAACCGTCGTATGTGCCCGAGGATAGGGCCATCGGTGGCAAGTCAGTGGACTGAGGTTCTCGTGCCGCTACCAATTGCTTCAGTAGATTGTTCTCCGCCTTCATGTTTTGCATCTCTAATGAGAGGCTTTGTACTGCGGCTACCAATTCTTGTACGTGCTCTGAAGTAGCCATAGTGGGTACTTGGCGTTGCAAACTGTCAACTTCCTTTTCTTGTTGAGGCTGAGTGTCCCACTTTCCCTCCTCCACCTCCTCACCTGAGTAAACTGTGTCCTCTTCCACTGGGCTCAAGGATCGGTGGGATCTGTGGTCCATCTCCTTTTTATTTTGAAGTTTGAGTCTCACACGAGAGAAAGCCACAGTGAAGGCTACTAGAGAGCACTTCTCTGAGGACCCCCCTCACGGGAGGGACAGATTAGGGGAAAAAGCCAAACGTGCAAAAAAAAAAACTCGGAATTGCGGGCAGCTGGACTTGAAGGTGCAAGATTCGAGTGGAAGTAAGTATAAGTCCAAATGTGGAAACAGGAATCCAGAATAATTGGAGTAGAGATCGGACAACACTGAAAGCCGAAAGCGTTAGGCAGCAGAACAGAAAGTGAAGGGAGGATGCGACGAGGATGCTAGGAAAGTAACCCATATCGTGGCCCACGCACTGGGAAGTAGCATGAACAGGAAGGAGGACGGGCAGAGAGGAGGGAAGAAGAGTAAGAAAACAAGAAAAGAAACCGGAAGAGTCCGGGACACCAAAGCATAGCGCAACAACGGCAGCAAAGGAAAACACAGCTGACCGAAAGGTTGCAACGCACAGATGTCAGGAGGAGGAGTTCCTAAATAGGTCTACATACATGCGACGTAAAAAAAACTAGACTGCTGTATGTACGTAGTTGAAGGCGTGCTGGAAATCAGGAAGTGCGGTAGTGAATCCAACGGGGCCATAGACGCCAATATCCGAGGCGTCTCATCACACATGGCTCCCTCAACCCTCAACCAAACAATATTCCCCATGACCCCCTCACCTCCAACCAAAAACTATGCCCCATGACCCCCTCACCCCAACCAAACACTATGCCCCATGGCCCCCTCATCCCCAACCAAACACTATGCCCCATGGCTCCCACCCCCAACCAAACACTATGCCCCATTGTGAAAACAAAATCAAAATATCGAGGCTGAGTACCCCAAAAGGAAATACACCGAACACGGGTTACAAAGGAACATACAAAGATCTTTAATTTATACTGAATCAGTTACAAAGAACAAAACAAAATCAGATAGCTATCGGCCCTCAGTACAACAGAGCGAACTCCAGCGTGGTTCAGTGTGTTCAGTGAGAGACTCTGTACATTAGAATTTGTTGCTCTTTTATACCATTTGCGAACACGATGTCCAACCCTACTTCGGGTTAATATTCCTCTAATACATTACTGATCTAGGGTTCATGCCGAGTTCGCATATCCACATGCAACTAGTTTGCCTTTAATACATACGTCAACAAGCCTACACGGCAACTGTGTATTTTGGATGTCTCATACAGGTCTTCTCAAACATTAATACAATGTAGTTAAACAATGCTCTGAGTTCAGTATTTGAATGCATTGTTCTTAACATATGCTCGCGGATTAGTTTCATTGGCACGAATAATCCTTTACACACAGGTCAACGAAGGACAAGGTCGCAGTTCAGAACCTCACCAAGTGGCCTGCAATTACATATTAATTACACACAGAGGTCAAGACGGCCATGTTGTATTTTGGAATGACATTGTCCACCATTTTAACTAACAGGGTGACTTTACAGAGAGAACCTAAAATGGCAGATTGACCTAAAATGGTGGCTTTCATAGATTCTAAGGTCAGGACCTTGCAACACGGATTTCTTCTCAAGTTGCTTATAAGCGGCTTGGCGTAGGCCAATATACATACATTCATTGCAATAGGAGGCACGATATAATTTCTCGTTTGACAAACCCTCAATTTGGTCTATGCCAAGTGCTAAACTACTTCTGATCTCCTTGCAAATAACTCCATGCATCATCGTCCATGCACCCTGAATCGCTGTCAGAAATATCTATTGCCATCAGGTAATTCGCTAACATTTCCTTTAACATGTATTCTTTGGAGGTTTTTATCTGGGGCATACACTTTATGTCATATTGTACCTATCGCATGGAAGCCACATCCTCCTAGCATCGAACATATACTAGGTAGACACTGAATACAACAACAAAGGAATAACAGAATTCCCAAAATAATCAGTAAAACCGAAAGTACCTTTCAACCACAAGATCGCAAGAAGTCCCAGAACCAAGCGCTAAGATCCCAGTTTCCCTTGGGAACATGCACTTCTGAACTAAGGACATGCAGATTCTTTATTGCCTTGAAGATAGTTGGGGAGGAATCTGGCGCGAAAACACAGCAAGCAAGCGGACCCCACTAATTTACACACTCCACCACGTTCAGCCAGAATGACATCTAATGCCACCCGGTTCTGAAGCGCTACTAGTCTTATCGCTTTCTGTTCTAATGTCATATTATAAAGTATGTCCGTGGTCCGGTTGATGGTTCTGTCCAGTACTCTTGCTAGTTTCCTGATATCTTCGGAATTCGCTATCTGCCCCCAAAATTGCACAACTGATTTTGTTATATCTCCCAAAACCTGTGCTGCAGTGTCACCATTTTCGCCCTGTTGTGGAAACCTCTATTGTACTAGCCATAAACCCCCCAGGTAACAGGATCCCTAAATAACAGGTTCCCTGCCAATCCCTGGGCAACCATGGAAATGCTACATTACCGCAAACAAAGTAGACAGGTTCGCCTACAAACAAAAGTCTGTCTTCCCCAGTCAAATTTGCAACATTGGCACAACCTTTAAAATCTCCCATTGACTGGGTACCATTCCTCTATCAGTCTATCAGAAGGCCTAATAGAAGCAACATTGGGCTTACTCCTATTTGCGAAAAGCGAGCATCCCAGGGGAGTCAGAACACGTTTCTCAAAGCTATTCAAATTAGTGCCATCAAAGTTCCCTGTGATGCTATCTTTCCAACGGCCAAAGAACAGTGCTCTAAGAGAAGCATAACAAGCAGTTGTCAAAGGTAAAGGATGAATATACCAACCTAGCCCCTTATCCCTTTGTTGCAGTAAATGTGAGCAGACCCAACAGTTAGACTTATTAAAAATGGCATGCGTGGCATTCATGATAAGTAGCAGAGTATTATTGTGGTACCTTTGTCTATGCTGGGAGTCCCTAGGGGACAGAGTATGCAAATTTACAAAGGGAGTAGGAACAGTAGGTACATTTTCAGTTGGTAACAAGTATTCTAAAGCATGAGTTTCTTCAAGGTACCATAAGCCTAAAACAGTGACTATTATAAAATCAAATATTATTATAAAAACACAGCAATACGTTTTCGGGGCCCAAGCTCTTTGTCCATTATCCCGGTTGCACACAATCATTTATAAGTCCCATACGAGCGGTAGCAGTGGCAGGCATTGTAGTTTTCAAACGGAAACCCCCGATGTTCGTTGCTGGCGACCTACCGGACATGTGACTTCTTAGTCCTTCCACAACCTTAGCCAACAGAATCCCCTTTCTCAAATTTGGGCAAAAATAAGCCCTCGATGATCCTTTCCTTCTCTGAATGCACAGCCGAACCGTGCCGTAAGTCTATCAGATGCACAGAAAAACCGTGCCATAAGTCGATCTTCTTGGACGCAGATTGTACCTTGCTTTTCCCGATACTGATTGATCCGTAAACAATGTGTCGCCACTTCCCGTTGGAAGTAACGTATCAGAAACAAGTGAAGATGCCGAATTTGAAAGAGCAGTTTCTGGAAGCAAAACTTTTGGAGAGTGTGGAGACAAAATTGCAGGTTTACCAAGCTTCACGGGCTCAGAAAGATTCTCTGATACACTCTCATCGCTATCTACTGCTTTGGGATTGTTGGTTACAGCATTAGCGAGGGGTTCTGTTTCTTCTGTATCGTGTGGCACTGGGTGAGGAAGTTTCTTGACATGCGACGCGTGGATCCAATTCTTTCTTCCAGAAACCCGCACCGCCGTCTGTGTGACCAACAGGACCTGGAATGGGCCCCGCCAGCGAGGTGCAAGGCAGGAAGACCGCTCAAATGCCTCTCACACGTGGTGATAAATCAAAAACAGGTTTTTAGTCAACTGGCTGCAATAATCTGAAAGTAATATATTTTCAACATTTCTCAAAGATCTACATTTATGAAGGTTCCAGATATTGGCAGGTCTCCCCATTACCACCTCAAATGGAGAGAGCCCAGTCTTAGTTTGAGGGGTTGTACACATGGCTAATAACATGATCAGTAAGGCGTCCGGCCATTTTAATTTTGTGCCGGCACACGTCTTAGCGAGCTTGTTCTTGATGATACCATTGCGTCTTTCTACTAGTCCGGCACTCTGAGCGTGTCTGGCTGAATGGAACTGTTTGTCGATCTGCAATGCCGCACATATCTGCAGAATTACAGCAGCGACAAAATGTCGACCATTGTCCGACCAGATGACTCTTGGTAGCCCGAACCGCGGGAAGTATTCTTTTAACATGGTTTTCGCAGTAGTCATGGCTGTAGCATCTTTAACAGGGAAAGCCTCAACCCATTTACTAAAAACACAGATGACCACTAATACGTACTTCATATTATTACACCGTTCCATTTCAATAAAATCGAAGTGAATGACTTCGAAGGGGACAGAGGGTGGCCCAAAACCTCCACTTGGCATTTCCCACATTGTGTTGTAGGCAAATAATGCAGTCCTGAACATAGCGTAGGCAATTTTCTAAATTTTGTCATTTGCCCAAATTTTCTCTAAAATTTTCGTGACCTTCTGCACACATATATGCGTAGGACCATGGCCCATGATGACCATCATCATTACATAAGCATCAGGGAGTAGCCATTTCCCTTCAACTATGTCCACCCAACACCCGTCTTCATCAAGTTTCCCCAAGCCTTCAGCCCACCTCTTGGATTCTTCTAACGTGGCAGAAGCTTGGATATCCCGTACAGACCCAACACCCTCGTCCATTGCATAGGCATCTACAGTCTCACTTGAAACATATATCTCTGTAAAGAGATCGGTAGCAGTTTTTCTAGCTATCTGATAAGCGAAAGCATTCCCTTTCCCTATGTCATCTGTAATCTTTCGATGCGCTGCACATTTTATGACGGCTAACTGAGTAGGGAGCACAAGCGCTGAGAGTAGTTGTACTATTAGGGAGCCATGCTGGATTTTTGTGCCATGTGAAGTTAAGAACCCTCTCTCTGACCAAAGTCTCCCAAAGTTGTGAACCACCCCAAAGGCATACTGACTATCAGTATATATGTTTACTGCAAGCCCTTCAGAAAGTCCACAAGCTCGGGTCAATGCTATAATCTCTGCGGCCTGCATGAAGTTATGCGTGATTCTCTTGGTTTCCATGACCGTGCTTAATGTGGTGATTGCATAAGCAGCTGTGGATATACCATCCGGGAGTTTGAAGCAGGAGCCATCACAAAACAGCTCTCCTTGCGGATTATCCAAAGGAGTGTCTTTCAAATCAATTCTACCCTTTGTCTCTTGTTCGGTAGTTTACAGACAGTCATGTGACTCTTCGTCACAGCAAGCAGTATCTTGCGGGAAAGGTAGGAGTTCAGCCGGATTAAGAACACAACACCTCTTAATTTGGAGGTGAGGAGCAAACAAGATCAATTCATATCTCGTCAACCGTGCGGAAGTGAGGTGTTGCATTTGGGTTCGGTTCAGTAGAACATCTACAGAGTGAGGCACCATCAGGGTTAGATCATGGCCTACGACAATTCCCTCACTCTGTCTTACAGATGCAGCATCAGCAGCGACAGCTCGCAAACATCTTGGCAAAGTGCATGCTACAGGATCAAGGGCGGAAGAAAAGTAACCACACGGCCTATTCTTCCCTCCATGTTCCTGCGTTAATACAGCCAAAGCACATCCATCACATTCATGCACAAAGAACACAAAGGCCTTTTCATAGTTTGGTGTGCCCAAAACTGGTGCCAAGCATAATGCAGTCTTGAGCAAATAAAATGATTGCTGGTGCTCCGTGTTCCACGGCAATGGCGAAGAAATGCCCTTCTTTGCCAAAGCCAACATCGGTTTGATCACTAGTGAAAAATTCGAGATCCACAACCTACAGTAAGAAGCCATACCTATCAAGGCTCTAACTTCCTTCTGTGTATTTGGGACAGACATGCCAGAAATGTGTTTTATTATTTCAGGTGTCAATCTTCTTCCCTCCTTTGACAGGAGATAGCCTAAATAGGTGACCTCCTGGCACCAATATTGAAACTTTTTAAGCAAAGCTTTGTGACCATGTTTAGCTAGATGAATAAGCAACAACACAGTGCCCTCCTTACAGGCACTCTCAGAGTCAGCAGTTAAAAGCAGGTCATCAACATACTGAAGCAATGTACAAGTAGAGGGCAATTCAAGGGTATCAAGCTGTTCTTTCAAAGCCCTACTGTAGATGCTAGGACTCTCTGTGTACCCTTGAGGTGCACGAGTAAATGTGAACGAGCGTCCCCCTAAGGTGAACACGAACAAGTATCTACTATCCTTGTGTATAGTAATATTAAAGAAAGCATTCTTCAGATCCACAACACTAAAGTAAGTAGCTGTAGCTGGAATCATGGTCAATATTGTCATCAGGCAGAATTGGAAATTGTGGAGCGACAACTTTATTAATGGCACGTAGATCAATTATGAAACGGAATGGAATTGCATTATCGCCTTTTTTATACACGTGTAAAATCAGACTATTGCACAAACTTCCTGAAATTTCCTCAATCACCCCGCGATGCACAAAATCAGAAACAATGCATTTCAAAACTTGCTCGTCCTCAACTGAAATCTTATACTGGGGTATGCGTGGCAGCTCAATTCCATGTTTCAAAACTATCTTAACAGGCTCAATCTGTAAAACACCAACATAATTGTTGTCAACTGCTCATAAGCACTCTGGTACATCACTGAATTTTGGCTGCAAAGGTCTAGTCCAGAATTGAGAGACAGAAAGTTGCTGTGGTGAAATCGTCAAACGCACTCCATCAGAAGAACAATAAATGAATGCATTTAATTCTTTCAATAGATTCAACCCCAGCAAATTCTCTCCACAATTCAAAGTCAAAAGGATTAGACAGTGGTCCGTAAAGGGACCCAAAGAAATAGGTACCGGCAAAGAAACTGGACAAACAACTGGTGTGCCAGAAAACCCTATCGAAACATTGGTTTGCCCTGACAGTGGAATGTTTGGAACCCGAGAATGATCAATGGAACACTTCTGTGCTCCAGTATCTATCAAAAACTGATGTTTCCTATTTCCCACCACCATTTCAATGTAGGGACCTTTCTGATTGACGGGAATAGGTGTAGGTTCCAAACCCTGCTTCGGAAAATCCTAACGAAACAGAATATCATCAAAAGGAAGCTCTTCAGATAGATATGCAGCCGAAGGATGATCAAATTTGTTCCTAGCATCCACACTCGAAGTCTGATTATCCTGTGAAAAAGGTTGCTGAGGATCCTGTGCAAACTGACCTCTACCTGGGCCCCCTACACCCGGGCGACCTCTGGATCGTCTACCCATATTCCCAAATGTGTTATTCGACCTCTGTCGAAGGACGGGGCATTGTGCACGCCAATGACCCTCTTGTCGACAATAGGCACACTGGTTAATGTTCACAGGACCCAAGGGCACATTCCCTTGTGGAACATACTGATCTCTAATCTGCGAACTATCCCCTCTGGGGCCTCTAACAATTTGCTGTAATAGTACTTTAGTCTTTAAATCACCTTTTCGTTTTTCAACTCTATATTTTTCATTGTTGACCCGATTCTCGTAGTACTGAGCCATGTGCAGTACTTCTGATTGGGACTTCGCCTGACAAGCGCTCTCAGAAGACATTATTTGTGACTGGATGTCAGGCAGAAATCCATGCAAAAATGTGTCCACAAATAATCTTTTCCCAGACTCTGTGCCTAAGTCCTGTCCGCTGAAATCCGAGAATACCTGTTCGAACCGATTAAAGAACTCGGTAGCATCCTCAGACTTCCCTTGGACACAGGCCGTAAGCTTGTCCCAAATAATTATTTTCTAGGAATTATGGTTTTCAATTTTGCAATGATTCTATCAGGCAAAGTTAGTCTCACCTGGGGCGGTCTTTCACCAGCTGGCCTTTCTCCATCAAATCTAGTTATGTTTGCCCATGTATCTCCCAACCCTGGTACGTCGTCTATAGTCCTAACTTGTTTCCACAAATCTACAGGCAGGAGTACAGGAAACAACAAATCGATATCGCCTAAGGTGAACACTGAGGACTGCAAGACTGACTCTATTTCTTTATAGAATCCTGTCGGATTTTTCCTAATATCAGGAATAGATTGTCTAATAGTATTCACTTCCTGTCTTGAGAACGTGACATGAACAAACTGTGATACATAATGTGCAGGAATGTTCACAGCGACTACATTTGTTACAGGATCAGCCGCAATCTCAACCTTCGGGACACATGTCGGAGGAACCTCTCTCATAGGCAACTGAGAAGTAGGCAACTCCGAACACTTACTAAGCAACAGAGCTAAATTGAGCGCTAAAGCAGTCGAAGAAGTGTCAAGTGAAAAACCTCTCTTAAAATACTCAATAACTCTGTGGGACAACTAATCTTTCTTTTTACACAATCATCCTGTAGGTACTCTATCATTACCTGTATCACTTTCCTATGCATTTCTGGCATATACTGAATATATGTGTCATACCTCAACTGGAGTTATCGACATATCTAAAATCCATCTAAGTGCTTCTTTCGTACAAATTTGTGCTTCCTCAGATATCGATTTTCGACAAGGAAGGAACTTTTTCTGTACATACATACTTTCCCCCTCGTCATCCTCATTCCGTAACCTTTCCAACTCCTTTCTATACTCAAATAACCTCTCGACATGCTCATTTACTTTCTTCACAGTGTCTCTTGAAAACCCTAAAGTGTTTAGATCCCTTAACCTTTGCGGGAGATCTGTATTATTTAATTTACCCCACATTACACATAAATGAATCCCTAAACCTTCAATAAAAACATTTTTCTCAGGAAAATTATCCATGTTAAAGAGTGTGGCTAAAACGTTAGCTTCATCACCTCCCTCCATACAATGCTTAGCCCATGCAATCAAATCACGTTTCTTCTCTGGTGGTACAGCATTGCGAGTGACAACCCTTGACCCCGCACCCTGATCGACTACAAGTGGCACAGGACCACTTGAAAGAGGGGGATCAGGCAAATTCAATGGAGGTACTGTTACTGGTGCAATAGGAAGGGGTGGAGGAATAGGTGGAGGAACAGTAACTGGAGGAAGAGGAACATTAGGAGGAGCAGGAACAACAGGAAGAGGCAAAGCAGCGGGAAGAGAAACATACGGAGGTGGCGCAGAGGCACCAGGCCTTCGTTCATTTAGCAATTTGTTGATAAATTCATTGGAAATATGAATGTCTTTAGTAGGATACATTTTCTGAATTCCAAGTGAGAAAGCTCTATCCATATTCCTAACCGACTCAGAATGTTTATCTTGGTCATACAATAATGCTTTTTCGGCGTTGGTTTTATGACGGCGCGCATGTTTTTTTCTCTACTCTTAAGTTGCTGCAATGCTTCTTTTTTCCAATTCTACAAAACATCAAATGCTGCAGGTCTAACCTTTTTCTTTAATAGAATTGACTCTAAATACTCAATACGAGGGATTTCAAAACTACCATTGATTGGCCACTGAAGTTCGGAGGCATGTCTGGTTTGTCTGTGCCAAATATCATTAAACACTATACTTCCAATGCCATGCTTACAGTACATAGTACACGCCGGCGACCCCTCCTGTGGTGCGGGATGGCTAAATTCCAAAGATTGTCCATTGCTGCGGAACAAAGCCCTGAAGTATGTAGACAATTTCCCAGGCATATCACATTATTGGTGTTACCTGTTCAATAATTGTGTCTGCAGATACAATACGCCAAAATCAAATTATCAGGATTATTTAAGAGTCGGGTCACGACTCACCTGATCAATCCTAAGGAGGTCTGATCAAATTACAGAGAATCTTACCTAACTAATCTTACCTCGAGTTTGGTGATTTCGGCAAATCTGCCCGCCTCGATAAGTGGACCCTCGTCAAGATGCCGTCTTGGACCACAAGCTAATCATCCAGGGATTTGGTCGTGCAGCACTGCTGAGGTGTCGCGTCTCGTTCAGCAGGGGCCCCTTTTGTCACACCATCCGATCCTGGTCCGATAGTGAGGGTCAACCTTCGATAATCCGGCATTAATCTTGAGGGTCCCTATTTGGGCACCAACTGGTAAAACAAAATCAAAATATCGAGACTGAGTACCCCAAAAGGAAATACACTGAACACGGGTTACAAAGGAACATACAAAGATCTTTAATTTATACTGAATCAGTTACAAAGAACAAAACAAAATCAGATAGCTATCGGCCCTCAGTACAACACAACGAACTCCAGCGTGGTTCAGTGTGTTCAGTGAGAGACGCTGTACATTAGAATTTGTTGCTCTTTTATACCATTTGCGAACATTATGTCCAACCCTACTTCGGGTTAATATTCCTCTAATACATTACTGATCTGTGGTTCATGCCGAGTTCGCATATCCACATGCAACTAGTTTGCCTTTAATACATACGTCAACAAGCCTACACGGCAACTGCGTATTTTGGATGTCTCATACAGGTCTTCTCAAACATTAATACAATGTAGTTAAACAAGTGTTCTCAGTTCAGTATTTGAATACATTGTTCTTAATATATGCTCGCGGATTAGTTTCATTGGCACGAGTAATCCTTTACACACAGGTCAACGAAGGACAAGGTCTCACTTCACGACCTCAACAAGTGGCCTGCAGGCAAGTTACATATTAATTACACACAGAGGTCAAGACGGCCATGTTGTATTTTGGAATGACATTGTCCACCATTTTAACTCACAGGATGACTTTACAGAGAGAACCTGAAATGGCGGATTGACTTAAAATGGGGGCTGACATAGATTCTAAGGTCAGGACCTTGCAACACGGATTTCTTCGCAAGTGGCTTATAAGCGGCTTGGCGTAGGCTAATATACATACATTCATTGCAATAGAAGGCACGATATAATTTCTCGTTTGACACCATGGCCCCCTCAACCCCAGCCAAACACTATGGGCCTCATTACACGGTAGGCGGTGAACTAAGGTGCTATTAGCACCTTGGTCCACGCCGGTAAAATACCGGCACCGCCTTGGAGGAAAGGGGAATTACCGCCCTATTCCAAGGTTGGTTTGGCGGTAATTCCCCCTTCCCCCATTGTCCTTCCCCATTCCCATTTTTGCCCCATAGGGCATAATGGGAATGGGGAAGGTGCTAATTATGGTACCGCAAATTGCGGTACCGTAATTAGCACCATGGTCCCTTTGCAGGTTGGTTTTTAACGCCTGCTTAAAAGCAGGCGTTAAAGTACCAACCCGCAAAGGGACCTCGTAATCAGGCGGTAAGGGTTAACGGTCACCGGTACCATTACCGGTGACCGTTAACCCTTACCGCCTTCCGTGTAATGAGGCCCTATGTCTCATGGCCCCCTCACCCCCAAACAAACACTATGCCCCATGGCTCCCTCAACCCCAAACCAAACACTATGCCCATGGCCCTCTCACCGCCAACCAAACACTATTCTCCATGGCTCCCACCCCCAACCAAACACTATGCCCCATGGCTCCCACCCCCAACCAAACACTATGCCCCATGGCCCCCTCACCCCATCCAAACACTATGGCCCATGGCCCCCTCAACCCCAACCAAACACTATGCCCCATGGCCCCCTCACCCCCAACCAAGCACTATGCATCATGGACCCCTCACCCCCAACCAAACACTATGCTCCATGGCCCACTCACCCGAAACCAAACATTATGCCCCATGGCTCCCACCCCCCAACCAAACACTATGCCCCATGGCTCCCACCCCCAACCAAACACTATACCCCATGCCCCCCTCACCCCCAACCAAACACTATGCCCCATGGCCCCCTCACCCCCAACCAAACACTATGTCTCATGGCCCCCTCACCCCCAACCAAATACTATGCCCCATGGCCCCCTCACCCTAACCAAACACTATGTCCCATGGCTCCCACCCCCAACCAAACACTATGCCCCATGGCTCCCACCCCCAACCAAACACTATGCCCCATGGCTCCCACCCCCAACCAAACACTATGCCCCATGGCTCCCACCCCCAACCATTATTTCTCCCCAACTAACATTCCAATGGAACCTGGGCAATGTGGAGTGGCAGGGTAGAAATGTATGGCTTCCATTTGACTTTGCCAGCACCTATCACACAACCAAGTGGGACAGCATTGGGATTCATGTACTGATGCAGAAATCTTCAGCCTTCAGGACCCTGAATCCGGAACACCCCAATGGCATCAAATTCCATCTACATGCACATGCAACAATGAGTGGTTATTGAAGGAATGTTTTACTATGTTATATACCGCTATTGATAAGTGCCATCCCTAATAATGCAGACTTTTCCAGCTGCATTGGTTAGCTTCTGACTTGTGTTGGCTACTAAGCCCAAATCTCGGAATTCTAAGGATCAAATGACCATGGCACCAGAACTTGCTTTGTGCCTACGAAAGAGTTTGGTAGAACAGGAATTTGGCCTGCTCCACTTTTGATAGTATCCTATTGCAAATAAAGTAGTCTCTCTTGTGAATACAGTTCCTCTTCAATTGGTTTTGTTTGGTTTGTATGAAGAGATGCACCCATCCCCCATCAGGGGAGCCCATCCCCAATCAGGCACTAACTCGAACCCCCCACCCCCCAACTTAGCACACACACTCTCAAGCAGGCACCCATGCAGACCCGAACCCCCCACCCGCAACTCAGCACACAAACTCTGAAGCATGCATCCATTCAGACCCAAAACCCCCACCCCCAACTCAGCACACACACTCAAACATGCACCCATACAGTCCCGAACCCCCCACCCCCAACTCAGCACACACACTCAAGCATGCACCCATATAGACCCGAACCCCACACCCCCCAACTCAGCACACAAACTCTCAAGCATGCACCCATACAGACCCGGACCCCCACCCCCCAACTCAGCACACACACTCAAACATGTATCCATTGAGACCCAAGATCCCCACACCCAACTCAGCACACACACTCAAGCATGTAACCATAAAGACCCGAACCCCCACCCCAAACTCAGCAAACACACTGAAGCATGCACCCATACAGACCTGAACCCCCCACCCCCCAACTCAGCACACACACTCAAACATGCACCCATACAGACCAGAACCCCCACTCCCAACTCAGTACACACACTCAAACATGCACCCATACAGACCCGAACCCCCGAACCCCTACTCAGCACACAAACTCTCAAGCATGCACCCATACAGACCCGAACCCCCCACCCCCAACTCAGCACACACACTCAAACATGCACCCATACAGACCCGAACACCCCACCCCCAACTCAGCACACACACTCAAGCATGCACCCATACAGACCCGAACCCCCCACCCCCCAAATCAGCA
Source organism: Ambystoma mexicanum (assembly GCF_040938575.1). NCBI lineage: Eukaryota > Metazoa > Chordata > Amphibia > Caudata > Ambystomatidae > Ambystoma > Ambystoma mexicanum. Next base: position 209,233,192 of record NC_090932.1, read on the forward strand.
CAATCTCAGACATGCAACCATACAGACCCGCACCCCCACCCCCAACTCAGTACACACACTCAAATATGCACCCATATAGACCCGAACAACCCACCCCCAACTCAGCACACACACTCAAGCATGCACCCATACAGATCCGAATCCCCCACACCCCAACTCAGCACACACACTCTCAAGCATGCACCCAGACCTGAACCCCCCACCCCCAACTCAGCACACACACTCAAACATGCAACCATACAGACCCGAACCCCCACCCCCAAACTCAGCACACACACTCTCAAGCATGCACCCATACAGACCCAAACCCCCCACCTCCCGACTCAGAACACACACTCTCAAGCATGCACCCATGCAGACCAGAACCCCTACCCCCAAATCATCACACTCTCAAAGATGGACCCATACAGACCCGAACCCCCCAACCCTCAACTCAGCACACACTCTCAAACATGCACCCATACAGACCCGAAGCCCCCACCCCCAACTCAGCACACACAATCAAACATGCACCCAAACAGACCTGAACCACCCACCCCACACTAAGAACACAAACTCTCAAGCATGCACCCATACAGACCCGAACCCCCCACCCCCAAATCAGCACTCTATCAAACATGCACCCATACAGTCCCGAACCCCCATCCCCCAACTCAGCACACACACTCAACCATGCACCCATACAGACCCGAACCCCCCACCCCCCACTCAGCACACAAACTCTCAAGCATGTAGCCATACAGACCCGAACCCCCCACCCCCAACTCAGCACACACACTCAAACATGCACCCATACAGACCCGAACCCCACACCCCCAACTCAGTACACACACTCTCATGCATGAACTCATACAGACCCGAACCCCCCACCCCCAAATCAGCACACTCTCAAACATGCACCCAAAGAGACCCGTACCCCACCCCCCAGATCAGCACACAAACTCTCAAACATGCACCCATACACACCCGAAGCCCCCATCCCCAACTCAGTACACACACTCAAACATGCACCCATGCAGTCCCGAACCCACCACCGCCAACTCAGCACACACACTGAAGCATGCACCCATACAGACCTGAACCCCCCACCCCACAACTCAGCACACAAACTCTCAAGCATGCACCCATACAGACCCAAACCCCCCACCCCCAACTTAGCACACACACTCAAACATGCACCCATACAGACCCAAACCCCCCACCCCTCAACTCAGCACACACACTCTCAAGCATGCAACCATACAGACCCGAACCCCCCACCCCAACTCAGCACACAAACTCTCAAGCATGCACCCATACAGACCCGAACCCCCCACCACCCAACTCAGCACACAAACTCTCAAGCATGCACCCATACAGACCCAAATCCACCACCCCCACCTCAGCACACACACTCAAACATGCACCCATACAGACCCGAACCCCCCACCCCCAAACTCAGCACACACACTCTCAAGCATGCACCCATACAGACCCAAACCCCCACCTCCCAACTCAGCACACACACTCTCAAGCATGCACCCATACAGACCCGAACCCCCCACCCCCAACTCAGCACACACACTCAAGAATGCACCCATACAGCCCCAAACTCCCCACCCCCAAAATCAGCACAATCTCAGACATGCACCTATACAGACCTGAACCCCCCACCCCCAAATCAGCACACTCGCAAACATGCACCCATACAGACCTTGACCCCCCACCCCCCAACTCAGCACACACACTCTCAAGCATGCACAAATACAGACCCAAACCCCCCACCCCCAACTCAGCACACACACTCAAGCATGCACCCATACAGACCTGAACCCCCAACCCCCAAATCAGCACACTCTCAAACATGCACCTATACAGACCCGAACCCCCCACCCCCCAAATCAGCACACTCTCAAACATGCACCCATACAAACCCGAACCCCAAACCACCCAACTCAGCACACAAACTCTCAAGCATGCACCCATACAGACCCGAACCCCCCACCCCAACTCAGCACACACACTCAAACATGCACCCATACAGACCCATAATCCCCACCCCCAACTCAGCATACACACACTCAGGCATGCACTCATACAGACCCGAACTCCCCACCCCCCAAATCAGCACAATCTCAGACATGCACCTATACAGACCCGAACTCCCCACCCCCCAAATCAGCACACTCTCAAACATGCACCCATACAGACCCGGACCCCCCACACCCCAACTCAGCACACACACTCAAACATGCACCCATACAGACCCAAACCCCCCACCCCCCAACTCAGCACACAAACACTCTCAAGCATGCACCCATACAGACCCGAACCCCCAACCCCAAACTCAGAAAACACACTCAAGCATGCACCCATACAGACCCAAATGCCCACCCCCCAACTCAGCACACACACTCTCAAGCATGCACCCATACAGATCCGAACCCTCCACCCCCAAATCAGCACACTCTCAAACATGCACCCATACAGACCCGAACCCCCCACCCCTCATCTCAGCACACAAACTCTCAAACATGCACAAATACAGACCCGAAGCCCCCACCCCCAACTCAGCAAACACACTCAAACATGCATCCATACAGTCCCAAACCCCCCACCACCAACTCAGCACACACACTAAAGCATGCACCCATACAGACCCAAACCCCCCACCCCCCACACAGCACACACACTCAAGCATGCACCCATACAGACCCAAACCCCCCACCCCCCAACTCAGCACACAAACTCTCAAGCATGCACCCATACAGACCCAAACCCCCCACCCCCAACTCAGCACACACACTTAAACGTGCACCCATACAGATCCGAACCCCCCACACCCCAAATCAGCACACTCTCAAACATGCACCCATACAGACCCGAACCCCCCAACCCCAACTCAGCACACACACTCAAACATGCACCCATACAGACCCGAACCCCCCACCCCCAACTCAGCACCAAACTCTCAAACATGCACCCATACAGACCCGAAGCCCACACCCCCAACTCAGCACACACACTTATGCATGCACCCATACAGACTTGAACCCCCCAACCCCCAACTCAGCACACACACTCAAGCATGCACCCATTCAGACCCGAACCCCCCACCCCCCAACTCAGCACACAAACTCTCAAGCATGCACCCATACAAACCCAAACCCCCCACCCCCAACTCGGCACACACACTTAAACATGCACCCATACAGATCCGAACCCCCCACACCCCAAATCAGCACACTCTCAAACATGCACCCATACAGACCCGAACCCCCCACCCTCAACTCAGCACACACACTCAAACATGCACCCATACAGACCCGAACCCCCCACCCCCAACTCAGCAACAAACTCTCAAACATGCACCCATACAGAACTGAAGCCCCCACCCTCAATTCAGCACACACACTCAAACATGCACCCATACAGACCCGAAGCCCACACCCCCAACTCAGCACACACACTCAAGCATGCACCCATACAGACCCGAACCCCCCAACCCCCAACTCAACACACACACTCAAGCATGCACCCATACAGACCCGAACCCCCCACCCCCCAACTCAGCACACAAACTCTCAAGCATGCACCCATACAGACCCAAACCCCACACCCCCAACTCAGCACACACACTTAAACATGCACCCATACAGATCTGAACCCCCCACACCCCAAATCAGCACACTCTCAAACATGCACCCATACAGACCCGAACCCCCCACCCCACACTCAGCACACACACTCAAACATGCACCCATACAGACCAGAACCCCCAACGCCCAAATTAGCATACACACTCTCAAGCATGCACCCATACAGACCCAAACTCCACACCCCCAACTCAGTACACACACTCAAGCATGCACCCATACAGACCCGAACCCCCCACCCCCCAACTCAGCACACACACTCAAGCATGCACCCATACAGACCCGAACCCCCCCACCCCCCAACTCAGCACATAAACTCTCAAGCATGCACCCATACAGACCTGAACATCCCACCCCCAACTCAGCACACACACTCAAACATGCACCCATACAGACCCGAACCCCCCACCCCCCAACTCAGCACACAAACCCTCAAGCATGCACCCATACAGACCCGAACCCCCCACCCCCAACTCAGCACACACACTCAAACATGCACCCATACCGACCCGAACCACCCACCCCCAAATCAGCGCACACACTCAAGTATGCACCCATACAGACCCGAACCCCCCCACCCCACAACTCAGCACACAAACTATCAAGCATACACCCATACAGACCTGAACCTCCCACCCCCAACTCAGCACACACACTCAAACATGCACCCATACAGACCCGAACCCCCCAACCCCAACTCAGCACACACACTCAAACATGAACCCATACCGACCCGAACCCCCCACCCCCAACTCAGCACACACACTCAAGCATGCACCCATACAGACCCGAACCCCCCCACCCCCCCAACTCAGCACACAAACTATCAAGCATGCATCCATACAGACCTGAACCTCCCACCCCCAACTCAGCACACACACTCAAACATGCACCCATACAGACCCGAACCCCCCACCCCCCAACTCAGCACACAAACCCTCAAGCATGCACCCATACAGACCCGAACCCCCCACCCCCAACTCAACACACACTCAAACATGCACCCATACAGACCCGAACACCCCCCCATCTCAGCACACACACTCTCAAGCATGCACCCATACAGACCCGAACCCCCCACCCCCAACTCAGCACACACACTCAAGCATGCACCCATACAGACCTGAACCCCCCCACCCCCCAACTCAGCACACAAACTATCAAGCATGCACCCATACAGACCTGAACCTCCCACCCCCAACTCAGCACACAAACTCAAACATGCACCCATACAGACTCGAACCCCCCACCCCCCAACTCAGCACACAAACCCTCAAGCAGGCACCCATACAGACGCGAACCCCCCACCCCCAACTCAGCACACACACTCAAACATGCATCCATACCGACCCGAACCACCCACCCCCAACTCAGCACACACAGTCAAGTATGCACCCATACAGACCCGAACCCCCACCCCCCAAATCAGCACACAAACTCTTAAGCATGCACCCATACAGACCCGAACTCCCCACCCTCCCAAATCAGCACACTCTCAGACATGCACCCATACAGACCCAAAACCCCCACCCCCCAAACTAGCACACTCTCAAACATGCATGCATACAGACCCGAACCCCCATCCCCCAACTCAGCACACACACTGAAACATGCACCCATACAGACCTGGACCCCCTACCCCCAACTCAGCACACACACTCTCAAGCATGCACCCATACAGACTCAAACCCCACACCCCCAACTCACCACACCTACTTAAGCATGCACCCATACAGACCCAAATCCCCCACCCCCCAACTCAGCACATAAACTCTCAAGCATGCACCCATACAGACCCGAATCCCCCACCCCCAACTCAGCACACACACTTAAACATGCACCCATACAGACCCGAACCCCCCACCCCCAACTCAACACACACACTCTCAAGCATGCACCCATACAGACCCGAACCCCCCACCCCAACTCAGCACACACACTGAAGCATGCACCCATACAGACCCGAACCCCCCACCCCCCAACTCAGCAGATAAACTCTCAAGCATGCACCCATACAGACCTGAACCTCCCACCCCCAACTCAGTACACACACTCAAACATGCACCCATACAGACCCGAACCCCCCACCCCCCAACTCAGCACACAAACCCTCAAGCAAGCACCCATACAGACATGAACCCCCACCCCCAACTCAGCACACAAACTCTCAAGCATGCACCCATACAGAGCTGAACCCCCCCACACCCCAAATCAGCACACTCTCAGACATGCACCCATACAGATCCGAACCCCCACCCCCCAAATCAGCACACACACTCTCAAGCATACACCCATACAGACCCAAACCCCCCATTCAGCACACACACTCAAGCATGCACCCATACAGACCTGAACCCCCCACCCCCCAACTCAGCACACAAACACTCAAGCATGCACCCATACAGACCCAAACCCCCCACCCCCAACTCAGCACACACACTTAAACGTGCACCCATACAGATCCGAACCCCCCACACCCCAAATCAGCACACTCTCAAACATGCACCCATACAGACCCGAACCCCCCACCCCCAACTCAGCACACACACTCAAACATGCATCCATACAGACCCGAACCCCCCACCCCCAACTCAGCACCAAACTCTCAAACATGCACCCATACAGAACCAAAGCCCCCACCCTCAACTCAGCACACACACTCAAACATGCACACATACAGACCAGAAGCCCACACCCCCAACTCAGCACACACACTCAAGCATGCACCCATACAGACCCGAACCCCCCAACCCCCAACTCAGCACACACACTCAAGCAAGCACCCATACAGACCCGAACCCCCACCCCCCAACTCAGCACACAAACTCTCAAGCATGCACCCATACAGACCCAAACCCCCCACCCCCAACTCAGCACACACACTTAAACATGCACCCATACAGATCCGAACCCCCCACACCCCAAATCAGCACACTCTCAAACATGCACCCATACAGACCCGAACCCCCCACCCCCAACTCAGCACACACACTCAAACATGCACCCATACAGACCCGAACCCCCCACCCCCCAACTCAGCATACACACTCTCAAGCATTCACCCATACAGACCCAAACTCCACACCCCCAACTCAGTACACACACTCAAGCATGCACCCATACAGACCCGAACCCCCCACCCCGCAACTCAGCACACACTGAAGCATGCACCCATACAGACCTGAATCCCCCACCCCCAACTCAGCACATAAACTCTCAAGCATGCACCCATACAGACCCGAACCCCCCACCCCCAACTCAACACACACACTCAAACATGCACCCATACAGACCCGAACACCCCACCCCCCAACTCAGCACACACTCTCAAGCATGCACCCATACAGACCCGAACCCCCCACCCCCAACTCAGCACACACACTCAAGCATGCACCCATACAGACCCGAACCCCCCCACCCCCCAACTCAGCACACAAACTATCAAGCATGCACCCATACAGACCTGAACATCCCACCCCCAACTCAGCACACACACTCAAACATACACCCATACAGACCCGAACCCCCCCACCCCCCAACTCAGCACACAAACCCTCAAGCATGCACCCATACAGACCCGAACCCCCCACCCCCAACTCAGCACACACACTCAAACATGCACCCATACCGACCCGAACCACCCACCCCCAACTCAGCACACACACTCAAGTATGCACCCATACAGACCCGAACCCCCCACCCCACAACTCAGCACACAAACTATCAAGCATACACCCATACAGACCTGAACCTCCCACCCCCAACTCAGCACACACACTCAAACATGCACCCATACAGACCCGAACCCCCCAACCCCAACTCAGCACACACACTCAAACATGAACCCATACCGACCCGAACCCCCCACCCCAACTCAGCACACACACTCAAGCATGCACCCATACAGACCCGAACCCCCCCACCCCCCAACTCAGAACACAAACTATCAAGCATGCACCCATACAGACCTGAACCTCCCACCCCCAACTCAGCACACACACTCAAACATGCACCCATACAGACCCAAACACCCCTCCCCCCAACTCAGCACACAAACCCTCAAGCATGCACCCATACAGACCCGAACCCCCCACCCCCAACTCAACACACACACCCAAACATGCACCCATGCAGACCCGAACACCCCCCATCTCAGCACACACACTCTCAAGCATGCACCCATACAGACCCGAACCCCCCACCCCCAACTCAGCACACACACTCAAGCATGCACCCATACAGACCCGAACCCCCCACCCCTCAACTCAGCACACAAACTATCAAGCATGCACCCATACAGACCTGAACCTCCCACCCCCAACTCAGCACAAACACTCAAACATGCACCCATACAGACTCGAACCCCCCACCCCCCAACTCAGCACACAAACCCTCAAGCAGGCACCCATACAGACCCGAACCCCCACCCCCAACTCAGCACACACACTCAAACATGCACCCATACCGACCCGAACCACCCACCCCCAACTCAGCACACACAGTCAAGTATGCACCCATACAGACCCGAACCCCCACCCCCAAAATCAGCACACAAACTCTTAAGCATTCACCCATATAGACCCGAACTCCCCACCCTCCCAAATCAGCACTGTCTCAGACATGCACCCATACAGACCCAAAACCCCCACCCCCCAAACTAGCACACTCTCAAACATGCATGCATACAGACCCGAACCCCCATCCTCCAAATCAGCACACACACTGAAACATGCACCCAAACAGACCTGGACCCCCTACCCCCAACTCAGCACACACACTCTCAAGCATGCATCCATACAGACTCAAACCCCACACCCCCAACTCAGCACACCTACTTAAGCATGCACCCATACAGACCCGAATCCCCCACCCCCCAACTCAGCACATAAACTCTCAAGCATGCACCCATACAGACCCGAACCCCCCACCCCCAACTCAGCACACACACTTAAACATGCACCCATACAGACCCGAACCCCCCACCCTCAACTCAGCACACACACTCTCAAGCATGCACCCATACAGACCCGAACCCCCCACCCCCAACTTAGCACACACACTTAAACATGCACCCATACAGACCCGAACCCCCCACCCCCAACTCAGCACACACACTCTCAAGCATGCACCCATACAGACCCGAACCCCCCACCCCAACTCAGCACACACACTGAAGCATGCACCCATACAGACCCGAACCCCCGACCCCCCAACTCAGCAGAAAAACTCTCAAGCATGCACCCATACAGACCTGAACCTCCCACCCCCAACTCAGCACACACACTCAAACATGCACCCATACAGACCCGAACCCCCCACCCCCCAACTCAGCACACAAAACCTCAAGCATTCACCCATACAGACCCAAACCCCCCTCCCCAACTCAGCACACACTCTCAAACATGCTCCCATACAGACCCGAACCACCCACCCCCAACTCAGCACACAAACTCAAGCAAGCACCCATACAGACATGAACCCCCACCCCCCAATTCAGCACACAAACACTCAAGCATGCACCCATACAGACCTGAACCCCCCCACACCCCAAATCAGCACACTCTCAGACATGCACCCATACAGATCCGAACCCCCACCCCCCAAATCAGCACACACACTCTCAAGCATACACCCATACAGACCCAAACCCCCCATTCAGCACACACACTCAAGCATGCACCCATACAGACCCGAATCCCCCACCCCCCAACTCAGCACATAAACTCTCAAGCATGCACCCATACAGACCCGAATCCCCCACCCCCAACTCAGCACACACACTTAAACATGCACCCATACAGACCCGAACCCCCCACCCCCAACTCAACACACACACTCTCAAGCATGCACCCATACAGACCCGAACCCCCCACCCCAACTCAGCACACACACTGAAGCATGCACCCATACAGACCCGAACCCCCCACCCCCCAACTCAGCAGATAAACTCTCAAGCATGCACCCATACAGACCTGAACCTCCCACCCCCAACTCAGTACACACACTCAAACATGCACCCATACAGACCCGAACCCCCCACCCCCCAACTCAGCACACAAACCCTCAAGCAAGCACCCATACAGACATGAACCCCCACCCCCAACTCAGCACACAAACTCTCAAGCATGCACCCATACAGAGCTGAACCCCCCCACACCCCAAATCAGCACACTCTCAGACATGCACCCATACAGATCCGAACCCCCACCCCCCAAATCAGCACACACACTCTCAAGCATACACCCATACAGACCCAAACCCCCCATTCAGCACACACACTCAAGCATGCACCCATACAGACCTGAACCCCCCACCCCCCAACTCAGCACACAAACACTCAAGCATGCACCCATACAGACCCAAACCCCCCACCCCCAACTCAGCACACACACTTAAACGTGCACCCATACAGATCCGAACCCCCCACACCCCAAATCAGCACACTCTCAAACATGCACCCATACAGACCCGAACCCCCCACCCCCAACTCAGCACACACACTCAAACATGCATCCATACAGACCCGAACCCCCCACCCCCAACTCAGCACCAAACTCTCAAACATGCACCCATACAGAACCGAAGCCCCCACCCTCAACTCAGCACACACACTCAAACATGCACACATACAGACCAGAAGCCCACACCCCCAACTCAGCACACACACTCAAGCATGCACCCATACAGACCCGAACCCCCCAACCCCCAACTCAGCACACACACTCAAGCAAGCACCCATACAGACCCGAACCCCCACCCCCCAACTCAGCACACAAACTCTCAAGCATGCACCCATACAGACCCAAACCCCCACCCCCAACTCAGCACACACACTTAAACATGCACCCATACAGATCCGAACCCCCCACACCCCAAATCAGCACACTCTCAAACATGCACCCATACAGACCCGAACCCCCCACCCCCAACTCAGCACACACACTCAAACATGCACCCATACAGACCCGAACCCCCCACCCCCCAACTCAGCATACACACTCTCAAGCATGCACCCATACAGACCAAAACTCCACACCCCCAACTCAGTACACACACTCAAGCATGCACCCATACAGACCCGAACCCCCCACCCCGCAACTCAGCACACACTGAAGCATGCACCCATACAGACCTGAATCCCCCACCCCCAACTCAGCACATAAACTCTCAAGCATGCACCCATACAGACCCGAACCCCCCACCCCTAACTCAACACACACACTCAAACATGCACCCATACAGACCCGAACACCCCACCCCCCAACTCAGCACACACTCTCAAGCATGCACCCATACAGACCCGAACCCCCCACCCCCAACTCAGCACACACACTCAAGCATGCACCCATACAGACCAGAACCCCCCCACCCCCCAACTCAGCACACAAACTATCAAGCATGCACCCATACAGACCTGAACATCCCACCCCCAACTCAGCACACACACTCAAACATACACCCATACAGACCCGAACCCCCCCACCCCCCAACTCAGCACACAAACCCTCAAGCATGCACCCATACAGACCCGAACCCCCCACCCCCAACTCAGCACACACACTCAAACATGCACCCATACCGACCCGAACCACCCACCCCCAACTCAGCACACACACTCAAGTATGCACCCATACAGACCCGAACCCCCCACCCCACAACTCAGCACACAAACTATCAAGCATACACCCATACAGACCTGAACCTCCCACCCCCAACTCAGCACACACACTCAAACATGCACCCATACAGACCCGAACCCCCCAACCCCAACTCAGCACACACACTCAAACATGAACCCATACCGACCCGAACCCCCCACCCCAACTCAGCACACACACTCAAGCATGCACCCATACAGACCCGAACCCCCCCACCCCCCAACTCAGAACACAAACTATCAAGCATGCACCCATACAGACCTGAACCTCCCACCCCCAACTCAGCACACACACTCAAACATGCACCCATACAGACCCGAACACCCCTCCCCCCAACTCAGCACACAAACCCTCAAGCATGCACCCATACAGACCCGAACCCCCCACCCCCAACTCAACACACACACCCAAACATGCACCCATACAGACCCGAACACCCCCCATCTCAGCACACACACTCTCAAGCATGCACCCATACAGACCCGAACCCCCCACCCCCAACTCAGCACACACACTCAAGCATGCACCCATACAGACCCGAACCCCCCACCCCTCAACTCAGCACACAAACTATCAAGCATGCACCCATACAGACCTGAACCTCCCACCCCCAACTCAGCACAAACACTCAAACATGCACCCATACAGACTCGAACCCCCCACCCCCCAACTCAGCACACAAACCCTCAAACAGGCACCCATACAGACCCGAACCCCCACCCCCAACTCAGCACACACACTCAAACATGCACCCATACCGACCCGAACCACCCACCCCCAACTCAGCACACACAGTCAAGTATGCACCCATACAGACCCGAACCCCCACCCCCAAAATCAGCACACAAACTCTTAAGCATTCACCCATATAGACCCGAACTCCCCACCCTCCCAAATCAGCACACTCTCAGACATGCACCCATACAGACCCAAAACCCCCACCCCCCAAACTAGCACACTCTCAAACATGCATGCATACAGACCTGAACCCCCATCCTCCAAATCAGCACACACACTGAAACATGCACCCAAACAGACCTGGACCCCCTACCCCCAACTCAGCACACACACTCTCAAGCATGCATCCATACAGACTCAAACCCCACACCCCCAACTCAGCACACCTACTTAAGCATGCACCCATACAGACCCGAATCCCCCACCCCCCAACTCAGCACATAAACTCTCAAGCATGCACCCATACAGACCCGAACCCCCCACCCCCAACTCAGCACACACACTTAAACATGCACCCATACAGACCCGAACCCCCCACCCTCAACTCAGCACACACACTCTCAAGCATGCACCCATACAGACCCGAACCCCCCACCCCCAACTTAGCACACACACTTAAACATGCACCCATACAGACCCGAACCCCCCACCCCCAACTCAGCACACACACTCTCAAGCATGCACCCATACAGACCCGAACCCCCCACCCCAACTCAGCACACACACTGAAGCATGCACCCATACAGACCCGAACCCCCGACCCCCCAACTCAGCAGAAAAACTCTCAAGCATGCACCCATACAGACCTGAACCTCCCACCCCCAACTCAGCACACACACTCAAACATGCACCCATACAGACCCGAACCCCCCACCCCCAACTCAGCACACACACTCAAACATGCACCCATACAGACCCGAACCCCCCACCCCCCAACTCAGCATACACACTCTCAAGCATGCACCCATACAGACCAAAACTCCACACCCCCAACTCAGTACACACACTCAAGCATGCACCCATACAGACCCGAACCCCCCACCCCGCAACTCAGCACACACTGAAGCATGCACCCATACAGACCTGAATCCCCCACCCCCAACTCAGCACATAAACTCTCAAGCATGCACCCATACAGACCCGAACCCCCCACCCCTAACTCAACACACACACTCAAACATGCACCCATACAGACCCGAACACCCCACCCCCCAACTCAGCACACACTCTCAAGCATGCACCCATACAGACCCGAACCCCCCACCCCCAACTCAGCACACACACTCAAGCATGCACCCATACAGACCAGAACCCCCCCACCCCCCAACTCAGCACACAAACTATCAAGCATGCACCCATACAGACCTGAACATCCCACCCCCAACTCAGCACACACACTCAAACATACACCCATACAGACCCGAACCCCCCCACCCCCCAACTCAGCACACAAACCCTCAAGCATGCACCCATACAGACCCGAACCCCCCACCCCCAACTCAGCACACACACTCAAACATGCACCCATACCGACCCGAACCACCCACCCCCAACTCAGCACACACACTCAAGTATGCACCCATACAGACCCGAACCCCCCACCCCACAACTCAGCACACAAACTATCAAGCATACACCCATACAGACCTGAACCTCCCACCCCCAACTCAGCACACACACTCAAACATGCACCCATACAGACCCGAACCCCCCAACCCCAACTCAGCACACACACTCAAACATGAACCCATACCGACCCGAACCCCCCACCCCAACTCAGCACACACACTCAAGCATGCACCCATACAGACCCGAACCCCCCCACCCCCCAACTCAGAACACAAACTATCAAGCATGCACCCATACAGACCTGAACCTCCCACCCCCAACTCAGCACACACACTCAAACATGCACCCATACAGACCCGAACACCCCTCCCCCCAACTCAGCACACAAACCCTCAAGCATGCACCCATACAGACCCGAACCCCCCACCCCCAACTCAACACACACACCCAAACATGCACCCATACAGACCCGAACACCCCCCATCTCAGCACACACACTCTCAAGCATGCACCCATACAGACCCGAACCCCCCACCCCCAACTCAGCACACACACTCAAGCATGCACCCATACAGACCCGAACCCCCCACCCCTCAACTCAGCACACAAACTATCAAGCATGCACCCATACAGACCTGAACCTCCCACCCCCAACTCAGCACAAACACTCAAACATGCACCCATACAGACTCGAACCCCCCACCCCCCAACTCAGCACACAAACCCTCAAACAGGCACCCATACAGACCCGAACCCCCACCCCCAACTCAGCACACACACTCAAACATGCACCCATACCGACCCGAACCACCCACCCCCAACTCAGCACACACAGTCAAGTATGCACCCATACAGACCCGAACCCCCACCCCCAAAATCAGCACACAAACTCTTAAGCATTCACCCATATAGACCCGAACTCCCCACCCTCCCAAATCAGCACACTCTCAGACATGCACCCATACAGACCCAAAACCCCCACCCCCCAAACTAGCACACTCTCAAACATGCATGCATACAGACCTGAACCCCCATCCTCCAAATCAGCACACACACTGAAACATGCACCCAAACAGACCTGGACCCCCTACCCCCAACTCAGCACACACACTCTCAAGCATGCATCCATACAGACTCAAACCCCACACCCCCAACTCAGCACACCTACTTAAGCATGCACCCATACAGACCCGAATCCCCCACCCCCCAACTCAGCACATAAACTCTCAAGCATGCACCCATACAGACCCGAACCCCCCACCCCCAACTCAGCACACACACTTAAACATGCACCCATACAGACCCGAACCCCCCACCCTCAACTCAGCACACACACTCTCAAGCATGCACCCATACAGACCCGAACCCCCCACCCCCAACTTAGCACACACACTTAAACATGCACCCATACAGACCCGAACCCCCCACCCCCAACTCAGCACACACACTCTCAAGCATGCACCCATACAGACCCGAACCCCCCACCCCAACTCAGCACACACACTGAAGCATGCACCCATACAGACCCGAACCCCCGACCCCCCAACTCAGCAGAAAAACTCTCAAGCATGCACCCATACAGACCTGAACCTCCCACCCCCAACTCAGCACACACACTCAAACATGCACCCATACAGACCCGAACCCCCCACCCCCCAACTCAGCACACAAACCCTCAAGCATTCACCCATACAGACCCAAACCCCCCTCCCCAACTCAGCACACACTCTCAAACATGCTCCCATACAGACCCGAACCACCCACCCCCAACTCAGCACACAAACTCAAGCAAGCACCCATACAGACATGAACCCCCACCCCCCAACTCAGCACACAAACACTCAAGCATGCACCCATACAGACCTGAACCCCCCCACACCCCAAATCAGCACACTCTCAGACATGCACCCATACAGATCCGAACCCCCACCCCCCAAATCAGCACACACACTCTAAAGCATGCACCCATACAGACCCAAACTCCACACCCCCAACTCAGCACGCATACTCATGCATGCACCCATACAGACCCGAACCCCCCACCCCCCAACTCAGCACACACACTCAAACATGCACCCATACAGACCTGAACCCCGCACCCCCCGACTCAGCACACACACTCTCAAGCATGCACCCATACAGACCCAAACTCCAAACCCCCAACTCAGCACACATACTCATGCATGCACCCATACAGACCCGAACCCCCCAGCCCCCAACTCAGCACACACACTGAAGCATGCACCCATACAAACCTGAATCCCCCACCCCCCACCTCAGCACATAAACTCTCAAGCATGCCCCCATACAGACCCGAACCCCCCACCCCCCAACTCAGCATACACACTCTCAAGCATGTACCATACAGACCCACACTCCACACCCCCAACTCAGTACACACACTCAAGCATGCACCCATACAGACCCGAACCCCCCAACCCGCAACTCAGCACACACTGAAGCATGCACCCATACAGACCTGAATCCCCCACCCCCAACTCAGCACATAAACTCTCAAGCATGCACCCATACAGACCTGAACCCCCCACCCCCAACTCAACACACACACTCAAACATGCACCCATACAGACCCGAACACCCCACCCCCCAACTCAGCACACACTCTCAAGCATGCACCCATACAGACCCGAACCCCCCACCCCCAACTCAGCACACACACTCAAGCATGCAGCCATACAGACCCGAACCCCCCCACCCCCAACTCAGCACACAAACTATCAAGCATGCACCCATACAGACCTGAACATCCCACCCCCAACTCAGCACACACACTCAAACATGCACCCATACAGACCCGAACCCCCCCACCCCCCAACTCAGCACACAAACCCTCAAGCATGCACCCATACAGACCCGAACCCCCACCCCCAACTCAGCACACACACTCAAACATGCACCCATACCGACCCGTACCACCCACCCCCAACTCAGCACACACACTCAAGTATGCACCCATACAGACCCGAACCCCCCACCCCACAACTCAGCACACAAACTATCAAGCATACACCCATACAGACCTGAACCTCCCACCCCCAACTCAGCACACACACTCAAACATGCACCCATACAGACCCGAACCCCCCAACCCCAACTCAGCACACACACTCAAACATGAACCCATACCGACCCGAACCCCCCACCCCCAACTCAGCACACACACTCAAGCATGCACCCATACAGACTCGAACCCCCCCCACCCCTCAACTCAGCACACAAACTATCAAGCATGTACCCATACAGACCTGAACCTCCCACCCCAACTCAGCACACACACTCAAACATGCACCCATACAGACCCGAACACCCCACCCCCCAACTCAGCACACAAACCCTCAAGCATGCACCCATACAGACCCGAACCCCCCACCCCCAACTCATCACACACACTCAAACATGTACCCATACAGACCCGAACACCCCCCATCTCAGCACACACACTCTCAAGCATGCACCCATACAGACCCGAACCCCCCACCCCCAACTCAGCACACACACTCAAGCATGCACCCATACAGACCCGAACCCCCCACCCCCCAACTCAGCACACAAACTATCAAGCATGCACCCATACAGACCTGAAACTCCCACCCCCAACTCAGCACAAACACTCAAACATGCACCCATACAGACTCGAACCCCCCACCCCCCAACTCAGCACACAAACCCTCAAGCAGGCACCCATGCAGACCCGAACCCCCCACTCCCAACTCAGCACACACACTCAAACATGCACCCATACCGACCCGAACCACCCACCCCCAACTCAGCACACACAGTCAAGCATGCACCCATACAGACCCGAACCCCCACCCCCCAAATCAGCACACAAACTCTTAAGCATGCACCCATATAGACCCGAACTCCCCACCCTCCCAAATCAGCACACTCTCAGACATGCACCCATACAGACCCAAAACCCCCACCCACCAAACTAGCACACTCTCAAACATGCATGCATACAGACCCGAACCCCCATCCTCCAAATCAGCACACACACTGAAACATGCACCCAAACAGACCTGGACCCCCTACCCCCAACTCAGCACACACACTCTCAAGCATGCATCCATACAGACTCAAACCCCACACCCCCAACTCAGCACACCTACTTAAGCATGCACCCATACAGACCCGAATCCCCCACCCCCCAACTCAGCACATAAACTCTCAAGCATGCACCCATACAGACCTGAACCCCCACCCCCAACTCAGCACACACACTTAAACATGCACCCATACAGACCCGAACCCCCCACCCCCAACTCAGCACACACACTCTCAAGCATGCACCCATACAGACCCGAATCCCCCACCCCCAACTCAGCACACACACTTAAACATGCACCCATACAGACCCGAACCCCCCACCCCCAACTCAGCACACACACTCTCAAGCATGCACCCATACAGACCCGAACCCCCCACCCCAACTCAGCACACACACTGAAGCATGCACCCATACAGACCCGAACCCCCCACCCCCCAACTCAGCAGAAAAACTCTCAAGCATGCACCCATACAGACCTGAACCTCCCACCCCCAACTCAGCACACACACTCAAACATGCACCCATAAAGACCCGAACCCCCCACCCCCCAACTCAGCACACAAACCCTCAAGCATTCACCCATACAGACCCAAACCCCCCTCCCCAACTCAGCACACACTCTCAAACATGCTCCCATACAGACCCGAACCACCCACCCCCAACTCAGCACACAAACTCAAGCAAGCACCCATACAGACATGAACCCCCACCCCCCAACTCAGCACACAAACACTCAAGCATGCACCCATACAGACCTGAACCCCCCCACACCCCAAATCAGCACACTCTCAGACATGCACCCATACAGATCCGAACCCCCACCCCCCAAATCAGCACACACACTCTAAAGCATGCACCCATACAGACCCAAACTCCACACCCCCAACTCAGCACACATACTCATGCATGCGCCCATACAGACCCGAACCCCCCACCCCCCAACTCAGCACACACACTCAAACATGCACCCATACAGACCTGAACCCCGCACCCCCCAACTCAGCACACACACTCTCAAGCATGCACCCATACAGACCCAAACTCCAAACCCCCAACTCAGCACACATACTCATGCATGCACCCATACAGACCCGAACCCCCCAGCCCCCAACTCAGCACACACACTGAAGCATGCACCCATACAGACCTGAATCCCCCACCCCCCACCTCAGCACATAAACTCTCAAGCATGCCCCCATACAGACCCGAACCCCCCACCCCAACTCAGCACACACACTCAAACATGCACCCATACAGACCCGAACCCCCACCCCCCATCTCAGCAGACACACTCTCAAGCATGCACCCATACAGACCCGAACTCCCCACCCTCCCAAATCAGCACACTCTCAAACATGCACCCATACAGACCCAAAACCCCCACCCCCCAAACTAGCACACTCTCAAACATGCATGCATACAGACCCGAACCCCCATCCCCCAACTCAGCATAAACACTCAAACATGCACCCATAGAGACCTGGACCCCCTACCCCCAACTCAGCACACACACTCTCAAGCATGCACCCATACAGACTCAAACCCCACACCCCCAACTCAGCACACCTACTTAAGCATGCACCCATACAGACCCGAATCCCCCACCCCCCAACTCAGCACATAAACTCTCAAGCATGCACCCATACAGACCCGAACCCCCCACCCCCAACTCAGCACACACACTTAAACATGCACCCATACAGACCCGAACCCCCCACCCCCAACTCAGCACACACACTCTCAAGCATGCACCAATACAGACCCGAACCCCCCACCCGAACTCAGCACACACACTGAAGCATGCACCCATACAGACCCGAACCCCCCACGCTCCAACTCAGCAGAAAAACTCTCAAGCATGCACCCATACAGACCTGAACCTCCCACCCCCAACTCATCACACACACTCAAACATGCACCCATACAGACCCGAACCTCCCACCCCCCAACTCAGCACACAAACCCTCAAGCATTCACCCATACAGACCCAAACCCCCCACCCCCAACTCAGCACACACTCTCAAACATGCTCCCATACAGATCCGAACCACCCACCCCCAACTCAGCACACAAACTCAAGCAAGCACCCATACAGACATGAACCCCCACCCCCCAAATCAGCACAAACACTCTCAAGCATGCACCCATACAGACCCAAACTCCACACCCCCAACTCAGCACACATACTCATGCATGCACCCATACAGACCCGAACCCCCCACCCCCAAACTCAGCACACACACTCAAACATGCACCCATACAGACCCAAACCCCGCACCCCCCAACTCAGCACACACACTCTCAAGCATGCACCCATACAGACCCAAACTCCACACCCCCAACTCAGCACACACACTCAAACATGCACCCATACAGACACGAACCCCCACCCCCCATCTCAGCGGACACACTCTCAAGCATGCACCCATACAGACCCGAACCCCCCACCCCCAACTCAGCACACACACTCAAGCATGCACCCATACAGACCCGAACCCCCCACCCCCCAACTCAGCACACAAACTCTCAAGCATGCACCCATACAGACCTGAACCTCCCACCCCCAACTCAGCACACAAACTCAAACATGCACCTATACAGACACGAACCCCTCAACCCCCAACTCAGCACACAAACCCTAAAGCATGCACCCATACAGACCCAAACCCCCCATCCCCAACTCAGCACACACACTCAAGTATGCACCCATATAGACCCGAACCCCCACCTCCCAACTCAGCACACAAACTCTCAAGCATGCACCCATACAGACCCAACCTCCCCACCCCCCAAATCAGCACACTCTCAGACATGCACCCATATAGACCCAAACCCCCCACCCCCCAAATTAGCACACTTTCAAACATGCACCCATACAGACCCGAACCCCCCACCCCCCAACTCAGCACACACACTCAAACATGCACCCATACAGGCCCGGACCCCCCAACCCCCAACTCAGCACACACATTCTCAAGCATGCACCCATACAGACCCGAACCCCACACCCCCAACTCAGCACACACACTGAAGCATGCACCCATACAGACCCGAATCCCCCACCCCCCAACTCAGCACATAAACTCTCAAGCATGCACCCATACAGACCCAAACCCCCCACCCCAACTCAGCACACACACTCAAACATGCACCCATACAGACCCGAACACCCCACCCCCCAACTCAGCACACACTCTCAAGCATGCACCCATACAGACCCGAACCCCCCACCCCCAACTCAGCACACACACTCAAGCATGCACCCATACAGACCCGAACCCCCCCACCCCCCAACTCAGCACACAAACTATCAAGCATGCACCCATACAGACCTGAACATCCCACCCCCAACTCAGCACACACACTCAAACATGCACCCATACAGACCCGAACCCCCCCACCCCCAACTCAGCACACAAACCCTCAAGCATGCACCCATACAGACCCAAACCAACCACCCCCAACTCAGCACACACACTCAAACATGCACCCATACCGACCCGAACCACCCACCCCCAACTCAGCACACGCACTCAAGTATGCACCCATACAGACCCGAACCCCCCACCCCACAACTCAGCACACAAACTATCAAGCATACACCCATACAGACCTGAACCTCCCACCCCCAACTCAGCACACACACTCAAACATGCACCCATACAGACCCGAACCCCCCAACCCCAACTCAGCACACACACTCAAACATGAACCCATACCGACCCGAACCCCCCACCCCCAACTCAGCACACACACTCAAGCATGCACCCATACAGACCCGAACCCCCCCACCCCCCAACTCAGCACACAAACTATCAAGCATGCACCCATACAGACCTGAACCTCCCACCCCCAACTCAGCACACACACTCAAACATGCACCCATACAGACCCGAACACCCCACCCCCCAACTCAGCACACAAACCCTCAAGCATGCACCCGTACAGACCCGAACCCCCACCCCCAACTTAACACACACACTCAAACATGCACCCATACAGACCCGAACACCCCCATCTCAGCACACACACTCTCAAGCATGCACCCATACAGACCCGAACCCCCCACCCCCAACTCAGCACACACACTCAAGCATGCACCCATACAGACCCGAACCCCCCACCCCCCAACTCAGCACACAAACTATCAAGCATGCACCCATACAGACCTGAACCTCCCACCCCCAACTCAGCACAAACACTCAAACATGCACCCATACAGACTCGAACCCCCCACCCCCCAACTCAGCACACAAACCCTCAAGCAGGCACCCATACATACCCGAATCCCCCACCCCCAACTCAGCACACACACTCAAACATGCACCCATACCGACCCGAACCACCCACCCCCAACTCAGCACACACAGTCAAGTATGCACCCATACAGACCCGAACCCCCACCCCCCAAATCAGCACACAAACTCTTAAGCATGCACCCATATAGACCCGAACTCCCCACCCTCCCAAATTAGCACACTCTCAGACATGCACCCATACAGACCCAAAACCCCCACCCCCCAAACTAGCACACTCTCAAACATGCATGCATATAGACCCGAACCCCCATCCTCCAAATCAGCACACACACTGAAACATGCACCCAAACAGACCTGGACCCCCTACCCCCAACTCAGCACACACACTCTCAAGCATGCACCCATACAGACTCAAACCCCACACCCCCAACTCAGCACACCTACTTAAGCATGCACCCATACAGACCCGAATCCCCCACCCCCCAACTCAGCACATAAACTCTCAAGCATGCACCCATACAGACCCGAACCCCCCACCCCCAACTCAGCACACACACTTAAACATGCACCCATACAGACCCGAACCCCCCACCCCCAACTCAGCACACACACTCTCAAGCATGCACCCATACAGACCCGAACCCCCCACCCCCAACTCAGCACACACACTTAAACATGCACCCATACAGACCCGAACCCCGCACCCACAACTCAGCACACACACTCTCAAGCATGCACCCATACAGACCCGAACCCCCCACCCCAACTCAGCACACACACTGAAGCATGCACCCATACAGACCCGAACCCCCCACCCCCCAACTCAGCAGAAAAACTCTCAAGCATGCACCCATACAGACCTGAACCTCCCACCCACAACTCAGCACACAAACCCTCAAGCATTCACCCATACAGACCCAAACCCCCCTCCCCCAACTCAGCACACACTCTCAAACATGCTCCCATACAGACCCGAAACACCCACCCCCAACTCAGCACACAAACTCAAGCAAGCACCCATACAGACATGAACCTCCACCCCCCAACTCAGCACACAAACACTCAAGCATGCACCCATACAGACCTGAACCCCCCCACACCCCAAATCAGCACACTCTCAGACATGCACCCATACAGATCCGAACCCCCACCCCCCAAATCAGCACACACACTCTAAAGCATGCACCCATACAGACCCAAACTCCACACCCCCAACTCAGCACACATACTCATGCATGCACCCATACAGACCCGAACCCCCCACCCCCAACTCAGCACACACACTCAAACATGCACCCATACAGACCTGAACCCTCACCCCCCAACTCAGCACACACACTCTCAAGCATGCACCCATACAGACCCAAACCCCCCAGTCCCCAACTCAGCACACACACTGAAGCATGCACCCATACAGACCTGAATCCCCCACCCCCCACCTCAGCACATAAACTCTCAAGCATGCCCCCATACAGACCCGAACCCCCCACCCCCAACTCAGCACACACACTCAAACATGCACCCATACAGACCCGAACCCCCACCCCCATCTCAGCAGACACACTCTCAGCATGCACCCATACAGACCCGAACTCCCGACCCTCCCAAATCAGCACACTCTCAGACATGCACCCATACAGACCCAAAACCCCCACCCCCCAAACTAGCACACTCTCAAACATGCATGCATACAGACCCGAACCCCCATCCCCCAACTCAGCACACACACTCAAACATGCACCCATACAGACCTGGACCCCCTACCCCCAACTCAGCACACACACTCTCAAGCATGCACCCATACAGACCCGAACCCCCCACCCCCAACTCAGCACACACACTTAAACATGCACCCATACAGACCCGAACCCCCCACCCCCAACTCAGCACACACACTCTCAAGCATGCACCCATACAGACCCGAAGCCCCCACCCGAACTCAGCACACACACTGAAGCATGCACCCATACAGACCCGAACCCCCCACACCCCAACTCAGCAGAAAAACTCTCAAGCATGCACCCATACAGACCTGAACCTCCCACCCCCAACTCAGCACACACACTCAAACATGCACCCATACAGACCCGAACCTCCCACCCCCCAACTCAGCACACAAACCCTCAAGCACTCACCCATACAGACCCAAACCCCGCACTCCCAATTCAGCACACACTCTCAAACATGCTCCCATACAGATTCGAACCACCCACCCCCAACTCAGAACACAAACTCAAGCAAGCACCCATACAGACATGAACCCCCACCCCCCAACTCAGCACACAAACTCTCAAGCATGCACCCATACAGAGCTGAACCCCCCCACACCCCAAATCAGCACACTCTCAGACATGCACCCATACAGATCCGAACCCCCACCCCCCAAATCAGCACACACACTCTCAAGCATGCACCCATACAGACCCAAACTCCACACCCCCAACTCAGCACACATAATCATGCATGCACCCATACAGACCCGAACCCCCCACCCCCAAACTCAGCACACACACTCAAACATGCACCCATACAGACCCAAACCCCGCACCCCCCAACTCAGCACACACACTCTCAAGCATGCACCCATACAGACCCAAACTCCACACCCCCAACTCAGCACACACACTCAAACATGCACCCATACAGACACGAACCGCCACCCCCCATCTCAGCGGACACACTCTCAAGCATGCACCCATACAGACCCGAACCCCCCACCCCCCAACTCAGCACACAAACTCTCAAGCATGCACCCATACAGACCTGAACCTCCCACCCCCAACTCAGCACACACACTCAAACATGCACCTATACAGACACGAACCCCCAACTCAGAACACAAACCCTAAAGCATGCACCCATACAGACCCAAACCCCCATCCCCAACTCAGCACACACACTCAAGTATGCACCCATATAGACCCGAACCCCCACCTCCAACTCAGCACACAAACTCTCAAGCATGCACCCATACAGACCCAACATCCCCACCCCCCAAATCAGCACACTCTCAGACATGCACCCATATAGACCCCAAATCCCCAAATTAGCACACTTTCAAACATGCACCCATACAGACCCGAACCCCCCACCCCCCAACTCAGCACACACACTCAAACATGCACCCATACAGGCCCGGACCCCCCAACCCCCAACTCAGCACACACATTCTCAAGCATGCACCCATACAGACCCGAACCCCACACCCCCAACTCAGCACACACACTGAAGCATGCACCCATACAGACCCGAATCCCCCACCCCCCAACTTAGCACATAAACTCTCAAGCATGCACCCATACAGACCCAAACCCCCCACCCCCAACTCAGCACACACACTTAAACATGCACCCATACAGACCCAAACCCCCCACCCCCAACTCAGCACACACACTTAAACATGCACCCATACAGACCCGAACCCCCCACCCCCCAACTCAGCACACACATTCTCAAACATACACCCATACAGAACCCGAACCCCCCACCCCCCAACTCAGCACACACACTCAAACATGCACCCATACAGGCCCGGACCCCCCAACCCCCAACTCAGCACACACATTCTCAAGCATGCACCCATACAGACCCAAAACCCCCACCCCCAACTCAGCACACACACTCTCAAGCATGCTCCCATACAGACCCGAATCCACCACCCCCAAATCAGCACCCTCTCAAACATGCACTCATACAGACCCGAAGCCCCCACCCCCAACTCAGCACACACCCTCAAACATACACCCATACAGTCCCGAACCCCCCACCCCCAACTCAGCACACAAACTCAAGCAAGCACTCATACAGACCTGAACCCCCACCCCCCAACTCAGCACTCAAACTCTCAAGCATGCACCCATACAGACCCGAACCCCCCACACCCCAAATCAGCACACTCTCAGACATGCACACATACATATCCGAACTCCCATCCCCAAATCAGCACACTCTCAAACATGCACCCATACAGACCGAACCCCCCACCCCCAACTCAGCTCACACTCTCAAACATGCACCCATACAAACCCGAACCCCGCACCCCCCAACTCAGCACACACACTCTCAAGCATGCACCCATACAGACCCAAACTCCACACCCCCAACTCAGCACATAAACTCTCAAGCATGCACCCATACAGACCCGAACCCCCCACCCCCAACTCAACACACACACTCAAACATGCACCCATACAGACCCGAACACCCCACCCCCCCAACTCAGCACACACACTCTCAAGCATGCACCCATACAGACCCGAACCCCCCACCGCCAACTCAGCAGACACACTCAAGCATGCACCCATACAGACCCGAACCCCCCCACCCCCCAACTCAGCACACAAACTATCAAGCATGCACCCATACAGATCTGAACCTCCCACCCCAAAATCAGCACACACACTCAAACATGCACCCATACAGACCCGAACCCCCACCCCCCAACTCAGCACACAAACCCTCAAGCATGCACCCATACAGACCCGAGCCCCCCAACCCCAACTCAGCACACACACTCAAACATGCACCCATACTGACCCGAACCACCCACCCCCAACTCAGCACACACACTCAAGTATGCACCCATACAGACCCGAACCCCCACCCCCAAATCAGCACACAAACTCTTAAGCATGCACCCATACGGCCCCGAACTCCCCACCCTCCCAAATCAGCACAGTCTCAGACATGCACCCATACAGATCCAAACCCCCCACCCCCCAAATTAGCACACTCTCAAACATGCATGCATGCAGACCCGAACCCCCATCCCCAACTCAGCACACACACTCAAACATGCACCCATACAGACCCGTACCCCCCATCCCCAACTCAGCACACACACTCTCAAGCATGCACCCATACAGACCCAAACCCCACACCCCCAACTCAGCACACCTACTGAAGCATGCACCCATACAGACCCGAATCCCCCACCCCCCAACTCGGCACATAAACTCTCAAGCATGCACGCATACATACCCGAACCCCCCACCCCTAACTCAGCACACACACTCAAACATGCACCCATACAGACCATAACACCCCACCCCCCAACTCAGCACACACACTCTCAAGCATGCACCCATACAGACCCGAACCTCCCACCCCCAACTCAGCACACACACTGAAGCATGCACCCATACAGACCCGAACCCCCACCCCCAACTCAGCAGAAAAACTCTCAAGCATGCACCCATACAGACCTGAACCTCCCACCCCCAACTCAGCACACACACTCAAACATGCACCCATACAGACCCAAACTCCACACCCCCAACTCAGCACATAAACTCTCAAGCATGCACCCATACAGACCCAAACCCCCACCCCCAACTCAACACACACACTCAAACATGCACCCATACAGACCCGAACACCCCACCCCCCAACTCAGCAAACAAACTCAAGCAAGCACCCATACAGACATGAACCCCCACCCCCCAACTCAGCACACAACCTCTCAAGCATGCATCCATACAGACCTGAACCCCCCACACCCCAAATCAGCACACTCTCAGACATGCACCCATACAGATCCAAACCCCCACCCCCCAAATCAGCACACTCTCAAACATGCACCCATAAAGACCCGAACCCCCCACCCCAACTCAGCACACACACTCAAACATGCACCCATACAGACCCGAACCCCGCACCCCCCAACTCAGCACACACACTCTCAAGCATGCACCCATACAGACCCAAACTCCACACCCCCAACTCAGCACACATACTCATGCATGCACCCATACAGACCCGAACCCCCACCCCCTAACTCAGCACACACACTGAAGCATGCACCCATACAGACCTGAATCCCCCACCCCCCACCTCAGCACATAAACTCTCAAGCATGCACCCATACAGACCCAAACCCCCCACCCCTGACTCAGCACACACACTCAAACATGCACCCATACAGACCCGAACCCCCACCCCCCATCTCAGCACACACACTCTCAAGCATGCACCCATACAGACCCGAACCCCCCACCCCCAACTCAGCACACACACTCAAGCATGCACCCATACAGACCCGAACCCCCCACCCCCCAAATCAGCACACAAACTCTCAAGCATGCACCCATACAAACCTGAACCTCCCACCCCCAACTCAGCACACACACTCAAACATGAACCCATAAAGACCCGAACCCCCCAACCCCCAACTCAGCACACAAACCCTCAAGCATGCACCCATACAGACCCAAACCCCCCACCCCCAACTCAGCACACACACTCAAGCAAGCACTCATACAGACCTGACCCCCCACCCCCCAACTCAGCACTCAAACTCTCAAGCATGCACCCATACAGACCTGAACCCCCCACACCCCAAATCAGCACACTCTCAGACATGCACACATACAGATCCGAACCCCCATCCCCCAAATCAGCACACTCTCAAACATGCACCCATACAGACCGAACCCCCCACCCCCAACTCAGCTCACACTCTCAAACATGCACCCATACAGACCTGAACCCCGCACCCCCCAACTCAGCACACACACTCTCAAGCATGCACCCATACAGACCCAAACTCCACACCCCCAACTCAGCACATAAACTCTCAAGCATGCACCCATACAGACCCGAGCCCCCCACCGCCAACTCAGCACACACACTCAAGCATGCACCCATACAGACCCGAACCCCCCCACCCCCAACTCAGCACACAAACTATCAAGCATGCACCCATACAGATCTGAACCTCCCACCCCCAACTCAGCACACACACTCAAACATGCACCCATACAGACCCGAACCCCCACCCCTCAACTCAGCACACAAACCCTCAAGCATGCACCCATACAGACCCGAGCCCCTCATCCCCAACTCAGCACACACACTCAAACATGCACCCATACTGACCCGAACCACCCACCCCCAACTCAGCACACACACTCAAGTATGCACCTATACAGACCCGAACCCACACCACCCAAATCAGCACACAAACTCTTAAGCATGCACCCATATGGCCCCGAACTACCCACCCTCCCAAATCAGCACACTCTCAGACATGCACCCATACAGACCCAAACCCCCCACCCCCCAAATTAGCACACTCTCAAACATGCATGCATACAGACCCGAACCCCCATCCCCCAACTCAGCACACACACTCAAACATGCACCCATACAGACCCGTACCCCCCATCCCCAACTCAGCACACACACTCTCAAGCATGCACCCATACAGACCCAAACCCCACACCCCCAACTCAGCACACCTACTGAAGCATGCACCCATACAGACCCGAATCCCCCACCCCCCAACTCGGCACATAAACTCTCAAGCATGCACGCATACAGACCCGAACCCCCCAACCCACAACTCAGCACACACACTGAAGCATGCACCCATACAGACCCGAACCCCCACCCAAAACTCAGCAGAAAAACTCTCAAGCATGCACCCATACAGACCCGAACCCCCCACCCCCAACTCAACACACACACTCAAACATGCACCCATACAGACCCGAACACCCCACACCCCCGACTCAGCAAACAAACTCAAGCAAGCACCCATACAGACATGAACCCCCACCCCCCAACTCAGCACACAAACTATCAAGCATGCACCCATACAGACCTGAATCCCCCACCCCCCACCTCAGAACATAAACCCTCAAGCATGCACCCATACAGAACCAAACCCCCCACCCCCGACTCAGCACACACACTCAAACATGCACCCATACAGACCCGAACCCCCACCCCCATCTCAGCACACACACTCTCAAGCATGCACCCATACAGACCCGAACCCCCACCCCCAACTCAGCACACACACTCAAGCATGCACCCATACAGACCCGAACCCCCCACCCCCCAACTCAGCATACAAACTATCAAGCATGCACCCATACAGACCTGAATCCCCCACCCCCCACCTCAGCACATAAACCCTCAAGCATGCACCCATACAGAACCAAACCCCCCACCCCCGAATCAGCACACACACTCAAACATGCACCCATACAGACCCGAACCCCCACCCCATCTCAGCACACACACTCTCAAGCATGCACCCATACAGACCCGAACCCCCACCCCCAACTCAGCACACACACTCAAGCATGCACCCATACAGACCCGAACCCCCCACCCCCCAACTCAGCACACAAACTCTCAAGCATGCACCCATACAAACCTGAACCTCCCACCCCCAACTCAGCACACACACTCAAACATGAACCCATACAGACCCGAACCCCCCAACCCCCAACTCAGCACACAAACCCTCAAGCATGCACCCATACAG
This sequence comes from Ambystoma mexicanum, assembly GCF_040938575.1. NCBI lineage: Eukaryota > Metazoa > Chordata > Amphibia > Caudata > Ambystomatidae > Ambystoma > Ambystoma mexicanum. The sequence goes on from NC_090932.1 coordinate 209,263,398, forward strand.
ACCCAAACCCCCCACCCTCAACACAGCACACACACTCAATTATGCACCCATATAGACCCGAACCCCCACCTCCCAACTCAGCACACAAACTCTCAAGCATGCACCCATACAGACCCAAGCTCCCCACCCCCCAAATCAGCACACTCTCAGACATGCACCCATATAGACCCAAAACCCACCCCCCCAAATTAGCACACTCTCAAACATGCACCCATACAGACCCGAACCCCCCACCCCCCAACTCAGCACACACACTCAAACATGCACCCATACAGGCCCGGACCCCCCAACCCCCAACTCAGCACACACACTCTCAAGCATGCACCCATACAGATCCGAACCCCCACCCCCCAAATCAGCACACTCTCAAACATGCACCCATACAGACCGAACCCCCCAACCCCAACTCAGCTCACACACTCAAATATGCACCCATACAGACCCGAACCTCGCACCCCCCAACTCAGCACACACACTCTCAAGCATGCACCCATACAGACCCGAACCCCCCAACCCACAACTCAGCACACACACTGAAGCATGTACCCATACAGACCCGAACCCCCACCCAAAACTCATCAGAAAAACTCTCAAGCATGCACCCATACAGACCTGAACCTCCCACCCCCAAATCAGCACACACACTCAAACATGCACCCATACAGACCCAAACTCCACACCCCCAACTCAGCACATAAACTCTCAAGCATGCACCCATACAGACCCGAAGCCCCCACCCCCAACTCAACACACACACTCAAACATGCACCCATACAGACCCGAACACCCCACCCCCCCGACTCAGCAAACAAACTCAAGCAAGCACCCATACAGACATGAACCCCCACCCCCCAACTCAGCACACAAACTATCAAGCATGCACCCATACAGACCTGAACCCCCCACACCCCAAATCAGCACACTCTCAGACATGCACCCATACAGATCCAAACCCCCACCCCCCAAATCAGCACACTCTCAAACATGCACCCATAAAGACCCGAACCCCCCACCCCAACTCAGCACACACACTCAAACATGCACCCATACAGACCCGAACCCCGCACCCCCCAACTCAGCACACACACTCTCAAGCATGCACCCATACAGACCCGAACCCCCACCCCCTAACTCAGCACACACACTGAAGCATGCACCCATACAGACCTGAATCCCCCACCCCCCACCTCAGCACAAAAACCCTCAAGCATGCACCCATACAGAACCAAACCCCCCACCCCCGACTCAGCACACACACTCAAGCATGCACCCATACAGACCCGAACCCCCACCCCCATCTCAGCACACACACTCTCAAGCATGCACCCATACAGACCCGAACCCCCACCCCCAACTCAGCACACACACTCACGCATGCACCCATACAGACCCGAACCCCCCACCCCCCAACTCAGCACACAAACTCTCAAGCATGCACCCATACAAACCTGAACCTCCCACCCCCAACTCAGCACACACACTCAAACATGAACCCATACAGACCCGAACCCCCCAACCCCCAACTCAGCACACAAAGCCTCAAGCATGCACCCATACAGACCCAAGCTCCCCACCCCCCAAATCAGCACACTCTCAGACATGCACCCATATAGACCCAAAACCCACACCCCCCAAATTAGCACACTCTCAAACATGCACCCATACAGACCCGAACCCCCCACCCCCCAACTCAGCACACACACTCAAACATGCACCCATAAAGACCCGTACCCCACACCCCCAACTCAGAAAACACAATCAAGCATGCACCCATACAGATCCGAACCCCCACCCCCCAAATCAGCACACACTCAAACATGCACCCATACAGACCCAAACCCCCCAACCCCAACTCAGCTCATACACACACTCAAATATGCACCCATACAGACCTGAACCTCGCACCCCCCAACTCAGCACACACACTCTCAAGCATGCACCCATACAGACCCAAACCCCCCACCCCCAACTCAACACACACACTCAAACATGCACCCATACAGAACCGAACACCCCACCCCCCAACTCAGCACACACACTCTCAAGCATGCACCCATACAGACCAGAACCCCTACCCCCAAATCAGCACACTCTCAAACATGGACCCATACAGACCCGAACCCCCCAACCCTCAACTCAGCACACACTCTCAAGCATGCACCCATACAGACCCGAACCCCACTCCCCCAACTCAGAAAACACACTCAAGCATGCACCCATAGAGACCCGAACCCCCGCCCCTCAAATCAGCACACAAACTCTCAAACATTCACCCATACAGACCCGAAGGCCTACCCCAACTCAGCACACACACTCTCAAGCATGCACCCATACAGACCCGAACACCACACCCCCAACTCAGAAAACACACTCAAGCATGCACCCATACAGACACGAACCCACCACCCCCAACTCAGCACACACACTCAAACATGCACCCATAAAGACCCAAACCCCAACCCCCCAACTCAGCACACACATTCTCAAGCATTCACCCCTACAGACCCGAATCCCCACCCCCAAATCAGCACCCTCTCAAACATGCACCCATACAGACCCGAACCCCCCACCCCCCAAATCAGCACACAAACTCTCAAACATGCACTCATACAGACCCGAAGCCCCCACCCCCAACTCAGCACACACACTCAAACACACACCCATACAGTCCTGAACCCCCCACCCCCAACTCAGCACACAAACTCAAGCAAGCACCCATACAGACCTGAACCCCCACCCCCCAACTCAGCACACAAACTCTCAAGCATGCACCCATACAGACCTGAACCCCCCACACCCCAAATCAGCACACTCTCAGACATGCACACATACAGATCCGAACCCCCACCCCCCAAATCAGCACACTCTCAAACATGCACCCATACAGACCCGAACCCCCCAACCCCAACTCAGCTCACACACTCAAATATGCACCCATACAGACCCGAACCCTGCACCCCCCAACTCAGCACACACACTCTCAAGCATGCACCCATACAGACCCAAACTCCACACCCCCAACTCAGCACATAATCTCTCAAGCATGCACCCATACAGACCCAAACCCCCCACCCCCAACTCAACACACACACTCAAACATGCACCCATACAGAACCGAACACCCCACCCCCCAACTCAGCACACACACTCTCAAGCATGCACCCATACAGACCAGAACCCCTACCCCCAAATCAGCACACTCTCAAACATGGACCCATACAGACCCGAATCCCAACCCTCAACTCAGCACACACTCTCAAACGTGCACCCATACAGACCCGAAGCCCCCACCCCCAACTCAGCACACACACTCAAACATGCACCCAAACAGACCTGAATCCCCCACCCCCCACCTCAGCACAAAAACCCTCAAGCATGCACCCATACAGAACCAAACCCCCAACCCCGACTCAGCACACACACTCAAACATGCACCCATACAGACCCGAACCCCCACCCCCATCTCAGCACACACACTCTCAAGCATGCACCCATACAGACCCGAACCCCCACCCCCAACTCAGCACACACACTCATGCATGCACCCATACAGACCCGAACCCCCCACCCCCCAACTCAGCACACAAACTCTCAAGCATGCACCCATACAAACCTGAACCTCCCACCCCCAACTCAGCACACACACTCAAACATGAACCCATACAGACCCGAACCCCCCAACCCCCAACTCAGCACACAAAGCCTCAAGCATGCACCCATACAGACCCAAACCCCCCACCCTCAACACAGCACACACACTCAATTATGCACCCATATAGACCCGAACCCCCACCTCCCAACTCAGCACACAAACTCTCAAGCATGCACCCATACAGACCCAAGCTCCCCACCCCCCAAATCAGCACACTCTCAGACATGCACCCATATAGACCCAAAACCCACACCCCCCAAATTAGCACACTCTCAAACATGCACCCATACAGACCCGAACCCCCCACCCCCCAACTCAGCACACACACTCAAACATGCACCCATAAAGACCCGAACCCCACACCCCCAACTCAGAAAACACAATCAAGCATGCACCCATACAGATCCGAACCCCCACCCCCCAAATCAGCACACACTCAAACATGCACCCATACAGACCCAAACCCCCCAACCCCAACTCAGCTCATACACACCCTCAAATATGCACCCATACAGACCTGAACCTCACACCCCCCAACTCAGCACACACACTCTCAAGCATGCACCCATACAGACCCAAACCCCCCACCCCCAACTCAACACACACACTCAAACATGCACCCATACAGACCCGAACACCCCACCCCCCCAACTCAGCACACACACTCTCAAGCATGCACCCATACAGACCAGAACCCCTACCCCCAAATCAGCACACTCTCAAACATGGACCCATACAGACCCGAACCCCCAACCCTCAACTCAGCACACACTCTCAAGCATGCACCCATACAGACCCGAACCCCACTCCCCCAACTCAGAAAACACACTCAAGCATGCACCCATAGAGACCCGAACCCCCGCCCTTCAAATCAGCACACAAACTCTCAAACATTCACACATACAGACCCGAAGGCCTACCCCAACTCAGCACACACACTCTCAAGCATGCACCCATACAGACCCGAACACCACACCCCCAACTCAGAAAACACACTCAAGCATGCACCCATACAGACACGAACCCACCACCCCCAACTCAGCACACACACTCAAACATGCACCCATAAAGACCCAAACCCCAACCCCCCAACTCAGCACACACACTCTCAAGCATTCACCCCTACAGACCCGAATCCCCACCCCCAAATCAGCACCCTCTCAAACATGCACCCATACAGACCCGAACCCCCCACCCCCCAAATCAGCACACAAACTCTCAAACATGCACTCATACAGACCCGAAGCCCCCACCCCCAACTCAGCACACACACTCAAACACACACCCATACAGTCCCGAACCCCCCACCCCCAACTCAGCACACAAACTCAAGCAAGCACCCATACAGACCTGAACCCCCACCCCCCAACTCAGCACACAAACTCTCAAGCATGCACCCATACAGACCTGAACCCCCCACACCCCAAATCAACACACTCTCAGACATGCACACTTACAGATCCGAACCGCCACCCCCCAAATCAGCACACTCTCAAACATGCACCCATACAGACCCGAACCCCCCAACCCCAACTCAGCTCACACACTCAAATATGCACCCATACAGACCCGAACCCCGCACCCCCCAACTCAGCACACACACTCTCAAGCATGCACCCATACAGACCCAAACTCCACACCCCCAACTCAGCACATAATCTCTCAAGCATGCACCCATACAGACCCAAACCCCCCACCCCCAACTCAACACACACACTCAAACATGCACCCATACAGAACCGAACACCCCACCCCCCAACTCAGCACAAACACTCTCAAGCATGCACCCATACAGACCAGAACCCCTACCCCCAAATCAGCACACTCTCAAACATGGACCCATACAGACCCCAATCCCAACCCTCAACTCAGCACACACTCTCAAACGTGCACCCATACAGACCCGAAGCCCCCACCCCCAACTCAGCACACACACTCAAACATGCACCCAAACAGTCCCGAACCACCACCCCTCAACTCAGCACACACACTCAAGCATGCACCCATACAGACCTGAACCACCCACCCCCCACTAAGAACACAAACTCTCAAGCATGCACCCATACAGACCCGAACCCCCCACCCCCAAATCAGCACTCTATCAAACATGCACCCATACGGCCCCGAACCCCCACCCCTCAACTAAGCACACACTCTCAAACATGCACCTATACAGTCCCGAACCCCCCATCCCCAACTCAGCACACACACTCAAGCATGCACCCATACAGACCTGAACCCCCACCCCCCACTCAGCACACAAACTCTCAAGCATTTAGCCATACAGACCCGAACCCCCCACCCCCAACTCAGCACACACACTCAAACATGCACCCATACAGACCCGAACCCCACACCCCCCAACTCAGCACACACACTCTCAAGCATGAACTCATACAGACACGAACCCCCCACCCCCAAATCAGCACACTCTCAAACATGCACCCATAGAGACCCGTACCCTACCCACCAAATCAGCACACAAACTCTCAAACATGCACCCATACAAACCCGAAGCCCCATCCCCAACTCAGTACACACACTCAAACATGCACCCATGCAGTCCCGAACCCACCACCCCAAACTCAGCACACACACTGAAGCATGCACCCATACAGACCCGAACCCCCCACCCCCCAACTCAGCACACAAACTCTCAAGCATGCACCCATACAGACCCAAACTCCCCACCCCCAACTCAGCACACACACTCAAACATGCACCCATACAGACCAGAACCCCCCACCCCTCAACTCAGCACACACACTCTCAAGCATGCACCCATACAGACCCGAACCCCCCACCCCAACTCAGCACACAAACTCTCAAGCATGCACCCATACAGACCCGAACCACCCACCCCCAACTCAGCACATACACCCATACAGACCCGAACCCCCCACCACCCAACTCAGCACACAAACTCTCAAGCATGCGCCCATACAGACCCGAACCCCCCACCCCCAACTCAGCACACACACTCAAACATGCACCCATACAGACCCGAACCCCCCACCCCCAAACTCAGCACACACACTCTCCAGCATGCACCCATACAGACCCAAACCCCCACCTCCCAACTCAGCACACACACTCTCAAGCATGCACCCATACAGACCCGAACCCCCCACCCCCAACTCAGCACACACACTCAAGCATGCACCCATACAGACCCAAACTCCCCACCCCCAAAATCAGCACAATCTCAGACATGCACCTATACAGACCTGAACCTCCCACCCCCAACTCAGCACACACACTCAAACATGCACCCATACAGACCCGAACCTCCCACCCCCAAACTCAGCACACACACTCTCAAGCATGCACCCATACAGACCGGAACCCCCACCCCCTTCTCAGAAAACACACTCAAGCATGCACCCTTACAGACCCAAACCCCCTACCCCCCAACTCAGCACACACACTCTCAAGCATGCATGCATACAGACCCGAACCGCCCACCCCCAAATCAGCACACTCTCAAACATGCACCCATACAGACCCGAACCCCCCACCCTCAACTCAGCACACAAACTCTCAAACATGCACCCATACAGACCTGAAGTCCCCACCCCCAACTCAGCACACACACTCAAACATGCACCCATACAGTCCCGAACCTCCCACCCCCCAACTCAACACAAACACTAAAGCATGCACCCATACAGACCCAAACCCCCCACCCCCAACACAGCACACAAACTCTCAAGCATGCACCCATACAGACCCGAACCCCCTACCCCCAACTCAGCACACACACTCAAACATGCACCCATACAGACCCGATCCCCCCACCCCCAACTCAGCACACAAATTCTCAAACATTCACCCATACAGTTCCGAAGCCCCCACCCCCAACTCAGCACACACACTCAAACATGCACCCATACAGACTCGAAGCCCACACCCCCAACTCAGCACACACACTCAAGCATGCACCCATACCGACCCAAATCCCCCACCCCCAACTCAGCACACACACGCAAGCATGCACCCATACAGACCTGAACCCCCAACCCCCAAATCAGCACACTCTCAAACATGCACCCATACAGACCCGAACCCCCCACCCCCTAAATCAGCACACTCTCAAACATGCACCCATACAAACCCGAACCCCAAACCACCCAACTCAGCACACAAACTCTCAAGCATGCACCCATACAGACCTGAACCCCCAAATCAGCACACTCTCAAACATGCACCCATACAGACCCGAACCCCCCACCCCCCAAATCAGCACACTCTCAAACATGCACCCATACAAACCGGAACCCCAAACCACCCAACTCAGCACACAAACTCTCAAGCATGCACCCATACATACCCGAACTCCCCACCCCAACTCAGCACACACACTCAAACATGCACCCATACAGACCCAAAATCCCCACCCCCAACTCAGCATACACACACTCAAGCATGCACTCATACAGACCCGAACTCCCCACCCTCCAAATCAGCACAATCTCAGACATGCACCTATACAGACCCGAACTCCCCACCTCCCAAATCAGCACACTCTCAAACATGCACCCATACAGACCCGAACCCCCCACCCCCCAACTCAGCACACACACTCAAACATGCACCCATACAGACCCAAACCCCCCACCCCCAAATCAGCACTCTATCAAACATGCACCCATACGGCCCCGAACCCCCACCCCTCAACTAAGCACACACTCTCAAACATGCACCCATGCAGACCCGAAGCGCCCACCCACAACTCAGCACACACACTCAAACATGCACCTATACAGTCCCGAACCCCCCATCCCCAACTCAGCACACACACTCAAGCATGCACCCATACAGACCTGAACCCCCACCCCCCACTCAGCACACAAACTCTCAAGCATGTAGCCATACAGACCCGAACCCCCCACCCCCAACTCAGCACACACACTCAAACATGCACCCATACAGACCCGAACCCCACACCCCCCAACTCAGCACACACACTCTCAAGCATGAACTCATACAGACACGAACCCCCCACCCCCAAATCAGCACACTCTCAAACATGCACCCATACAGACCCGTACCCTACCCACCAAATCAGCACACAAACTCTCAAACATGCACCCATACAAACCCGAAGCCCCATCCCCAACTCAGTACACACACTCAAACATGCACCCATGCAGTCCCGAACCCACCACCCCAAACTCAGCACACACACTGAAGCATGCACCCATACAGACCCGAACCCCCCACCCCCCAACTCAGCACACAAACTCTCAAGCATGCACCCATACAGACCCAAACTCCCCACCCCCAACTCAGCACACACACTCAAACATGCACCCATACAGACCAGAACCCCCCACCCCTCAACTCAGCACACACACTCTCAAGCATGCACCCATACAGACCCGAACCCCCCACCCCAACTCAGCACACAAACTCTCAAGCATGCACCCATACAGACCCGAACCACCCACCCCCAACTCAGCACATACACCCATACAGACCCGAACCCCCCACCACCCAACTCAGCACACAAACTCTCAAGCATGCGCCCATACAGACCCGAACCCCCCACCCCCAACTCAGCACACACACTCAAACATGCACCCATACAGACCCGAACCCCCCACCCCCAAACTCAGCACACACACTCTCCAGCATGCACCCATACAGACCCAAACCCCCACCTCCCAACTCAGCACACACACTCTCAAGCATGCACCCATACAGACCCGAACCCCCCACCCCCAACTCAGCACACACACTCAAGCATGCACCCATACAGACCCAAACTCCCCACCCCCAAAATCAGCACAATCTCAGACATGCACCTATACAGACCTGAACCTCCCACCCCCAACTCAGCACACACACTCAAACATGCACCCATACAGACCCGAACCCCCCACCCCCAAACTCAGCACACACACTCTCAAGCATGCACCCATACAGACCGGAACCCCCACCCCCTTCTCAGAAAACACACTCAAGCATGCACCCTTACAGACCCAAACCCCCTACCCCCCAACTCAGCACACACACTCTCAAGCATGCATGCATACAGACCCGAACCGCCCACCCCCAAATCAGCACACTCTCAAACATGCACCCATACAGACCCGAACCCCCCACCCCTCAACTCAGCACACAAACTCTCAAACATGCACCCATACAGACCTGAAGTCCCCACCCCCAACTCAGCACACACACTCAAACATGCACCCATACAGTCCCGAACCTCCCACCCCCCAACTCAACACAAACACTAAAGCATGCACCCATATAGACCCAAACCCCCCACCCCCAACACAGCACACAAACTCTCAAGCATGCACCCATACAGACCCGAACCCCCTACCCCCAACTCAGCACACACACTCAAACATGCACCCATACAGACCCGATCCCCCCACCCCCAACTCAGCACACAAATTCTCAAACATTCACCCATACAGTTCCGAAGCCCCCACCCCCAACTCAGCACACACACTCAAACATGCACCCATACAGACTCGAAGCCCACACCCCCAACTCAGCACACACACTCAAGCATGCACCCATACCGACCCAAATCCCCCACCCCCAACTCAGCACACACACTCAAGCATGCACCCATACAGACCTGAACCCCCAACCCCCAAATCAGCACACTCTCAAACATGCACCCATACAGACCCGAACCCCCCACCCCCCAAATCAGCACACTCTCAAACATGCACCCATACAAACCCGAACCCCAAACCACCCAACTCAGCACACAAACTCTCAAGCATGCACCCATACAGACCTGAACCCCCAAATCAGCACACTCTCAAACATGCACCCATACAGACCCGAACCCCCCACCCCCCAAATCAGCACACTCTCAAACATGCACCCATACAAACCGGAACCCCAAACCACCCAACTCAGCACACAAACTCTCAAGCATGCACCCATACATACCCGAACTCCCCACCCCAACTCAGCACACACACTCAAACATGCACCCATACAGACCCAAAATCCCCACCCCCAACTCAGCATACACACACTCAAGCATGCACTCATACAGACCCGAACTCCCCACCCTCCAAATCAGCACAATCTCAGACATGCACCTATACAGACCCGAACTCCCCACCTCCCAAATCAGCACACTCTCAAACATGCACCCATACAGACCCGAACCCCCCACCCCCCAACTCAGCACACACACTCAAACATGCACCCATACAGACCCAAACCCCCCACCCCCCAACTCAGCACACACACACTCTCAAGCATGCTCCCATACAGACCCGAACCCCCCACCCCCAACTCAGAAAACACACTCAAGCATGCACCCATACAGACCCAAATGCCCACCCCCCAACTCAGCACACACACTCTCAAGCATGCACCCATACAGATCCGAACCCCCCACCCCCAAATCAGCACATTCTCAAACATGCATCCATACAGACCCGAACCCCCCACCCCTCAACTCAGCACACAAACTCTCAAACATGCACCCATACAGACCCGAGGCCCCTACCCCCAACTCAGCAAACACACTCAAACATGCACCCATACAGCCCCAACCCCTCACCACCAACTCAGCACACACACTAAAGCATGCACCCATACAGACCCAAACCCCCCACCCCCAACTCAGCACACAAACTCTCATGCATGCACCCATACAGACCCGAAACACCCACCCAGAACTCAGCACACACACTCAAACATGCACCCATACAGACCCAAACCCCCCACCCCCAACTCAGCACACACACTCAAACATGCACCCATACAGACCCGAAGCCCACACCCCCAACTCAGCACACACACTCAAGCATGCACCCATACAGACCCAAACCACCCAACCCCAAAATCAGCACACACACTCAAGCATGCACCCATACAGACCCGAACCCCCCACCCCCCAACTAAGCACACAAACTCTCAAGCATGCACCCATACAGACCCAAACCCCCCACCCCCAACTCAGCACACACACTTAAACATGCACCCATACAGATCCGAACCCCCCACACCCCAAATCAGCACACTCTCAAACATGCACCCATACAGACCCGAACCCCCCACCCCCAACTCAGCACACACACTCAAACATGCACCCATACAGACCCAAACCCCCCAACCCCCAACTCAGCACACACACTCTCAAGCATGCACCCATACAGACCGAAACTCCCAACCCCCAAATCAGCACACTCTCAAACATGCACCCATTCAGACCCGAACACCCCACCCCCAACTCAGCACACACACTCAGACATGCACCCATACAGACCCGAACCCCCCACCCCCCAACTCAGCACACAAACTCTCAAGCATGCACCCTTACAGACCTGAACCCCCAACCCCCAAATCAGCACACTCTCAAACATGCACCCATACAGACCCGAACCCCCCACCCCCCAAATCAGCACTCTCAAACATGCACCCATACAAACCCGAACCCCAAACCACCCAACTCAGCACACAAACTCTCAAGCATGCACCCATACAGACCCGAACACCCCACCCCAACTCAGCACACACACTCAAACATGCACACATACAGACCCAAAATCCCCACCCCCAACTCAGCATACAAACACTCAAGCATGCACTCATACAGACCTGAACCCCCAACCCCCAAATCAGCACACTCTCAAACATGCACCCATACAGACCCGAACCCCCCACCCCCCAACTCAGCACACGCACTCAAACATGCACCCATACACACCCAAACCCCCCACCCCCCAACTCAGCACACACACACTCTCAAGCATGCACCCATACAGACCCGAACCCCCCACTCCCAACTCAGAAAACACACTCAAGCATGCACCCATACAGACCCGAAGCCCCCACCCCCAACTCAGCAAACACACTCAAACATGCACCCATACAGTCCCAAACCCCTCACCACCAACTCAGCACACACACTAAAGCTTGCACCCATACAGACCCAAACCCCCACCCCCAACTCAGCACACAAACTCTCATGCATGCACCCATACAGACCCGAGCCCCCCACCCAGAACTCAGTACACACACACAAACATGCACCCATACAGACCCGAACCCCCCACCCCCAACTCAGCACCAAACTCTCAAACATGCACCCATACAGAACCAAAGCCCCCACCCTCAACTCAGCACACACACTCAAACATGCACCCATACAGACCCGAAGCCCACACCCCCAACTCAGCACACACACTCAAGCATGCACCCATACAGACCCGAACCCCCCAACCCCCAACTCAGCACACACACTCAAGCATGCACCCATACAGACCCGAACCACCCACCCCCCAACTCAGCACACAAACTCTCAAGCATGCACCCATACAGACCCAAACCCCCCACCCCCAACTCAGCACACACACTTAAACATGCACCCATACAGATCCGAACCCCCCACACACCAAATCAGCACACTCTCAAACATGCACCCATACAGACCCGAACCACCCACCACTAACTCAGCACACACACTCAAACATGCACCCATACAGACCCGAACCCCCCACCCCCCAACTCAGCACACACACTCTCAAGCTTGCACCCATACAGACCCAAACTCCACACCCCTAACTCAGCACACACACTCAAGCATGCACCCATACAGACCCAAACCCCCCACCCCCCAACTCAGCACACACACTGAAGCATGCACCCATACAGACCTGAATCCCCCACCCCCCAACTCAGCACATAAACTCTCAAGCATGCACCCATACAGACCCGAACCCCCCACCCCCATCTCAACACACACTCAAACATGCACCCTTACAGACTCGAACACCCCACCCCCCCAACTCAGCACAAACACTCTCAAGCATGCACCCATACAGACCCGAACCCCCCACCCCCAACTCAGCACACACACTCAAGCATGCACCCATACAGACCCAAACCCCCCTACCCCCCAACTCAGCACACAAACTCTCAAGCATGCACCCATACAGACCTGAACCCCCAACCCCCAAATCAGCACACTCTCAAACATGCACCCATACAGACCCGAACCCCCCACCCCCCAAATCAGCACTCTCAAACATGCACCCATACAAACCCGAACCCCAAACCACCCAACTCAGCACACAAACTCTCAAGCATGCACCCATACAGACCCAAAACCCCCTACCCCCCAACTCAGCACACAAACTCTCAAGCATGCACCCATACAGACCTGAACCCCCAACCCCCAAATCAGCACACTCTCAAACATGCACCCATACAGACCCGAACCCCCCACCCCCAAATCAGCACTCTCAAACATGCACCCATACAAACCCGAACCCCAAACCACCCAACTCAGCACACAAACTCTCAAGCATGCACCCATACAGACCCGAACCCCCCACCCCAACTCAGCACACACACTCAAACATGCACCCATACAGACCCAAAATCCCCACCCCCAACTCAGCATACATACACCAAGCATGCACTCATACAGACCTGAACCCCCAACACCCAAATCAGCACACTCTCAAACATGCACCCATACAGACCCGAACCCCCCACCCCCCAACTCAGCACACGCACTCAAACATGCACCCATACAGACCCAAACCCCCCACCCCCCAAATCAGCACACACACACTCTCAAGCATGCACCCATACAGACCCGAACCCCCCACCCCAACTCAGAAAACACACTCAAGCATGCACCCATACAGACCCAAATGCCCACCCCCCAACTCAGCACACACACGCTCAAGCATGCGCCCATACAGATCCGAACCCCCCACCCCAAATCAGCACATTCTCAAACATGCACCCATACAGACCCGAACCCCCCACCCCTCAACTCAGCACACAAACTCTCAAACATGCACCCATACAGACCCGAAGCCCCCACCCCCAACTCAGCAAACACACTCAAACATGCACCCATACAGTCCCAAACCCCTCACCACCAACTCAGCACACACACTAAAGCATGCACTCATACAGACCCAAACCCCCCACCCCCAACTCAGCACACAAACTCTCATGCATGCACCCATACAGACCCGAACGCCCCACCCAGAACTCAGCACACACACACAAACATGCACCCATACAGACCCGAACCCCCCACCCCCAACTCAGCACCAAACTCTCAAACATGCATCCATACAGAACTGAAGCCCCCACCCTCAACTCAGCACACACACTCAAACATGCACCCATACAGACCCGAAGCCCACACCCCCAACTCAGCACACACACTCAAGCATGCACCCATACAGACCCGAACCCCCCAACCCCCAACTCAGCACGCACACTCAAGCATGCACCCATACAGACCCAAACCCCCCACCCCCAACTCAGCACACACACTTAAACATGCACCCATACAGATCCGAACCCCCCACACACCAAATCAGCACACTCTCAAACATGCACCCATACAGACCCGAACCACCCACCCCTAACTCAGCAAACACACTCAAACATGCACCCATACAGACCCGAACCCCCCACCCCCCAACTCAGCACACACACTCTCAAGCATGCACCCATACAGACCCAAACTCCACACCCCCAACTCAGCAGACACACTCAAGCATGCACCCATACAGACCCGAACCCCCCATCCCCCAACTCAGCACACACACTGAAGCATGCACCCATACAGACCTGAATCCCCCACCCCCCAACTCAGCACATAAACACTCAAGCATGCACCCATACAGACCCGAAGCCCCCACCCCCAACTCAGCAAACACACTCAAACATGCACCCATACAGTCCCAAACCCCTCACCACCAACTCAGCACACACACTAAAGCATGCACCCATACAGACCCAAACCCCCCACCCCCAACTCAGCACACAAACTCTCATGCATGCACCCATACAGACCCGAGCCCCCCACCCAGAACTCAGCACACACACACAAACATGCACCCATACAGACCCGAACCCCCCACCCCCAACTCAGCACCAAACTCTCAAACATGCACCCATACAGAACCGAAGCCCCCACCCTCAACTCAGCACACACACTCAAACATGCACCCATACAGACCTGAATCCCCCACCCCCCAACTCAGCACATAAACTCTCAAGCATGCACCCATACAGACCCGAACCCCCCACCCCCATCTCAACACACACTCAAACATGCACCCTTACAGACTCGAACACCCCACCCCCCCAACTCAGCACAAACACTCTCAAGCATGCACCCATACAGACCCGAACCCCCCACCCCCAACTCAGCACACACACTCAAGCATGCACCCATACAGACCCAAACCCTCCTACCCCCCAACTCAGCACACAAACTCTCAAGCATGCACCCATACAGACCTGAACCCCCAACCCCCAAATCAGCACACTCTCAAACATGCACCCATACAGACCCGAACCCCCCACCCCCCAAATCAGCACTCTCAAACATGCACCCATACAAACCCGAACCCCAAACCACCCAACTCAGCACACAAACTCTCAAGCATGCACCCATACAGACCCGAACCCCCACCCCAACTCAGCACACACACTCAAACATGCACACATACAGACCCAAAATCCCCACCCCCAACTCAGCATACACACACTCAAACATGCACTCATACAGACCTGAACCCCCAACCCCCAAATCAGCACACTCTCAAACATGCACCCATACAGACCCGAACCCCCCACCCCCCAACTCAGCACACGCACTCAAACATGCACCCATACAGACCCAAACCCCCCACCCCCCAACTCAGCACACACACACTCTCAAACATGCACCCATACAGACCCGAACCCCCCACCCCCAACTCAGCAAACACACTCAAACATGCACCCATACAGTCCCAAACCCCTCACCACCAACTCAGCACACACACTAAAGCATGCACCCATACAGACCCAAACCCCCCACCCCCAACTCAGCACACAAACTCTCATGCATGCACCCATACAGACCCGAGCCCCCCACCCAGAACTCAGCACACACACACAAACATGCACCCATACAGACCCGAACCCCCCACCCCCAACTCAGCACCAAACTCTCAAACATGCACCCATACAGAACCGAAGCCCCCACCCTCTACTCAGCACACACACTCAAACATGCACCCATACAGACCCGAAGCCCACACCCCCAACTCAGCACACACACTCAAGCATGCACCCATACAGACCCGAACCCCCCAACCCCCAACTCAGCACACACACTCAAGCATGCACCCATATAGACCCGAACCACCCACCCCCAACTCAGCACACAAACTCTCAAGCATGCACCCATACAGACCCAAACCCCCCACCCCCAATTCAGCACACACACTTAAACATGCACCCATACAGATCCGAACCCCCCACACACCAAATCAGCACACTCTCAAACATGCACCCATACAGACCCGAACCACCCACTCCTAACTCAGCACACACCCTCAAACATGCACCCATACAGACCCGAACCCCCCACCCCCCAACTCAGCACACACACTCTCAAGCATGCACCCATACAGACCCAAACTCCACACCCCCAACTCAGCACACACACTCAAGCATGCACCCATACAGACCCGAACCCCCCACCCCCCAACTCAGCACACACACTGAAGCATGCACACATACAGACCTGAATCCCCCACCCCCCAACTCAGCACATAAACTCTCAAGCATGCACCCATACAGACCCGAACCCCCCACCCCCATCTCAACACACACTCAAACATGCACCCTTACAGACTCGAACACCCCACCCCCCCAACTCAGCACAAACACTCTCAAGCATGCACCCATACAGACCCGAACCCCCCACCCCCAACTCAGCACACACACTCAAGCATGCACCCATACAGACCCAAACCCCCCTACCCCCCAACTCAGCACACAAACTCTCAAACATGCACCCATACAGACCCGAAGCCCACACCCCCAACTCAGCACACACACTCAAGCATGCACCCATACAGACCCTAACCCCCCAACCCCCAACTCAGCACACACACTCAAGCATGCACCCATACAGACCTGAATCCCCCACCCCCAACTCAGCACATAAACTCTCAAGCATGCACCCATACAGACCCGAACCCCCCACCCCCATCTCAACACACACTCAAACATGCACCCTTACAGACTCGAACACCCCACCCCCCCAACTCAGCACAAACACTCTCAAGCATGCACCCATACAGACCCGAACCCCCCACCCCAACTCAGCACACAAACTCAAGCATGCACCCATACAGACCCAAACCCCCCTGCCCCCCCAACTCAGCACACAAACTCTCAAACATGCACCCATACAGACCCGAAGCCCACACCCCCAACTCAGCACACACACTCAAGCATGCACCCATACAGACCCGAACCCCCCAACCCCCAACTCAGCACACACACTCAAGCATGCACCCATACAGACCCGAACCACCCACCCCCCAACTCAGCACACAAACTCTCAAGCATGCACCCATACAGACCCAAACCCCCCACCCCCAACTCAGCACACACACTTAAACATGCTCCCATACAGATCCGAACCCCCCACACACCAAATCAGCACTCTCAAACATGCACCCATACAGACCCGAACCACCCACCCCTAACTCAGCAAACACACTCAAACATGCACCCATACAGACCCGAACCCCCCACCCCCCAACTCAGCACACACACTCTCAAGCATGCACCCATACAGACCCAAACTCCACACCCCCAACTCAGCACACACACTCAAGCATGCACCCATACAGACCCGAGCCCCCCACCCCCCAACTCAGCACACACACTGAAGCATGCACCCATACAGACCTGAATCCCCCACCCCCCAACTCAGCACATAAACTCTCAAGCATGCACCCATACAGACCCGAACCCCCCACCCCCATCTCAACACACACTCAAACATGCACCCTTACAGACCTGAAGTCCCCACCCCCAACTCAGCACACACACTCAAACATGCACCCATACAGTCCCGAACCTCCCACCCCCCAACTCAACACAAACACTAAAGCATGCACCCATATAGACCCAAACCCCCCACCCCCAACACAGCACACAAACTCTCAAGCATGCACCCATACAGACCCGAACCCCCTACCCCCAACTCAGCACACACACTCAAACATGCACCCATACAGACCCGATCCCCCCACCCCCAACTCAGCACACAAATTCTCAAACATTCACCCATACAGTTCCGAAGCCCCCACCCCCAACTCAGCACACACACTCAAACATGCACCCATACAGACTCGAAGCCCACACCCCCAACTCAGCACACACACTCAAGCATGCACCCATACCGACCCAAATCCCCCACCCCCAACTCAGCACACACACTCAAGCATGCACCCATACAGGCCTGAACCCCCAACCCCCAAATCAGCACACTCTCAAACATGCACCCATACAGACCCGAACCCCCCACCCCCCAAATCAGCACACTCTCAAACATGCACCCATACAAACCCGAACCCCAAACCACCCAACTCAGCACACAAACTCTCAAGCATGCACCCATACAGACCTGAACCCCCAAATCAGCACACTCTCGAACATGCACCCATACAGACCCGAACCCCCCACCCCCCAAATCAGCACACTCTCAAACATGCACCCATACAAACCGGAACCCCAAACCACCCAACTCAGCACACAAACTCTCAAGCATGCACCCATACATACCCGAACTCCCCACCCCAACTCAGCACACACACTCAAACATGCACCCATACAGACCCAAAATCCCCACCCCCAACTCAGCATACACACACTCAAGCATGCACTCATACAGACCCGAACTCCCCACCCTCCAAATCAGCACAATCTCAGACATGCACCTATACAGACCCGAACTCCCCACCTCCCAAATCAGCACACTCTCAAACATGCACCCATACAGACCCGAACCCCCCACCCCCCAACTCAGCACACACACTCAAACATGCACCCATACAGACCCAAACCCCCCACCCCCCAACTCAGCACACACACACTCTCAAGCATGCTCCCATACAGACCCGAACCCCCACCCCAACTCAGAAAACACACTCAAGCATGCACCCATACAGACCCAAATGCCCACCCCCCAACTCAGCACACACACTCTCAAGCATGCACCCATACAGATCCGAACCCCCCACCCCCAAATCAGCACATTCTCAAACATGCATCCATACAGACCCGAACCCCCCACCCCTCAACTCAGCACACAAACTCTCAAACATGCACCCATACAGACCCGAGGCCCCTACCCCCAACTCAGCAAACACACTCAAACATGCACCCATACAGCCCCAACCCCTCACCACCAACTCAGCACACACACTAAAGCATGCACCCATACAGACCCAAACCCCCCACCCCCAACTCAGCACACAAACTCTCATGCATGCACCCATACAGACCCGAAACACCCACCCAGAACTCAGCACACACACTCAAACATGCACCCATACAGACCCAAACCCCCCACCCCCAACTCAGCACACACACTCAAGCATGCACCCATACAGACCCAAACCACCCAACCCCAAAATCAGCACACACACTCAAGCATGCACCCATACAGACCCGAACCCCCCACCCCCCAACTAAGCACACAAACTCTCAAGCATGCACCCATACAGACCCAAACCCCCCACCCCCAACTCAGCACACACACTTAAACATGCACCCATACAGATCCGAACCCCCCACACCCCAAATCAGCACACTCTCAAACATGCACCCATACAGACCCGAACCCCCCACCCCCAACTCAGCACACACACTCAAACATGCACCCATACAGACCCAAACCCCCCAACCCCCAACTCAGCACACACACTCTCAAGCATGCACCCATACAGACCGAAACTCCCAACCCCCAAATCAGCACACTCTCAAACATGCACCCATTCAGACCCGAACACCCCACCCCCAACTCAGCACACACACTCAGACATGCACCCATACAGACCCGAACCCCCCACCCCCCAACTCAGCACACAAACTCTCAAGCATGCACCCTTACAGCCCTGAACCCCCAACCCCCAAATCAGCACACTCTCAAACATGCACCCATACAGACCCGAACCCCCCACCCCCCAAATCAGCACTCTCAAACATGCACCCATACAAACCCGAACCCCAAACCACCCAACTCAGCACACAAACTCTCAAGCATGCACCCATACAGACCCGAACACCCCACCCCAACTCAGCACACACACTCAAACATGCACACATACAGACCCAAAATCCCCACGCCCAACTCAGCATACAAACACTCAAGCATGCACTCATACAGACCTGAACCCCCAACCCCCAAATCAGCACACTCTCAAACATGCACCCATACAGACCCGAACCCCCCACCCCCCAACTCAGCACACGCACTCAAACATGCACCCATACACACCCAAACCCCCCACCCCCCAACTCAGCACACACACACTCTCAAGCATGCACCCATACAGACCCGAACCCCCCACTCCCAACTCAGAAAACACACTCAAGCATGCACCCATACAGACCCGAAGCCCCCACCCCCAACTCAGCAAACACACTCAAACATGCACCCATACAGTCCCAAACCCCTCACCACCAACTCAGCACACACACTAAAGCATGCACCCATACAGACCCAAACCCCCACCCCCAACTCAGCACACAAACTCTCATACATGCACCCATACAGACCCGAGCCCCCCACCCAGAACTCAGTACACACACACAAACATGCACCCATACAGACCCGAACCCCCCACCCCCAACTCAGCACCAAACTCTCAAACATGCACCCATACAGAACCAAAGCCCCCACCCTCAACTCAGCACACACACTCAAACATGCACCCATACAGACCCGAAGCCCACACCCCCAACTCAGCACACACACTCAAGCATGCACCCATACAGACCCGAACCCCCCAACCCCCAACTCAGCACACACACTCAAGCATGCACCCATACAGACCCGAACCACCCACCCCCCAACTCAGCACACAAACTCTCAAGCATGCACCCATACAGACCCAAACCCCCCACCCCCAACTCAGCACACACACTTAAACATGCACCCATACAGATCCGAACCCCCCACACACCAAATCAGCACACTCTCAAACATGCACCCATACAGACCCGAACCACCCACCACTAACTCAGCACACACACTCAAACATGCACCCATACAGACCCGAACCCCCCACCCCCCAACTCAGCACACACACTCTCAAGCATGCACCCATACAGACCCAAACTCCACACCCCTAACTCAGCACACACACTCAAGCATGCACCCATACAGACCCAAACCCCCCACCCCCCAACTCAGCACACACACTGAAGCATGCACCCATACAGACCTGAATCCCCCACCCCCCAACTCAGCACATAAACTCTCAAGCATGCACCCATACAGACCCGAACCCCCCACCCCCATCTCAACACACACTCAAACATGCACCCTTACAGACTCGAACACCCCACCCCCCCAACTCAGCACAAACACTCTCAAGCATGCACCCATACAGACCCGAACCCCCCACCCCCAACTCAGCACACACACTCAAGCATGCACCCATACAGACCCAAACCCCCCTACCCCCCAACTCAGCACACAAACTCTCAAGCATGCACCCATACAGACCTGAACCCCCAACCCCCAAATCAGCACACTCTCAAACATGCACCCATACAGACCCGAACCCCCCACCCCCCAAATCAGCACTCTCAAACATGCACCCATACAAACCCGAACCCCAAACCACCCAACTCAGCACACAAACTCTCAAGCATGCACCCATACAGACCCAAAACCCCCTACCCCCCAACTCAGCACACAAACTCTCAAGCATGCACCCATACAGACCCGAACCCCCAACCCCCAAATCAGCACACTCTCAAACATGCACCCATACAGACCCGAACCCCCCACCCCCAAATCAGCACTCTCAAACATGCACCCATACAAACCCGAACCCCAAACCACCCAACTCAGCACACAAACTCTCAAGCATGCACCCATACAGACCCGAACCCCCCACCCCAACTCAGCACACACACTCAAACATGCACCCATACAGACCCAAAATCCCCACCCCCAACTCAGCATACATACACCAAGCATGCACTCATACAGACCTGAACCCCCAACACCCAAATCAGCACACTCTCAAACATGCACCCATACAGACCCGAACCCCCCACCCCCCAACTCAGCACACGCACTCAAACATGCACCCATACAGACCCAAACCCCCCACCCCCCAAATCAGCACACACACACTCTCAAGCATGCACCCATACAGACCCGAACCCCCCACCACCAACTCAGAAAACACACTCAAGCATGCACCCATACAGACCCAAATGCCCACCCCCCAACTCAGCACACACACTCTCAAGCATGCGCCCATACAGATCCGAACCCCCCACCCCAAATCAGCACATTCTCAAACATGCACCCATACAGACCCGAACCCCCCACCCCTCAACTCAGCACACAAACTCTCAAACATGCACCCATACAGACCCGAAGCCCCCACCCCCAACTCAGCAAACACACTCAAACATGCACCCATACAGTCCCAAACCCCTCACCACCAACTCAGCACACACACTAAAGCATGCACTCATACAGACCCAAACCCCCCACCCCCAACTCAGCACACAAACTCTCATGCATGCACCCATACAGACCCGAACGCCCCACCCAGAACTCAGCACACACACACAAACATGCACCCATACAGACCCGAACCCCCCACCCCCAACTCAGCACCAAACTCTCAAACATGCATCCATACAGAACCGAAGCCCCCACCCTCAACTCAGCACACACACTCAAACATGCACCCATACAGACCCGAAGCCCACACCCCCAACTCAGCACACACACTCAAGCATGCACCCATACAGACCCGAACCCCCCAACCCCCAACTCAGCACGCACACTCAAGCATGCACCCATACAGACCCAAACCCCCCACCCCCAACTCAGCACACACACTTAAACATGCACCCATACAGATCCGAACCCCCCACACACCAAATCAGCACACTCTCAAACATGCACCCATACAGACCCGAACCACCCACCCCTAACTCAGCACACACACTCAAACATGCACCCATACAGACCCGAACCCCCCACCCCCCAACTCAGCACACACACTCTCAAGCATGCACCCATACAGACCCAAACTCCACACCCCCAACTCAGCACACACACTCAAGCATGCACCCATACAGACCCGAACCCCCCATCCCCCAACTCAGCACACACACTGAAGCATGCACCCATACAGACCTGAATCCCCCACCCCCCAACTCAGCACATAAACACTCAAGCATGCACCCATACAGACCCGAAGCCCCCACCCCCAACTCAGCAAACACACTCAAACATGCACCCATATAGTCCCAAACCCCTCACCACCAACTCAGCACACACACTAAAGCATGCACCCATACAGACCCAAACCCCCCACCCCCAACTCAGCACACAAACTCTCATGCATGCACCCATACAGACCAGAGCCCCCCACCCAGAACTCAGCACACACACACAAACATGCACCCATACAGACCCGAACCCCCCACCCCCAACTCAGCACCAAACTCTCAAACATGCACCCATACAGAACCGAAGCCCCCACCCTCAACTCAGCACACACACTCAAACATGCACCCATACAGACCTGAATCCCCCACCCCCCAACTCAGCACATAAACTCTCAAGCATGCACCCATACAGACCCGAACCCCCCACCCCCATCTCAACACACACTCAAACATGCACCCTTACAGACTCGAACACCCCACCCCCCCAACTCAGCACAAACACTCTCAAGCATGCACCCATACAGACCCGAACCCCCCACCCCCAACTCAGCACACACACTCAAGCATGCATCCATACAGACCCAAACCCTCCTACCCCCCAACTCAGCACACAAACTCTCAAGCATGCACCCATACAGACCTGAACCCCCAACCCCCAAATCAGCACACTCTCAAACATGCACCCATACAGACCCGAACCCCCCACCCCCCAAATCAGCACTCTCAAACATGCACCCATACAAACCCGAACCCCAAACCACCCAACTCAGCACACAAACTCTCAAGCATGCACCCATACAGACCCGAACCCCCACCCCAACTCAGCACACACACTCAAACATGCACACATACAGACCCAAAATCCCCACCCCCAACTCAGCATACACACACTCAAACATGCACTCATACAGACCTGAACCCCCAACCCCCAAATCAGCACACTCTCAAACATGCACCCATACAGACCCGAACCCCCCACCCCCCAACTCAGCACACGCACTCAAACATGCACCCATACAGACCCAAACCCCCCACCCCCCAACTCAGCACACACACACTCTCAAACATGCACCCATACAGACCCGAATCCCCCACCCCCAACTCAGCAAACACACTCAAACATGCACCCATACAGTCCCAAACCCCTCACCACCAACTCAGCACACACACTAAAGCATGCACCCATACAGACCCAAACCCCCCACCCCCAACTCAGCACACAAACTCTCATGCATGCACCCATACAGACCCGAGCCCCCACCCAGAACTCAGCACACACACACAAACATGCACCCATACAGACCCGAACCCCCCACCCCCAACTCAGCACCAAACTCTCAAACATGCACCCATACAGAACCGAAGCCCCCACCCTCTACTCAGCACACACACTCAAACATGCACCCATACAGACCCGAAGCCCACACCCCCAACTCAGCACACACACTCAAGCATGCACCCATACAGACCCGAACCCCCCAACCCCCAACTCAGCACACACACTCAAGCATGCACCCATATAGACCCGAACCACCCACCCCCAACTCAGCACACAATCTCTCAAGCATGCACCCATACAGACCCAAACCCCCCACCCCCAATTCAGCACACACACTTAAACATGCACCCATACAGATCCGAACCCCCCACACACCAAATCAGCACACTCTCAAACATGCACCCATACAGACCCGAACCACCCACCCCTAACTCAGCACACACCCTCAAACATGCACCCATACAGACCCGAACCCCCCACCCCCCAACTCAGCACACACACTCTCAAGCATGCACCCATACAGACCCAAACTCCACACCCCCAACTCAGCACACACACTCAAGCATGCACCCATACAGACCCGAACCCCCCACCCCCCAACTCAGCACACACACTGAAGCATGCACACATACAGACCTGAATCCCCCACCCCCCAACTCAGCACATAAACTCTCAAGCATGCACCCATACAGACCCGAACCCCCCACCCCCATCTCAACACACACTCAAACATGCACCCTTACAGACTCGAACACCCCACCCCCCCAACTCAGCACAAACACTCTCAAGCATGCACCCATACAGACCCGAACCCCCCACCCCCAACTCAGCACACACACTCAAGCATGCACCCATACAGACCCAAACCCCCCTACCCCCCAACTCAGCACACAAACTCTCAAACATGCACCCATACAGACCCGAAGCCCACACCCCCAACTCAGCACACACACTCAAGCATGCACCCATACAGACCCTAACCCCCCAACCCCCAACTCAGCACACACACTCAAGCATGCACCCATACAGACCTGAATCCCCCACCCCCAACTCAGCACATAAACTCTCAAGCATGCACCCATACAGAGCCGAACCCCCCACCCCCATCTCAACACACACTCAAACATGCACCCTTACAGACTCGAACACCCCACCCCCCCAACTCAGCACAAACACTCTCAAGCATGCACCCATACAGACCCGAACCCCCCACCCCCAACTCAGCACACAAACTCAAGCATGCACCCATACAGACCCAAACCCCCCTGCCCCCCCAACTCAGCACACAAACTCTCAAACATGCACCCATACAGACCCGAAGCCCACACCCCCAACTCAGCACACACACTCAAGCATGCACCCATACAGACCCGAACCCCCCAACCCCCAACTCAGCACACACACTCAAGCATGCACCCATACAGACCCGAACCACCCACCCCCCAACTCAGCACACAAACTCTCAAGCATGCACCCATACAGACCCAAACCCCCCACCCCCAACTCAGCACACACACTTAAACATGCTCCCATACAGATCCGAACCCCCCACACACCAAATCAGCACTCTCAAACATGCACCCATACAGACCCGAACCACCCACCCCTAACTCAGCAAACACACTCAAACATGCACCCATACAGACCCGAACCCCCCACCCCCCAACTCAGCACCAAACTCTCAAACATGCACCCATACAGAACCGAAGCCCCCACCCTCTACTCAGCACACACACTCAAACATGCACCCATACAGACCCGAAGCCCACACCCCCAACTCAGCACACACACTCAAGCATGCACCCATACAGACCCGAACCCCCCAACCCCCAACTCAGCACACACACTCAAGCATGCACCCATATAGACCCGAACCACCCACCCCCAACTCAGCACACAATCTCTCAAGCATGCACCCATACAGACCCAAACCCCCCACCCCCAATTCAGCACACACACTTAAACATGCACCCATACAGATCCGAACCCCCCACACACCAAATCAGCACACTCTCAAACATGCACCCATACAGACCCGAACCACCCACCCCTAACTCAGCACACACCCTCAAACATGCACCCATACAGACCCGAACCCCCCACCCCCCAACTCAGCACACACACTCTCAAGCATGCACCCATACAGACCCAAACTCCACACCCCCAACTCAGCACACACACTCAAGCATGCACCCATACAGACCCGAACCCCCCACCCCCCAACTCAGCACACACACTGAAGCATGCACACATACAGACCTGAATCCCCCACCCCCCAACTCAGCACATAAACTCTCAAGCATGCACCCATACAGACCCGAACCCCCCACCCCCATCTCAACACACACTCAAACATGCACCCTTACAGACTCGAACACCCCACCCCCCCAACTCAGCACAAACACTCTCAAGCATGCACCCATACAGACCCGAACCCCCCACCCCCAACTCAGCACACACACTCAAGCATGCACCCATACAGACCCAAACCCCCCTACCCCCCAACTCAGCACACAAACTCTCAAACATGCACCCATACAGACCCGAAGCCCACACCCCCAACTCAGCACACACACTCAAGCATGCACCCATACAGACCCTAACCCCCCAACCCCCAACTCAGCACACACACTCAAGCATGCACCCATACAGACCTGAATCCCCCACCCCCAACTCAGCACATAAACTCTCAAGCATGCACCCATACAGAGCCGAACCCCCCACCCCCATCTCAACACACACTCAAACATGCACCCTTACAGACTCGAACACCCCACCCCCCCAACTCAGCACAAACACTCTCAAGCATGCACCCATACAGACCCGAACCCCCCACCCCCAACTCAGCACACAAACTCAAGCATGCACCCATACAGACCCAAACCCCCCTGCCCCCCCAACTCAGCACACAAACTCTCAAACATGCACCCATACAGACCCGAACCCCCCACCACCCAACTCAGCACACAAACTCTCAAGCATGCGCCCATACAGACCCGAACCCCCCACCCCCAACTCAGCACACACACTCAAACATGCACCCATACAGACCCGAACCCCCCACCCCCAAACTCAGCACACACACTCTCCAGCATGCACCCATACAGACCCAAACCCCCACCTCCCAACTCAGCACACACACTCTCAAGCATGCACCCATACAGACCCGAACCCCCCACCCCCAACTCAGCACACACACTCAAGCATGCACCCATACAGACCCAAACTCCCCACCCCCAAAATCAGCACAATCTCAGACATGCACCTATACAGACCTGAACCTCCCACCCCCAACTCAGCACACACACTCAAACATGCACCCATACAGACCCGAACCCCCCACCCCCAAACTCAGCACACACACTCTCAAGCATGCACCCATACAGACCGGAACCCCCACCCCCTTCTCAGAAAACACACTCAAGCATGCACCCTTACAGACCCAAACCCCCTACCCCCCAACTCAGCACACACACTCTCAAGCATGCATGCATACAGACCCGAACCGCCCACCCCCAAATCAGCACACTCTCAAACATGCACCCATACAGACCCGAACCCCCCACCCCTCAACTCAGCACACAAACTCTCAAACATGCACCCATACAGACCTGAAGTCCCCACCCCCAACTCAGCACACACACTCAAACATGCACCCATACAGTCCCGAACCTCCCACCCCCCAACTCAACACAAACACTAAAGCATGCACCCATATAGACCCAAACCCCCCACCCCCAACACAGCACACAAACTCTCAAGCATGCACCCATACAGACCCGAACCCCCTACCCCCAACTCAGCACACACACTCAAACATGCACCCATACAGACCCGATCCCCCCACCCCCAACTCAGCACACAAATTCTCAAACATTCACCCATACAGTTCCGAAGCCCCCACCCCCAACTCAGCACACACACTCAAACATGCACCCATACAGACTCGAAGCCCACACCCCCAACTCAGCACACACACTCAAGCATGCACCCATACCGACCCAAATCCCCCACCCCCAACTCAGCACACACACTCAAGCATGCACCCATACAGACCTGAACCCCCAACCCCCAAATCAGCACACTCTCAAACATGCACCCATACAGACCCGAACCCCCCACCCCCCAAATCAGCACACTCTCAAACATGCACCCATACAAACCCGAACCCCAAACCACCCAACTCAGCACACAAACTCTCAAGCATGCACCCATACAGACCTGAACCCCCAAATCAGCACACTCTCAAACATGCACCCATACAGACCCGAACCCCCCACCCCCCAAATCAGCACACTCTCAAACATGCACCCATACAAACCGGAACCCCAAACCACCCAACTCAGCACACAAACTCTCAAGCATGCACCCATACATACCCGAACTCCCCACCCCAACTCAGCACACACACTCAAACATGCACCCATACAGACCCAAAATCCCCACCCCCAACTCAGCATACACACACTCAAGCATGCACTCATACAGACCCGAACTCCCCACCCTCCAAATCAGCACAATCTCAGACATGCACCTATACAGACCCGAACTCCCCACCTCCCAAATCAGCACACTCTCAAACATGCACCCATACAGACCCGAACCCCCCACCCCCCAACTCAGCACACACACTCAAACATGCACCCATACAGACCCAAACCCCCCACCCCCCAACTCAGCACACACACACTCTCAAGCATGCTCCCATACAGACCCGAACCCCCCACCCCCAACTCAGAAAACACACTCAAGCATGCACCCATACAGACCCAAATGCCCACCCCCCAACTCAGCACACACACTCTCAAGCATGCACCCATACAGATCCGAACCCCCCACCCCCAAATCAGCACATTCTCAAACATGCATCCATACAGACCCGAACCCCCCACCCCTCAACTCAGCACACAAACTCTCAAACATGCACCCATACAGACCCGAGGCCCCTACCCCCAACTCAGCAAACACACTCAAACATGCACCCATACAGCCCCAACCCCTCACCACCAACTCAGCACACACACTAAAGCATGCACCCATACAGACCCAAACCCCCCACCCCCAACTCAGCACACAAACTCTCATGCATGCACCCATACAGACCCGAAACACCCACCCAGAACTCAGCACACACACTCAAACATGCACCCATACAGACCCAAACCCCCCACCCCCAACTCAGCACACACACTCAAACATGCACCCATACAGACCCGAAGCCCACACCCCCAACTCAGCACACACACTCAAGCATGCACCCATACAGACCCAAACCACCCAACCCCAAAATCAGCACACACACTCAAGCATGCACCCATACAGACCCGAACCCCCCACCCCCCAACTAAGCACACAAACTCTCAAGCATGCACCCATACAGACCCAAACCCCCCACCCCCAACTCAGCACACACACTTAAACATGCACCCATACAGATCCGAACCCCCCACACCCCAAATCAGCACACTCTCAAACATGCACCCATACAGACCCGAACCCCCCACCCCCAACTCAGCACACACACTCAAACATGCACCCATACAGACCCAAACCCCCCAACCCCCAACTCAGCACACACACTCTCAAGCATGCACCCATACAGACCGAAACTCCCAACCCCCAAATCAGCACACTCTCAAACATGCACCCATTCAGACCCGAACACCCCACCCCCAACTCAGCACACACACTCAGACATGCACCCATACAGACCCGAACCCCCCACCCCCCAACTCAGCACACAAACTCTCAAGCATGCACCCTTACAGACCTGAACCCCCAACCCCCAAATCAGCACACTCTCAAACATGCACCCATACAGACCCGAACCCCCCACCCCCCAAATCAGCACTCTCAAACATGCACCCATACAAACCCGAACCCCAAACCACCCAACTCAGCACACAAACTCTCAAGCATGCACCCATACAGACCCGAACACCCCACCCCAACTCAGCACACACACTCAAACATGCACACATACAGACCCAAAATCCCCACCCCCAACTCAGCATACAAACACTCAAGCATGCACTCATACAGACCTGAACCCCCAACCCCCAAATCAGCACACTCTCAAACATGCACCCATACAGACCCGAACCCCCCACCCCCCAACTCAGCACACGCACTCAAACATGCACCCATACACACCCAAACCCCCCACCCCCCAACTCAGCACACACACACTCTCAAGCATGCACCCATACAGACCCGAACCCCCCACTCCCAACTCAGAAAACACACTCAAGCATGCACCCATACAGACCCGAAGCCCCCACCCCCAACTCAGCAAACACACTCAAACATGCACCCATACAGTCCCAAACCCCTCACCACCAACTCAGCACACACACTAAAGCTTGCACCCATACAGACCCAAACCCCCACCCCCAACTCAGCACACAAACTCTCATGCATGCACCCATACAGACCCGAGCCCCCCACCCAGAACTCAGTACACACACACAAACATGCACCCATACAGACCCGAACCCCCCACCCCCAACTCAGCACCAAACTCTCAAACATGCACCCATACAGAACCAAAGCCCCCACCCTCAACTCAGCACACACACTCAAACATGCACCCATACAGACCCGAAGCCCACACCCCCAACTCAGCACACACACTCAAGCATGCACCCATACAGACCCGAACCCCCCAACCCCCAACTCAGCACACACACTCAAGCATGCACCCATACAGACCCGAACCACCCACCCCCCAACTCAGCACACAAACTCTCAAGCATGCACCCATACAGACCCAAACCCCCCACCCCCAACTCAGCACACACACTTAAACATGCACCCATACAGATCCGAACCCCCCACACACCAAATCAGCACACTCTCAAACATGCACCCATACAGACCCGAACCACCCACCACTAACTCAGCACACACACTCAAACATGCACCCATACAGACCCGAACCCCCCACCCCCCAACTCAGCACACACACTCTCAAGCTTGCACCCATACAGACCCAAACTCCACACCCCTAACTCAGCACACACACTCAAGCATGCACCCATACAGACCCAAACCCCCCACCCCCCAACTCAGCACACACACTGAAGCATGCACCCATACAGACCTGAATCCCCCACCCCCCAACTCAGCACATAAACTCTCAAGCATGCACCCATACAGACCCGAACCCCCCACCCCCATCTCAACACACACTCAAACATGCACCCTTACAGACTCGAACACCCCACCCCCCCAACTCAGCACAAACACTCTCAAGCATGCACCCATACAGACCCGAACCCCCCACCCCCAACTCAGCACACACACTCAAGCATGCACCCATACAGACCCAAACCCCCCTACCCCCCAACTCAGCACACAAACTCTCAAGCATGCACCCATACAGACCTGAACCCCCAACCCCCAAATCAGCACACTCTCAAACATGCACCCATACAGACCCGAACCCCCCACCCCCCAAATCAGCACTCTCAAACATGCACCCATACAAACCCGAACCCCAAACCACCCAACTCAGCACACAAACTCTCAAGCATGCACCCATACAGACCCAAAACCCCCTACCCCCCAACTCAGCACACAAACTCTCAAGCATGCACCCATACAGACCTGAACCCCCAACCCCCAAATCAGCACACTCTCAAACATGCACCCATACAGACCCGAACCCCCCACCCCCAAATCAGCACTCTCAAACATGCACCCATACAAACCCGAACCCCAAACCACCCAACTCAGCACACAAACTCTCAAGCATGCACCCATACAGACCCGAACCCCCCACCCCAACTCAGCACACACACTCAAACATGCACCCATACAGACCCAAAATCCCCACCCCCAACTCAGCATACATACACCAAGCATGCACTCATACAGACCTGAACCCCCAACACCCAAATCAGCACACTCTCAAACATGCACCCATACAGACCCGAACCCCCCACCCCCCAACTCAGCACACGCACTCAAACATGCACCCATACAGACCCAAACCCCCCACCCCCCAAATCAGCACACACACACTCTCAAGCATGCACCCATACAGACCCGAACCCCCCACCCCAACTCAGAAAACACACTCAAGCATGCACCCATACAGACCCAAATGCCCACCCCCCAACTCAGCACACACACGCTCAAGCATGCGCCCATACAGATCCGAACCCCCCACCCCAAATCAGCACATTCTCAAACATGCACCCATACAGACCCGAACCCCCCACCCCTCAACTCAGCACACAAACTCTCAAACATGCACCCATACAGACCCGAAGCCCCCACCCCCAACTCAGCAAACACACTCAAACATGCACCCATACAGTCCCAAACCCCTCACCACCAACTCAGCACACACACTAAAGCATGCACTCATACAGACCCAAACCCCCCACCCCCAACTCAGCACACAAACTCTCATGCATGCACCCATACAGACCCGAACGCCCCACCCAGAACTCAGCACACACACACAAACATGCACCCATACAGACCCGAACCCCCCACCCCCAACTCAGCACCAAACTCTCAAACATGCATCCATACAGAACTGAAGCCCCCACCCTCAACTCAGCACACACACTCAAACATGCACCCATACAGACCCGAAGCCCACACCCCCAACTCAGCACACACACTCAAGCATGCACCCATACAGACCCGAACCCCCCAACCCCCAACTCAGCACGCACACTCAAGCATGCACCCATACAGACCCAAACCCCCCACCCCCAACTCAGCACACACACTTAAACATGCACCCATACAGATCCGAACCCCCCACACACCAAATCAGCACACTCTCAAACATGCACCCATACAGACCCGAACCACCCACCCCTAACTCAGCAAACACACTCAAACATGCACCCATACAGACCCGAACCCCCCACCCCCCAACTCAGCACACACACTCTCAAGCATGCACCCATACAGACCCAAACTCCACACCCCCAACTCAGCAGACACACTCAAGCATGCACCCATACAGACCCGAACCCCCCATCCCCCAACTCAGCACACACACTGAAGCATGCACCCATACAGACCTGAATCCCCCACCCCCCAACTCAGCACATAAACACTCAAGCATGCACCCATACAGACCCGAAGCCCCCACCCCCAACTCAGCAAACACACTCAAACATGCACCCATACAGTCCCAAACCCCTCACCACCAACTCAGCACACACACTAAAGCATGCACCCATACAGACCCAAACCCCCCACCCCCAACTCAGCACACAAACTCTCATGCATGCACCCATACAGACCCGAGCCCCCCACCCAGAACTCAGCACACACACACAAACATGCACCCATACAGACCCGAACCCCCCACCCCCAACTCAGCACCAAACTCTCAAACATGCACCCATACAGAACCGAAGCCCCCACCCTCAACTCAGCACACACACTCAAACATGCACCCATACAGACCTGAATCCCCCACCCCCCAACTCAGCACATAAACTCTCAAGCATGCACCCATACAGACCCGAACCCCCCACCCCCATCTCAACACACACTCAAACATGCACCCTTACAGACTCGAACACCCCACCCCCCCAACTCAGCACAAACACTCTCAAGCATGCACCCATACAGACCCGAACCCCCCACCCCCAACTCAGCACACACACTCAAGCATGCACCCATACAGACCCAAACCCTCCTACCCCCCAACTCAGCACACAAACTCTCAAGCATGCACCCATACAGACCTGAACCCCCAACCCCCAAATCAGCACACTCTCAAACATGCACCCATACAGACCCGAACCCCCCACCCCCCAAATCAGCACTCTCAAACATGCACCCATACAAACCCGAACCCCAAACCACCCAACTCAGCACACAAACTCTCAAGCATGCACCCATACAGACCCGAACCCCCACCCCAACTCAGCACACACACTCAAACATGCACACATACAGACCCAAAATCCCCACCCCCAACTCAGCATACACACACTCAAACATGCACTCATACAGACCTGAACCCCCAACCCCCAAATCAGCACACTCTCAAACATGCACCCATACAGACCCGAACCCCCCACCCCCCAACTCAGCACACGCACTCAAACATGCACCCATACAGACCCAAACCCCCCACCCCCCAACTCAGCACACACACACTCTCAAACATGCACCCATACAGACCCGAACCCCCCACCCCCAACTCAGCAAACACACTCAAACATGCACCCATACAGTCCCAAACCCCTCACCACCAACTCAGCACACACACTAAAGCATGCACCCATACAGACCCAAACCCCCCACCCCCAACTCAGCACACAAACTCTCATGCATGCACCCATACAGACCCGAGCCCCCCACCCAGAACTCAGCACACACACACAAACATGCACCCATACAGACCCGAACCCCCCACCCCCAACTCAGCACCAAACTCTCAAACATGCACCCATACAGAACCGAAGCCCCCACCCTCTACTCAGCACACACACTCAAACATGCACCCATACAGACCCGAAGCCCACACCCCCAACTCAGCACACACAC
Organism: Ambystoma mexicanum; assembly: GCF_040938575.1. Lineage (NCBI taxonomy): Eukaryota > Metazoa > Chordata > Amphibia > Caudata > Ambystomatidae > Ambystoma > Ambystoma mexicanum. Next base: position 209,299,103 of record NC_090932.1, read on the forward strand.
TCAAGCATGCACCCATACAGACCCGAACCCCCCAACCCCCAACTCAGCACACACACTCAAGCATGCACCCATATAGACCCGAACCACCCACCCCCAACTCAGCACACAAACTCTCAAGCATGCACCCATACAGACCCAAACCCCCCACCCCCAATTCAGCACACACACTTAAACATGCACCCATACAGATCCGAACCCCCCACACACCAAATCAGCACACTCTCAAACATGCACCCATACAGACCCGAACCACCCACTCCTAACTCAGCACACACCCTCAAACATGCACCCATACAGACCCGAACCCCCCACCCCCCAACTCAGCACACACACTCTCAAGCATGCACCCATACAGACCCAAACTCCACACCCCCAACTCAGCACACACACTCAAGCATGCACCCATACAGACCCGAACCCCCCACCCCCCAACTCAGCACACACACTGAAGCATGCACACATACAGACCTGAATCCCCCACCCCCCAACTCAGCACATAAACTCTCAAGCATGCACCCATACAGACCCGAACCCCCCACCCCCATCTCAACACACACTCAAACATGCACCCTTACAGACTCGAACACCCCACCCCCCCAACTCAGCACAAACACTCTCAAGCATGCACCCATACAGACCCGAACCCCCCACCCCCAACTCAGCACACACACTCAAGCATGCACCCATACAGACCCAAACCCCCCTACCCCCCAACTCAGCACACAAACTCTCAAACATGCACCCATACAGACCCGAAGCCCACACCCCCAACTCAGCACACACACTCAAGCATGCACCCATACAGACCCTAACCCCCCAACCCCCAACTCAGCACACACACTCAAGCATGCACCCATACAGACCTGAATCCCCCACCCCCAACTCAGCACATAAACTCTCAAGCATGCACCCATACAGACCCGAACCCCCCACCCCCATCTCAACACACACTCAAACATGCACCCTTACAGACTCGAACACCCCACCCCCCCAACTCAGCACAAACACTCTCAAGCATGCACCCATACAGACCCGAACCCCCCACCCCAACTCAGCACACAAACTCAAGCATGCACCCATACAGACCCAAACCCCCCTGCCCCCCCAACTCAGCACACAAACTCTCAAACATGCACCCATACAGACCCGAAGCCCACACCCCCAACTCAGCACACACACTCAAGCATGCACCCATACAGACCCGAACCCCCCAACCCCCAACTCAGCACACACACTCAAGCATGCACCCATACAGACCCGAACCACCCACCCCCCAACTCAGCACACAAACTCTCAAGCATGCACCCATACAGACCCAAACCCCCCACCCCCAACTCAGCACACACACTTAAACATGCTCCCATACAGATCCGAACCCCCCACACACCAAATCAGCACTCTCAAACATGCACCCATACAGACCCGAACCACCCACCCCTAACTCAGCAAACACACTCAAACATGCACCCATACAGACCCGAACCCCCCACCCCCCAACTCAGCACACACACTCTCAAGCATGCACCCATACAGACCCAAACTCCACACCCCCAACTCAGCACACACACTCAAGCATGCACCCATACAGACCCGAGCCCCCCACCCCCCAACTCAGCACACACACTGAAGCATGCACCCATACAGACCTGAATCCCCCACCCCCCAACTCAGCACATAAACTCTCAAGCATGCACCCATACAGACCCGAACCCCCCACCCCCATCTCAACACACACTCAAACATGCACCCTTACAGACCTGAAGTCCCCACCCCCAACTCAGCACACACACTCAAACATGCACCCATACAGTCCCGAACCTCCCACCCCCCAACTCAACACAAACACTAAAGCATGCACCCATATAGACCCAAACCCCCCACCCCCAACACAGCACACAAACTCTCAAGCATGCACCCATACAGACCCGAACCCCCTACCCCCAACTCAGCACACACACTCAAACATGCACCCATACAGACCCGATCCCCCCACCCCCAACTCAGCACACAAATTCTCAAACATTCACCCATACAGTTCCGAAGCCCCCACCCCCAACTCAGCACACACACTCAAACATGCACCCATACAGACTCGAAGCCCACACCCCCAACTCAGCACACACACTCAAGCATGCACCCATACCGACCCAAATCCCCCACCCCCAACTCAGCACACACACTCAAGCATGCACCCATACAGGCCTGAACCCCCAACCCCCAAATCAGCACACTCTCAAACATGCACCCATACAGACCCGAACCCCCCACCCCCCAAATCAGCACACTCTCAAACATGCACCCATACAAACCCGAACCCCAAACCACCCAACTCAGCACACAAACTCTCAAGCATGCACCCATACAGACCTGAACCCCCAAATCAGCACACTCTCGAACATGCACCCATACAGACCCGAACCCCCCACCCCCCAAATCAGCACACTCTCAAACATGCACCCATACAAACCGGAACCCCAAACCACCCAACTCAGCACACAAACTCTCAAGCATGCACCCATACATACCCGAACTCCCCACCCCAACTCAGCACACACACTCAAACATGCACCCATACAGACCCAAAATCCCCACCCCCAACTCAGCATACACACACTCAAGCATGCACTCATACAGACCCGAACTCCCCACCCTCCAAATCAGCACAATCTCAGACATGCACCTATACAGACCCGAACTCCCCACCTCCCAAATCAGCACACTCTCAAACATGCACCCATACAGACCCGAACCCCCCACCCCCCAACTCAGCACACACACTCAAACATGCACCCATACAGACCCAAACCCCCCACCCCCCAACTCAGCACACACACACTCTCAAGCATGCTCCCATACAGACCCGAACCCCCACCCCAACTCAGAAAACACACTCAAGCATGCACCCATACAGACCCAAATGCCCACCCCCCAACTCAGCACACACACTCTCAAGCATGCACCCATACAGATCCGAACCCCCCACCCCCAAATCAGCACATTCTCAAACATGCATCCATACAGACCCGAACCCCCCACCCCTCAACTCAGCACACAAACTCTCAAACATGCACCCATACAGACCCGAGGCCCCTACCCCCAACTCAGCAAACACACTCAAACATGCACCCATACAGCCCCAACCCCTCACCACCAACTCAGCACACACACTAAAGCATGCACCCATACAGACCCAAACCCCCCACCCCCAACTCAGCACACAAACTCTCATGCATGCACCCATACAGACCCGAAACACCCACCCAGAACTCAGCACACACACTCAAACATGCACCCATACAGACCCAAACCCCCCACCCCCAACTCAGCACACACACTCAAGCATGCACCCATACAGACCCAAACCACCCAACCCCAAAATCAGCACACACACTCAAGCATGCACCCATACAGACCCGAACCCCCCACCCCCCAACTAAGCACACAAACTCTCAAGCATGCACCCATACAGACCCAAACCCCCCACCCCCAACTCAGCACACACACTTAAACATGCACCCATACAGATCCGAACCCCCCACACCCCAAATCAGCACACTCTCAAACATGCACCCATACAGACCCGAACCCCCCACCCCCAACTCAGCACACACACTCAAACATGCACCCATACAGACCCAAACCCCCCAACCCCCAACTCAGCACACACACTCTCAAGCATGCACCCATACAGACCGAAACTCCCAACCCCCAAATCAGCACACTCTCAAACATGCACCCATTCAGACCCGAACACCCCACCCCCAACTCAGCACACACACTCAGACATGCACCCATACAGACCCGAACCCCCCACCCCCCAACTCAGCACACAAACTCTCAAGCATGCACCCTTACAGCCCTGAACCCCCAACCCCCAAATCAGCACACTCTCAAACATGCACCCATACAGACCCGAACCCCCCACCCCCCAAATCAGCACTCTCAAACATGCACCCATACAAACCCGAACCCCAAACCACCCAACTCAGCACACAAACTCTCAAGCATGCACCCATACAGACCCGAACACCCCACCCCAACTCAGCACACACACTCAAACATGCACACATACAGACCCAAAATCCCCACGCCCAACTCAGCATACAAACACTCAAGCATGCACTCATACAGACCTGAACCCCCAACCCCCAAATCAGCACACTCTCAAACATGCACCCATACAGACCCGAACCCCCCACCCCCCAACTCAGCACACGCACTCAAACATGCACCCATACACACCCAAACCCCCCACCCCCCAACTCAGCACACACACACTCTCAAGCATGCACCCATACAGACCCGAACCCCCCACTCCCAACTCAGAAAACACACTCAAGCATGCACCCATACAGACCCGAAGCCCCCACCCCCAACTCAGCAAACACACTCAAACATGCACCCATACAGTCCCAAACCCCTCACCACCAACTCAGCACACACACTAAAGCATGCACCCATACAGACCCAAACCCCCACCCCCAACTCAGCACACAAACTCTCATACATGCACCCATACAGACCCGAGCCCCCCACCCAGAACTCAGTACACACACACAAACATGCACCCATACAGACCCGAACCCCCCACCCCCAACTCAGCACCAAACTCTCAAACATGCACCCATACAGAACCAAAGCCCCCACCCTCAACTCAGCACACACACTCAAACATGCACCCATACAGACCCGAAGCCCACACCCCCAACTCAGCACACACACTCAAGCATGCACCCATACAGACCCGAACCCCCCAACCCCCAACTCAGCACACACACTCAAGCATGCACCCATACAGACCCGAACCCCCCAACCCCCAACTCAGCACGCACACTCAAGCATGCACCCATACAGACCCAAACCCCCCACCCCCAACTCAGCACACACACTTAAACATGCACCCATACAGATCCGAACCCCCCACACACCAAATCAGCACACTCTCAAACATGCACCCATACAGACCCGAACCACCCACCACTAACTCAGCACACACACTCAAACATGCACCCATACAGACCCGAACCCCCCACCCCCCAACTCAGCACACACACTCTCAAGCATGCACCCATACAGACCCAAACTCCACACCCCTAACTCAGCACACACACTCAAGCATGCACCCATACAGACCCAAACCCCCCACCCCCCAACTCAGCACACACACTGAAGCATGCACCCATACAGACCTGAATCCCCCACCCCCCAACTCAGCACATAAACTCTCAAGCATGCACCCATACAGACCCGAACCCCCCACCCCCATCTCAACACACACTCAAACATGCACCCTTACAGACTCGAACACCCCACCCCCCCAACTCAGCACAAACACTCTCAAGCATGCACCCATACAGACCCGAACCCCCCACCCCCAACTCAGCACACACACTCAAGCATGCACCCATACAGACCCAAACCCCCCTACCCCCCAACTCAGCACACAAACTCTCAAGCATGCACCCATACAGACCTGAACCCCCAACCCCCAAATCAGCACACTCTCAAACATGCACCCATACAGACCCGAACCCCCCACCCCCCAAATCAGCACTCTCAAACATGCACCCATACAAACCCGAACCCCAAACCACCCAACTCAGCACACAAACTCTCAAGCATGCACCCATACAGACCCAAAACCCCCTACCCCCCAACTCAGCACACAAACTCTCAAGCATGCACCCATACAGACCCGAACCCCCAACCCCCAAATCAGCACACTCTCAAACATGCACCCATACAGACCCGAACCCCCCACCCCCAAATCAGCACTCTCAAACATGCACCCATACAAACCCGAACCCCAAACCACCCAACTCAGCACACAAACTCTCAAGCATGCACCCATACAGACCCGAACCCCCCACCCCAACTCAGCACACACACTCAAACATGCACCCATACAGACCCAAAATCCCCACCCCCAACTCAGCATACATACACCAAGCATGCACTCATACAGACCTGAACCCCCAACACCCAAATCAGCACACTCTCAAACATGCACCCATACAGACCCGAACCCCCCACCCCCCAACTCAGCACACGCACTCAAACATGCACCCATACAGACCCAAACCCCCCACCCCCCAAATCAGCACACACACACTCTCAAGCATGCACCCATACAGACCCGAACCCCCCACCACCAACTCAGAAAACACACTCAAGCATGCACCCATACAGACCCAAATGCCCACCCCCCAACTCAGCACACACACTCTCAAGCATGCGCCCATACAGATCCGAACCCCCCACCCCAAATCAGCACATTCTCAAACATGCACCCATACAGACCCGAACCCCCCACCCCTCAACTCAGCACACAAACTCTCAAACATGCACCCATACAGACCCGAAGCCCCCACCCCCAACTCAGCAAACACACTCAAACATGCACCCATACAGTCCCAAACCCCTCACCACCAACTCAGCACACACACTAAAGCATGCACTCATACAGACCCAAACCCCCCACCCCCAACTCAGCACACAAACTCTCATGCATGCACCCATACAGACCCGAACGCCCCACCCAGAACTCAGCACACACACACAAACATGCACCCATACAGACCCGAACCCCCCACCCCCAACTCAGCACCAAACTCTCAAACATGCATCCATACAGAACCGAAGCCCCCACCCTCAACTCAGCACACACACTCAAACATGCACCCATACAGACCCGAAGCCCACACCCCCAACTCAGCACACACACTCAAGCATGCACCCATACAGACCCGAACCCCCCAACCCCCAACTCAGCACGCACACTCAAGCATGCACCCATACAGACCCAAACCCCCCACCCCCAACTCAGCACACACACTTAAACATGCACCCATACAGATCCGAACCCCCCACACACCAAATCAGCACACTCTCAAACATGCACCCATACAGACCCGAACCACCCACCCCTAACTCAGCACACACACTCAAACATGCACCCATACAGACCCGAACCCCCCACCCCCCAACTCAGCACACACACTCTCAAGCATGCACCCATACAGACCCAAACTCCACACCCCCAACTCAGCACACACACTCAAGCATGCACCCATACAGACCCGAACCCCCCATCCCCCAACTCAGCACACACACTGAAGCATGCACCCATACAGACCTGAATCCCCCACCCCCCAACTCAGCACATAAACACTCAAGCATGCACCCATACAGACCCGAAGCCCCCACCCCCAACTCAGCAAACACACTCAAACATGCACCCATATAGTCCCAAACCCCTCACCACCAACTCAGCACACACACTAAAGCATGCACCCATACAGACCCAAACCCCCCACCCCCAACTCAGCACACAAACTCTCATGCATGCACCCATACAGACCAGAGCCCCCCACCCAGAACTCAGCACACACACACAAACATGCACCCATACAGACCCGAACCCCCCACCCCCAACTCAGCACCAAACTCTCAAACATGCACCCATACAGAACCGAAGCCCCCACCCTCAACTCAGCACACACACTCAAACATGCACCCATACAGACCTGAATCCCCCACCCCCCAACTCAGCACATAAACTCTCAAGCATGCACCCATACAGACCCGAACCCCCCACCCCCATCTCAACACACACTCAAACATGCACCCTTACAGACTCGAACACCCCACCCCCCCAACTCAGCACAAACACTCTCAAGCATGCACCCATACAGACCCGAACCCCCCACCCCCAACTCAGCACACACACTCAAGCATGCATCCATACAGACCCAAACCCTCCTACCCCCCAACTCAGCACACAAACTCTCAAGCATGCACCCATACAGACCTGAACCCCCAACCCCCAAATCAGCACACTCTCAAACATGCACCCATACAGACCCGAACCCCCCACCCCCCAAATCAGCACTCTCAAACATGCACCCATACAAACCCGAACCCCAAACCACCCAACTCAGCACACAAACTCTCAAGCATGCACCCATACAGACCCGAACCCCCACCCCAACTCAGCACACACACTCAAACATGCACACATACAGACCCAAAATCCCCACCCCCAACTCAGCATACACACACTCAAACATGCACTCATACAGACCTGAACCCCCAACCCCCAAATCAGCACACTCTCAAACATGCACCCATACAGACCCGAACCCCCCACCCCCCAACTCAGCACACGCACTCAAACATGCACCCATACAGACCCAAACCCCCCACCCCCCAACTCAGCACACACACACTCTCAAACATGCACCCATACAGACCCGAACCCCCCACCCCCAACTCAGCAAACACACTCAAACATGCACCCATACAGTCCCAAACCCCTCACCACCAACTCAGCACACACACTAAAGCATGCACCCATACAGACCCAAACCCCCCACCCCCAACTCAGCACACAAACTCTCATGCATGCACCCATACAGACCCGAGCCCCCACCCAGAACTCAGCACACACACACAAACATGCACCCATACAGACCCGAACCCCCCACCCCCAACTCAGCACCAAACTCTCAAACATGCACCCATACAGAACCGAAGCCCCCACCCTCTACTCAGCACACACACTCAAACATGCACCCATACAGACCCGAAGCCCACACCCCCAACTCAGCACACACACTCAAGCATGCACCCATACAGACCCGAACCCCCCAACCCCCAACTCAGCACACACACTCAAGCATGCACCCATATAGACCCGAACCACCCACCCCCAACTCAGCACACAATCTCTCAAGCATGCACCCATACAGACCCAAACCCCCCACCCCCAATTCAGCACACACACTTAAACATGCACCCATACAGATCCGAACCCCCCACACACCAAATCAGCACACTCTCAAACATGCACCCATACAGACCCGAACCACCCACCCCTAACTCAGCACACACCCTCAAACATGCACCCATACAGACCCGAACCCCCCACCCCCCAACTCAGCACACACACTCTCAAGCATGCACCCATACAGACCCAAACTCCACACCCCCAACTCAGCACACACACTCAAGCATGCACCCATACAGACCCGAACCCCCCACCCCCCAACTCAGCACACACACTGAAGCATGCACACATACAGACCTGAATCCCCCACCCCCCAACTCAGCACATAAACTCTCAAGCATGCACCCATACAGACCCGAACCCCCCACCCCCATCTCAACACACACTCAAACATGCACCCTTACAGACTCGAACACCCCACCCCCCCAACTCAGCACAAACACTCTCAAGCATGCACCCATACAGACCCGAACCCCCCACCCCCAACTCAGCACACACACTCAAGCATGCACCCATACAGACCCAAACCCCCCTACCCCCCAACTCAGCACACAAACTCTCAAACATGCACCCATACAGACCCGAAGCCCACACCCCCAACTCAGCACACACACTCAAGCATGCACCCATACAGACCCTAACCCCCCAACCCCCAACTCAGCACACACACTCAAGCATGCACCCATACAGACCTGAATCCCCCACCCCCAACTCAGCACATAAACTCTCAAGCATGCACCCATACAGACCCGAACCCCCCACCCCCATCTCAACACACACTCAAACATGCACCCTTACAGACTCGAACACCCCACCCCCCCAACTCAGCACAAACACTCTCAAGCATGCACCCATACAGACCCGAACCCCCCACCCCAACTCAGCACACAAACTCAAGCATGCACCCATACAGACCCAAACCCCCCTGCCCCCCCAACTCAGCACACAAACTCTCAAACATGCACCCATACAGACCCGAAGCCCACACCCCCAACTCAGCACACACACTCAAGCATGCACCCATACAGACCCGAACCCCCCAACCCCCAACTCAGCACACACACTCAAGCATGCACCCATACAGACCCGAACCACCCACCCCCCAACTCAGCACACAAACTCTCAAGCATGCACCCATACAGACCCAAACCCCCCACCCCCAACTCAGCACACACACTTAAACATGCTCCCATACAGATCCGAACCCCCCACACACCAAATCAGCACTCTCAAACATGCACCCATACAGACCCGAACCACCCACCCCTAACTCAGCAAACACACTCAAACATGCACCCATACAGACCCGAACCCCCCACCCCCCAACTCAGCACACACACTCTCAAGCATGCACCCATACAGACCCAAACTCCACACCCCCAACTCAGCACACACACTCAAGCATGCACCCATACAGACCCGAGCCCCCCACCCCCCAACTCAGCACACACACTGAAGCATGCACCCATACAGACCTGAATCCCCCACCCCCCAACTCAGCACATAAACTCTCAAGCATGCACCCATACAGACCCGAACCCCCCACCCCCATCTCAACACACACTCAAACATGCACCCTTACAGACCTGAAGTCCCCACCCCCAACTCAGCACACACACTCAAACATGCACCCATACAGTCCCGAACCTCCCACCCCCCAACTCAACACAAACACTAAAGCATGCACCCATATAGACCCAAACCCCCCACCCCCAACACAGCACACAAACTCTCAAGCATGCACCCATACAGACCCGAACCCCCTACCCCCAACTCAGCACACACACTCAAACATGCACCCATACAGACCCGATCCCCCCACCCCCAACTCAGCACACAAATTCTCAAACATTCACCCATACAGTTCCGAAGCCCCCACCCCCAACTCAGCACACACACTCAAACATGCACCCATACAGACTCGAAGCCCACACCCCCAACTCAGCACACACACTCAAGCATGCACCCATACCGACCCAAATCCCCCACCCCCAACTCAGCACACACACTCAAGCATGCACCCATACAGGCCTGAACCCCCAACCCCCAAATCAGCACACTCTCAAACATGCACCCATACAGACCCGAACCCCCCACCCCCCAAATCAGCACACTCTCAAACATGCACCCATACAAACCCGAACCCCAAACCACCCAACTCAGCACACAAACTCTCAAGCATGCACCCATACAGACCTGAACCCCCAAATCAGCACACTCTCGAACATGCACCCATACAGACCCGAACCCCCCACCCCCCAAATCAGCACACTCTCAAACATGCACCCATACAAACCGGAACCCCAAACCACCCAACTCAGCACACAAACTCTCAAGCATGCACCCATACATACCCGAACTCCCCACCCCAACTCAGCACACACACTCAAACATGCACCCATACAGACCCAAAATCCCCACCCCCAACTCAGCATACACACACTCAAGCATGCACTCATACAGACCCGAACTCCCCACCCTCCAAATCAGCACAATCTCAGACATGCACCTATACAGACCCGAACTCCCCACCTCCCAAATCAGCACACTCTCAAACATGCACCCATACAGACCCGAACCCCCCACCCCCCAACTCAGCACACACACTCAAACATGCACCCATACAGACCCAAACCCCCCACCCCCCAACTCAGCACACACACACTCTCAAGCATGCTCCCATACAGACCCGAACCCCCACCCCAACTCAGAAAACACACTCAAGCATGCACCCATACAGACCCAAATGCCCACCCCCCAACTCAGCACACACACTCTCAAGCATGCACCCATACAGATCCGAACCCCCCACCCCCAAATCAGCACATTCTCAAACATGCATCCATACAGACCCGAACCCCCCACCCCTCAACTCAGCACACAAACTCTCAAACATGCACCCATACAGACCCGAGGCCCCTACCCCCAACTCAGCAAACACACTCAAACATGCACCCATACAGCCCCAACCCCTCACCACCAACTCAGCACACACACTAAAGCATGCACCCATACAGACCCAAACCCCCCACCCCCAACTCAGCACACAAACTCTCATGCATGCACCCATACAGACCCGAAACACCCACCCAGAACTCAGCACACACACTCAAACATGCACCCATACAGACCCAAACCCCCCACCCCCAACTCAGCACACACACTCAAGCATGCACCCATACAGACCCAAACCACCCAACCCCAAAATCAGCACACACACTCAAGCATGCACCCATACAGACCCGAACCCCCCACCCCCCAACTAAGCACACAAACTCTCAAGCATGCACCCATACAGACCCAAACCCCCCACCCCCAACTCAGCACACACACTTAAACATGCACCCATACAGATCCGAACCCCCCACACCCCAAATCAGCACACTCTCAAACATGCACCCATACAGACCCGAACCCCCCACCCCCAACTCAGCACACACACTCAAACATGCACCCATACAGACCCAAACCCCCCAACCCCCAACTCAGCACACACACTCTCAAGCATGCACCCATACAGACCGAAACTCCCAACCCCCAAATCAGCACACTCTCAAACATGCACCCATTCAGACCCGAACACCCCACCCCCAACTCAGCACACACACTCAGACATGCACCCATACAGACCCGAACCCCCCACCCCCCAACTCAGCACACAAACTCTCAAGCATGCACCCTTACAGCCCTGAACCCCCAACCCCCAAATCAGCACACTCTCAAACATGCACCCATACAGACCCGAACCCCCCACCCCCCAAATCAGCACTCTCAAACATGCACCCATACAAACCCGAACCCCAAACCACCCAACTCAGCACACAAACTCTCAAGCATGCACCCATACAGACCCGAACACCCCACCCCAACTCAGCACACACACTCAAACATGCACACATACAGACCCAAAATCCCCACGCCCAACTCAGCATACAAACACTCAAGCATGCACTCATACAGACCTGAACCCCCAACCCCCAAATCAGCACACTCTCAAACATGCACCCATACAGACCCGAACCCCCCACCCCCCAACTCAGCACACGCACTCAAACATGCACCCATACACACCCAAACCCCCCACCCCCCAACTCAGCACACACACACTCTCAAGCATGCACCCATACAGACCCGAACCCCCCACTCCCAACTCAGAAAACACACTCAAGCATGCACCCATACAGACCCGAAGCCCCCACCCCCAACTCAGCAAACACACTCAAACATGCACCCATACAGTCCCAAACCCCTCACCACCAACTCAGCACACACACTAAAGCATGCACCCATACAGACCCAAACCCCCACCCCCAACTCAGCACACAAACTCTCATACATGCACCCATACAGACCCGAGCCCCCCACCCAGAACTCAGTACACACACACAAACATGCACCCATACAGACCCGAACCCCCCACCCCCAACTCAGCACCAAACTCTCAAACATGCACCCATACAGAACCAAAGCCCCCACCCTCAACTCAGCACACACACTCAAACATGCACCCATACAGACCCGAAGCCCACACCCCCAACTCAGCACACACACTCAAGCATGCACCCATACAGACCCGAACCCCCCAACCCCCAACTCAGCACACACACTCAAGCATGCACCCATACAGACCCGAACCACCCACCCCCCAACTCAGCACACAAACTCTCAAGCATGCACCCATACAGACCCAAACCCCCCACCCCCAACTCAGCACACACACTTAAACATGCACCCATACAGATCCGAACCCCCCACACACCAAATCAGCACACTCTCAAACATGCACCCATACAGACCCGAACCACCCACCACTAACTCAGCACACACACTCAAACATGCACCCATACAGACCCGAACCCCCCACCCCCCAACTCAGCACACACACTCTCAAGCATGCACCCATACAGACCCAAACTCCACACCCCTAACTCAGCACACACACTCAAGCATGCACCCATACAGACCCAAACCCCCCACCCCCCAACTCAGCACACACACTGAAGCATGCACCCATACAGACCTGAATCCCCCACCCCCCAACTCAGCACATAAACTCTCAAGCATGCACCCATACAGACCCGAACCCCCCACCCCCATCTCAACACACACTCAAACATGCACCCTTACAGACTCGAACACCCCACCCCCCCAACTCAGCACAAACACTCTCAAGCATGCACCCATACAGACCCGAACCCCCCACCCCCAACTCAGCACACACACTCAAGCATGCACCCATACAGACCCAAACCCCCCTACCCCCCAACTCAGCACACAAACTCTCAAGCATGCACCCATACAGACCTGAACCCCCAACCCCCAAATCAGCACACTCTCAAACATGCACCCATACAGACCCGAACCCCCCACCCCCCAAATCAGCACTCTCAAACATGCACCCATACAAACCCGAACCCCAAACCACCCAACTCAGCACACAAACTCTCAAGCATGCACCCATACAGACCCAAAACCCCCTACCCCCCAACTCAGCACACAAACTCTCAAGCATGCACCCATACAGACCCGAACCCCCAACCCCCAAATCAGCACACTCTCAAACATGCACCCATACAGACCCGAACCCCCCACCCCCAAATCAGCACTCTCAAACATGCACCCATACAAACCCGAACCCCAAACCACCCAACTCAGCACACAAACTCTCAAGCATGCACCCATACAGACCCGAACCCCCCACCCCAACTCAGCACACACACTCAAACATGCACCCATACAGACCCAAAATCCCCACCCCCAACTCAGCATACATACACCAAGCATGCACTCATACAGACCTGAACCCCCAACACCCAAATCAGCACACTCTCAAACATGCACCCATACAGACCCGAACCCCCCACCCCCCAACTCAGCACACGCACTCAAACATGCACCCATACAGACCCAAACCCCCCACCCCCCAAATCAGCACACACACACTCTCAAGCATGCACCCATACAGACCCGAACCCCCCACCACCAACTCAGAAAACACACTCAAGCATGCACCCATACAGACCCAAATGCCCACCCCCCAACTCAGCACACACACTCTCAAGCATGCGCCCATACAGATCCGAACCCCCCACCCCAAATCAGCACATTCTCAAACATGCACCCATACAGACCCGAACCCCCCACCCCTCAACTCAGCACACAAACTCTCAAACATGCACCCATACAGACCCGAAGCCCCCACCCCCAACTCAGCAAACACACTCAAACATGCACCCATACAGTCCCAAACCCCTCACCACCAACTCAGCACACACACTAAAGCATGCACTCATACAGACCCAAACCCCCCACCCCCAACTCAGCACACAAACTCTCATGCATGCACCCATACAGACCCGAACGCCCCACCCAGAACTCAGCACACACACACAAACATGCACCCATACAGACCCGAACCCCCCACCCCCAACTCAGCACCAAACTCTCAAACATGCATCCATACAGAACCGAAGCCCCCACCCTCAACTCAGCACACACACTCAAACATGCACCCATACAGACCCGAAGCCCACACCCCCAACTCAGCACACACACTCAAGCATGCACCCATACAGACCCGAACCCCCCAACCCCCAACTCAGCACGCACACTCAAGCATGCACCCATACAGACCCAAACCCCCCACCCCCAACTCAGCACACACACTTAAACATGCACCCATACAGATCCGAACCCCCCACACACCAAATCAGCACACTCTCAAACATGCACCCATACAGACCCGAACCACCCACCACTAACTCAGCACACACACTCAAACATGCACCCATACAGACCCGAACCCCCCACCCCCCAACTCAGCACACACACTCTCAAGCATGCACCCATACAGACCCAAACTCCACACCCCTAACTCAGCACACACACTCAAGCATGCACCCATACAGACCCAAACCCCCCACCCCCCAACTCAGCACACACACTGAAGCATGCACCCATACAGACCTGAATCCCCCACCCCCCAACTCAGCACATAAACTCTCAAGCATGCACCCATACAGACCCGAACCCCCCACCCCCATCTCAACACACACTCAAACATGCACCCTTACAGACTCGAACACCCCACCCCCCCAACTCAGCACAAACACTCTCAAGCATGCACCCATACAGACCCGAACCCCCCACCCCCAACTCAGCACACACACTCAAGCATGCACCCATACAGACCCAAACCCCCCTACCCCCCAACTCAGCACACAAACTCTCAAGCATGCACCCATACAGACCTGAACCCCCAACCCCCAAATCAGCACACTCTCAAACATGCACCCATACAGACCCGAACCCCCCACCCCCCAAATCAGCACTCTCAAACATGCACCCATACAAACCCGAACCCCAAACCACCCAACTCAGCACACAAACTCTCAAGCATGCACCCATACAGACCCAAAACCCCCTACCCCCCAACTCAGCACACAAACTCTCAAGCATGCACCCATACAGACCCGAACCCCCAACCCCCAAATCAGCACACTCTCAAACATGCACCCATACAGACCCGAACCCCCCACCCCCAAATCAGCACTCTCAAACATGCACCCATACAAACCCGAACCCCAAACCACCCAACTCAGCACACAAACTCTCAAGCATGCACCCATACAGACCCGAACCCCCCACCCCAACTCAGCACACACACTCAAACATGCACCCATACAGACCCAAAATCCCCACCCCCAACTCAGCATACATACACCAAGCATGCACTCATACAGACCTGAACCCCCAACACCCAAATCAGCACACTCTCAAACATGCACCCATACAGACCCGAACCCCCCACCCCCCAACTCAGCACACGCACTCAAACATGCACCCATACAGACCCAAACCCCCCACCCCCCAAATCAGCACACACACACTCTCAAGCATGCACCCATACAGACCCGAACCCCCCACCACCAACTCAGAAAACACACTCAAGCATGCACCCATACAGACCCAAATGCCCACCCCCCAACTCAGCACACACACTCTCAAGCATGCGCCCATACAGATCCGAACCCCCCACCCCAAATCAGCACATTCTCAAACATGCACCCATACAGACCCGAACCCCCCACCCCTCAACTCAGCACACAAACTCTCAAACATGCACCCATACAGACCCGAAGCCCCCACCCCCAACTCAGCAAACACACTCAAACATGCACCCATACAGTCCCAAACCCCTCACCACCAACTCAGCACACACACTAAAGCATGCACTCATACAGACCCAAACCCCCCACCCCCAACTCAGCACACAAACTCTCATGCATGCACCCATACAGACCCGAACGCCCCACCCAGAACTCAGCACACACACACAAACATGCACCCATACAGACCCGAACCCCCCACCCCCAACTCAGCACCAAACTCTCAAACATGCATCCATACAGAACCGAAGCCCCCACCCTCAACTCAGCACACACACTCAAACATGCACCCATACAGACCCGAAGCCCACACCCCCAACTCAGCACACACACTCAAGCATGCACCCATACAGACCCGAACCCCCCAACCCCCAACTCAGCACGCACACTCAAGCATGCACCCATACAGACCCAAACCCCCCACCCCCAACTCAGCACACACACTTAAACATGCACCCATACAGATCCGAACCCCCCACACACCAAATCAGCACACTCTCAAACATGCACCCATACAGACCCGAACCACCCACCCCTAACTCAGCACACACACTCAAACATGCACCCATACAGACCCGAACCCCCCACCCCCCAACTCAGCACACACACTCTCAAGCATGCACCCATACAGACCCAAACTCCACACCCCCAACTCAGCACACACACTCAAGCATGCACCCATACAGACCCGAACCCCCCATCCCCCAACTCAGCACACACACTGAAGCATGCACCCATACAGACCTGAATCCCCCACCCCCCAACTCAGCACATAAACACTCAAGCATGCACCCATACAGACCCGAAGCCCCCACCCCCAACTCAGCAAACACACTCAAACATGCACCCATATAGTCCCAAACCCCTCACCACCAACTCAGCACACACACTAAAGCATGCACCCATACAGACCCAAACCCCCCACCCCCAACTCAGCACACAAACTCTCATGCATGCACCCATACAGACCAGAGCCCCCCACCCAGAACTCAGCACACACACACAAACATGCACCCATACAGACCCGAACCCCCCACCCCCAACTCAGCACCAAACTCTCAAACATGCACCCATACAGAACCGAAGCCCCCACCCTCAACTCAGCACACACACTCAAACATGCACCCATACAGACCTGAATCCCCCACCCCCCAACTCAGCACATAAACTCTCAAGCATGCACCCATACAGACCCGAACCCCCCACCCCCATCTCAACACACACTCAAACATGCACCCTTACAGACTCGAACACCCCACCCCCCCAACTCAGCACAAACACTCTCAAGCATGCACCCATACAGACCCGAACCCCCCACCCCCAACTCAGCACACACACTCAAGCATGCATCCATACAGACCCAAACCCTCCTACCCCCCAACTCAGCACACAAACTCTCAAGCATGCACCCATACAGACCTGAACCCCCAACCCCCAAATCAGCACACTCTCAAACATGCACCCATACAGACCCGAACCCCCCACCCCCCAAATCAGCACTCTCAAACATGCACCCATACAAACCCGAACCCCAAACCACCCAACTCAGCACACAAACTCTCAAGCATGCACCCATACAGACCCGAACCCCCACCCCAACTCAGCACACACACTCAAACATGCACACATACAGACCCAAAATCCCCACCCCCAACTCAGCATACACACACTCAAACATGCACTCATACAGACCTGAACCCCCAACCCCCAAATCAGCACACTCTCAAACATGCACCCATACAGACCCGAACCCCCCACCCCCCAACTCAGCACACGCACTCAAACATGCACCCATACAGACCCAAACCCCCCACCCCCCAACTCAGCACACACACACTCTCAAACATGCACCCATACAGACCCGAACCCCCCACCCCCAACTCAGCAAACACACTCAAACATGCACCCATACAGTCCCAAACCCCTCACCACCAACTCAGCACACACACTAAAGCATGCACCCATACAGACCCAAACCCCCCACCCCCAACTCAGCACACAAACTCTCATGCATGCACCCATACAGACCCGAGCCCCCACCCAGAACTCAGCACACACACACAAACATGCACCCATACAGACCCGAACCCCCCACCCCCAACTCAGCACCAAACTCTCAAACATGCACCCATACAGAACCGAAGCCCCCACCCTCTACTCAGCACACACACTCAAACATGCACCCATACAGACCCGAAGCCCACACCCCCAACTCAGCACACACACTCAAGCATGCACCCATACAGACCCGAACCCCCCAACCCCCAACTCAGCACACACACTCAAGCATGCACCCATATAGACCCGAACCACCCACCCCCAACTCAGCACACAATCTCTCAAGCATGCACCCATACAGACCCAAACCCCCCACCCCCAATTCAGCACACACACTTAAACATGCACCCATACAGATCCGAACCCCCCACACACCAAATCAGCACACTCTCAAACATGCACCCATACAGACCCGAACCACCCACCCCTAACTCAGCACACACCCTCAAACATGCACCCATACAGACCCGAACCCCCCACCCCCCAACTCAGCACACACACTCTCAAGCATGCACCCATACAGACCCAAACTCCACACCCCCAACTCAGCACACACACTCAAGCATGCACCCATACAGACCCGAACCCCCCACCCCCCAACTCAGCACACACACTGAAGCATGCACACATACAGACCTGAATCCCCCACCCCCCAACTCAGCACATAAACTCTCAAGCATGCACCCATACAGACCCGAACCCCCCACCCCCATCTCAACACACACTCAAACATGCACCCTTACAGACTCGAACACCCCACCCCCCCAACTCAGCACAAACACTCTCAAGCATGCACCCATACAGACCCGAACCCCCCACCCCCAACTCAGCACACACACTCAAGCATGCACCCATACAGACCCAAACCCCCCTACCCCCCAACTCAGCACACAAACTCTCAAACATGCACCCATACAGACCCGAAGCCCACACCCCCAACTCAGCACACACACTCAAGCATGCACCCATACAGACCCTAACCCCCCAACCCCCAACTCAGCACACACACTCAAGCATGCACCCATACAGACCTGAATCCCCCACCCCCAACTCAGCACATAAACTCTCAAGCATGCACCCATACAGAGCCGAACCCCCCACCCCCATCTCAACACACACTCAAACATGCACCCTTACAGACTCGAACACCCCACCCCCCCAACTCAGCACAAACACTCTCAAGCATGCACCCATACAGACCCGAACCCCCCACCCCCAACTCAGCACACAAACTCAAGCATGCACCCATACAGACCCAAACCCCCCTGCCCCCCCAACTCAGCACACAAACTCTCAAACATGCACCCATACAGACCCGAAGCCCACACCCCCAACTCAGCACACACACTCAAGCATGCACCCATACAGACCCGAACCCCCCAACCCCCAACTCAGCACACACACTCAAGCATGCACCCATACAGACCCGAACCCCCCACCACCCAACTCAGCACACAAACTCTCAAGCATGCGCCCATACAGACCCGAACCCCCCACCCCCAACTCAGCACACACACTCAAACATGCACCCATACAGACCCGAACCCCCCACCCCCAAACTCAGCACACACACTCTCCAGCATGCACCCATACAGACCCAAACCCCCACCTCCCAACTCAGCACACACACTCTCAAGCATGCACCCATACAGACCCGAACCCCCCACCCCCAACTCAGCACACACACTCAAGCATGCACCCATACAGACCCAAACTCCCCACCCCCAAAATCAGCACAATCTCAGACATGCACCTATACAGACCTGAACCTCCCACCCCCAACTCAGCACACACACTCAAACATGCACCCATACAGACCCGAACCCCCCACCCCCAAACTCAGCACACACACTCTCAAGCATGCACCCATACAGACCGGAACCCCCACCCCCTTCTCAGAAAACACACTCAAGCATGCACCCTTACAGACCCAAACCCCCTACCCCCCAACTCAGCACACACACTCTCAAGCATGCATGCATACAGACCCGAACCGCCCACCCCCAAATCAGCACACTCTCAAACATGCACCCATACAGACCCGAACCCCCCACCCCTCAACTCAGCACACAAACTCTCAAACATGCACCCATACAGACCTGAAGTCCCCACCCCCAACTCAGCACACACACTCAAACATGCACCCATACAGTCCCGAACCTCCCACCCCCCAACTCAACACAAACACTAAAGCATGCACCCATATAGACCCAAACCCCCCACCCCCAACACAGCACACAAACTCTCAAGCATGCACCCATACAGACCCGAACCCCCTACCCCCAACTCAGCACACACACTCAAACATGCACCCATACAGACCCGATCCCCCCACCCCCAACTCAGCACACAAATTCTCAAACATTCACCCATACAGTTCCGAAGCCCCCACCCCCAACTCAGCACACACACTCAAACATGCACCCATACAGACTCGAAGCCCACACCCCCAACTCAGCACACACACTCAAGCATGCACCCATACCGACCCAAATCCC
Source organism: Ambystoma mexicanum (assembly GCF_040938575.1). Classification (NCBI taxonomy): domain Eukaryota; kingdom Metazoa; phylum Chordata; class Amphibia; order Caudata; family Ambystomatidae; genus Ambystoma; species Ambystoma mexicanum. The sequence continues at coordinate 209,320,615 of NC_090932.1, forward strand.
CCACCCCCAACTCAGCACACACACTCAAGCATGCACCCATACAGACCTGAACCCCCAACCCCCAAATCAGCACACTCTCAAACATGCACCCATACAGACCCGAACCCCCCACCCCCCAAATCAGCACACTCTCAAACATGCACCCATACAAACCCGAACCCCAAACCACCCAACTCAGCACACAAACTCTCAAGCATGCACCCATACAGACCTGAACCCCCAAATCAGCACACTCTCAAACATGCACCCATACAGACCCGAACCCCCCACCCCCCAAATCAGCACACTCTCAAACATGCACCCATACAAACCGGAACCCCAAACCACCCAACTCAGCACACAAACTCTCAAGCATGCACCCATACATACCCGAACTCCCCACCCCAACTCAGCACACACACTCAAACATGCACCCATACAGACCCAAAATCCCCACCCCCAACTCAGCATACACACACTCAAGCATGCACTCATACAGACCCGAACTCCCCACCCTCCAAATCAGCACAATCTCAGACATGCACCTATACAGACCCGAACTCCCCACCTCCCAAATCAGCACACTCTCAAACATGCACCCATACAGACCCGAACCCCCCACCCCCCAACTCAGCACACACACTCAAACATGCACCCATACAGACCCAAACCCCCCACCCCCCAACTCAGCACACACACACTCTCAAGCATGCTCCCATACAGACCCGAACCCCCCACCCCCAACTCAGAAAACACACTCAAGCATGCACCCATACAGACCCAAATGCCCACCCCCCAACTCAGCACACACACTCTCAAGCATGCACCCATACAGATCCGAACCCCCCACCCCCAAATCAGCACATTCTCAAACATGCATCCATACAGACCCGAACCCCCCACCCCTCAACTCAGCACACAAACTCTCAAACATGCACCCATACAGACCCGAGGCCCCTACCCCCAACTCAGCAAACACACTCAAACATGCACCCATACAGCCCCAACCCCTCACCACCAACTCAGCACACACACTAAAGCATGCACCCATACAGACCCAAACCCCCCACCCCCAACTCAGCACACAAACTCTCATGCATGCACCCATACAGACCCGAAACACCCACCCAGAACTCAGCACACACACTCAAACATGCACCCATACAGACCCAAACCCCCCACCCCCAACTCAGCACACACACTCAAACATGCACCCATACAGACCCGAAGCCCACACCCCCAACTCAGCACACACACTCAAGCATGCACCCATACAGACCCAAACCACCCAACCCCAAAATCAGCACACACACTCAAGCATGCACCCATACAGACCCGAACCCCCCACCCCCCAACTAAGCACACAAACTCTCAAGCATGCACCCATACAGACCCAAACCCCCCACCCCCAACTCAGCACACACACTTAAACATGCACCCATACAGATCCGAACCCCCCACACCCCAAATCAGCACACTCTCAAACATGCACCCATACAGACCCGAACCCCCCACCCCCAACTCAGCACACACACTCAAACATGCACCCATACAGACCCAAACCCCCCAACCCCCAACTCAGCACACACACTCTCAAGCATGCACCCATACAGACCGAAACTCCCAACCCCCAAATCAGCACACTCTCAAACATGCACCCATTCAGACCCGAACACCCCACCCCCAACTCAGCACACACACTCAGACATGCACCCATACAGACCCGAACCCCCCACCCCCCAACTCAGCACACAAACTCTCAAGCATGCACCCTTACAGACCTGAACCCCCAACCCCCAAATCAGCACACTCTCAAACATGCACCCATACAGACCCGAACCCCCCACCCCCCAAATCAGCACTCTCAAACATGCACCCATACAAACCCGAACCCCAAACCACCCAACTCAGCACACAAACTCTCAAGCATGCACCCATACAGACCCGAACACCCCACCCCAACTCAGCACACACACTCAAACATGCACACATACAGACCCAAAATCCCCACCCCCAACTCAGCATACAAACACTCAAGCATGCACTCATACAGACCTGAACCCCCAACCCCCAAATCAGCACACTCTCAAACATGCACCCATACAGACCCGAACCCCCCACCCCCCAACTCAGCACACGCACTCAAACATGCACCCATACACACCCAAACCCCCCACCCCCCAACTCAGCACACACACACTCTCAAGCATGCACCCATACAGACCCGAACCCCCCACTCCCAACTCAGAAAACACACTCAAGCATGCACCCATACAGACCCGAAGCCCCCACCCCCAACTCAGCAAACACACTCAAACATGCACCCATACAGTCCCAAACCCCTCACCACCAACTCAGCACACACACTAAAGCTTGCACCCATACAGACCCAAACCCCCACCCCCAACTCAGCACACAAACTCTCATGCATGCACCCATACAGACCCGAGCCCCCCACCCAGAACTCAGTACACACACACAAACATGCACCCATACAGACCCGAACCCCCCACCCCCAACTCAGCACCAAACTCTCAAACATGCACCCATACAGAACCAAAGCCCCCACCCTCAACTCAGCACACACACTCAAACATGCACCCATACAGACCCGAAGCCCACACCCCCAACTCAGCACACACACTCAAGCATGCACCCATACAGACCCGAACCCCCCAACCCCCAACTCAGCACACACACTCAAGCATGCACCCATACAGACCCGAACCACCCACCCCCCAACTCAGCACACAAACTCTCAAGCATGCACCCATACAGACCCAAACCCCCCACCCCCAACTCAGCACACACACTTAAACATGCACCCATACAGATCCGAACCCCCCACACACCAAATCAGCACACTCTCAAACATGCACCCATACAGACCCGAACCACCCACCACTAACTCAGCACACACACTCAAACATGCACCCATACAGACCCGAACCCCCCACCCCCCAACTCAGCACACACACTCTCAAGCTTGCACCCATACAGACCCAAACTCCACACCCCTAACTCAGCACACACACTCAAGCATGCACCCATACAGACCCAAACCCCCCACCCCCCAACTCAGCACACACACTGAAGCATGCACCCATACAGACCTGAATCCCCCACCCCCCAACTCAGCACATAAACTCTCAAGCATGCACCCATACAGACCCGAACCCCCCACCCCCATCTCAACACACACTCAAACATGCACCCTTACAGACTCGAACACCCCACCCCCCCAACTCAGCACAAACACTCTCAAGCATGCACCCATACAGACCCGAACCCCCCACCCCCAACTCAGCACACACACTCAAGCATGCACCCATACAGACCCAAACCCCCCTACCCCCCAACTCAGCACACAAACTCTCAAGCATGCACCCATACAGACCTGAACCCCCAACCCCCAAATCAGCACACTCTCAAACATGCACCCATACAGACCCGAACCCCCCACCCCCCAAATCAGCACTCTCAAACATGCACCCATACAAACCCGAACCCCAAACCACCCAACTCAGCACACAAACTCTCAAGCATGCACCCATACAGACCCAAAACCCCCTACCCCCCAACTCAGCACACAAACTCTCAAGCATGCACCCATACAGACCTGAACCCCCAACCCCCAAATCAGCACACTCTCAAACATGCACCCATACAGACCCGAACCCCCCACCCCCAAATCAGCACTCTCAAACATGCACCCATACAAACCCGAACCCCAAACCACCCAACTCAGCACACAAACTCTCAAGCATGCACCCATACAGACCCGAACCCCCCACCCCAACTCAGCACACACACTCAAACATGCACCCATACAGACCCAAAATCCCCACCCCCAACTCAGCATACATACACCAAGCATGCACTCATACAGACCTGAACCCCCAACACCCAAATCAGCACACTCTCAAACATGCACCCATACAGACCCGAACCCCCCACCCCCCAACTCAGCACACGCACTCAAACATGCACCCATACAGACCCAAACCCCCCACCCCCCAAATCAGCACACACACACTCTCAAGCATGCACCCATACAGACCCGAACCCCCCACCCCAACTCAGAAAACACACTCAAGCATGCACCCATACAGACCCAAATGCCCACCCCCCAACTCAGCACACACACGCTCAAGCATGCGCCCATACAGATCCGAACCCCCCACCCCAAATCAGCACATTCTCAAACATGCACCCATACAGACCCGAACCCCCCACCCCTCAACTCAGCACACAAACTCTCAAACATGCACCCATACAGACCCGAAGCCCCCACCCCCAACTCAGCAAACACACTCAAACATGCACCCATACAGTCCCAAACCCCTCACCACCAACTCAGCACACACACTAAAGCATGCACTCATACAGACCCAAACCCCCCACCCCCAACTCAGCACACAAACTCTCATGCATGCACCCATACAGACCCGAACGCCCCACCCAGAACTCAGCACACACACACAAACATGCACCCATACAGACCCGAACCCCCCACCCCCAACTCAGCACCAAACTCTCAAACATGCATCCATACAGAACTGAAGCCCCCACCCTCAACTCAGCACACACACTCAAACATGCACCCATACAGACCCGAAGCCCACACCCCCAACTCAGCACACACACTCAAGCATGCACCCATACAGACCCGAACCCCCCAACCCCCAACTCAGCACGCACACTCAAGCATGCACCCATACAGACCCAAACCCCCCACCCCCAACTCAGCACACACACTTAAACATGCACCCATACAGATCCGAACCCCCCACACACCAAATCAGCACACTCTCAAACATGCACCCATACAGACCCGAACCACCCACCCCTAACTCAGCAAACACACTCAAACATGCACCCATACAGACCCGAACCCCCCACCCCCCAACTCAGCACACACACTCTCAAGCATGCACCCATACAGACCCAAACTCCACACCCCCAACTCAGCAGACACACTCAAGCATGCACCCATACAGACCCGAACCCCCCATCCCCCAACTCAGCACACACACTGAAGCATGCACCCATACAGACCTGAATCCCCCACCCCCCAACTCAGCACATAAACACTCAAGCATGCACCCATACAGACCCGAAGCCCCCACCCCCAACTCAGCAAACACACTCAAACATGCACCCATACAGTCCCAAACCCCTCACCACCAACTCAGCACACACACTAAAGCATGCACCCATACAGACCCAAACCCCCCACCCCCAACTCAGCACACAAACTCTCATGCATGCACCCATACAGACCCGAGCCCCCCACCCAGAACTCAGCACACACACACAAACATGCACCCATACAGACCCGAACCCCCCACCCCCAACTCAGCACCAAACTCTCAAACATGCACCCATACAGAACCGAAGCCCCCACCCTCAACTCAGCACACACACTCAAACATGCACCCATACAGACCTGAATCCCCCACCCCCCAACTCAGCACATAAACTCTCAAGCATGCACCCATACAGACCCGAACCCCCCACCCCCATCTCAACACACACTCAAACATGCACCCTTACAGACTCGAACACCCCACCCCCCCAACTCAGCACAAACACTCTCAAGCATGCACCCATACAGACCCGAACCCCCCACCCCCAACTCAGCACACACACTCAAGCATGCACCCATACAGACCCAAACCCTCCTACCCCCCAACTCAGCACACAAACTCTCAAGCATGCACCCATACAGACCTGAACCCCCAACCCCCAAATCAGCACACTCTCAAACATGCACCCATACAGACCCGAACCCCCCACCCCCCAAATCAGCACTCTCAAACATGCACCCATACAAACCCGAACCCCAAACCACCCAACTCAGCACACAAACTCTCAAGCATGCACCCATACAGACCCGAACCCCCACCCCAACTCAGCACACACACTCAAACATGCACACATACAGACCCAAAATCCCCACCCCCAACTCAGCATACACACACTCAAACATGCACTCATACAGACCTGAACCCCCAACCCCCAAATCAGCACACTCTCAAACATGCACCCATACAGACCCGAACCCCCCACCCCCCAACTCAGCACACGCACTCAAACATGCACCCATACAGACCCAAACCCCCCACCCCCCAACTCAGCACACACACACTCTCAAACATGCACCCATACAGACCCGAACCCCCCACCCCCAACTCAGCAAACACACTCAAACATGCACCCATACAGTCCCAAACCCCTCACCACCAACTCAGCACACACACTAAAGCATGCACCCATACAGACCCAAACCCCCCACCCCCAACTCAGCACACAAACTCTCATGCATGCACCCATACAGACCCGAGCCCCCCACCCAGAACTCAGCACACACACACAAACATGCACCCATACAGACCCGAACCCCCCACCCCCAACTCAGCACCAAACTCTCAAACATGCACCCATACAGAACCGAAGCCCCCACCCTCTACTCAGCACACACACTCAAACATGCACCCATACAGACCCGAAGCCCACACCCCCAACTCAGCACACACACTCAAGCATGCACCCATACAGACCCGAACCCCCCAACCCCCAACTCAGCACACACACTCAAGCATGCACCCATATAGACCCGAACCACCCACCCCCAACTCAGCACACAAACTCTCAAGCATGCACCCATACAGACCCAAACCCCCCACCCCCAATTCAGCACACACACTTAAACATGCACCCATACAGATCCGAACCCCCCACACACCAAATCAGCACACTCTCAAACATGCACCCATACAGACCCGAACCACCCACTCCTAACTCAGCACACACCCTCAAACATGCACCCATACAGACCCGAACCCCCCACCCCCCAACTCAGCACACACACTCTCAAGCATGCACCCATACAGACCCAAACTCCACACCCCCAACTCAGCACACACACTCAAGCATGCACCCATACAGACCCGAACCCCCCACCCCCCAACTCAGCACACACACTGAAGCATGCACACATACAGACCTGAATCCCCCACCCCCCAACTCAGCACATAAACTCTCAAGCATGCACCCATACAGACCCGAACCCCCCACCCCCATCTCAACACACACTCAAACATGCACCCTTACAGACTCGAACACCCCACCCCCCCAACTCAGCACAAACACTCTCAAGCATGCACCCATACAGACCCGAACCCCCCACCCCCAACTCAGCACACACACTCAAGCATGCACCCATACAGACCCAAACCCCCCTACCCCCCAACTCAGCACACAAACTCTCAAACATGCACCCATACAGACCCGAAGCCCACACCCCCAACTCAGCACACACACTCAAGCATGCACCCATACAGACCCTAACCCCCCAACCCCCAACTCAGCACACACACTCAAGCATGCACCCATACAGACCTGAATCCCCCACCCCCAACTCAGCACATAAACTCTCAAGCATGCACCCATACAGACCCGAACCCCCCACCCCCATCTCAACACACACTCAAACATGCACCCTTACAGACTCGAACACCCCACCCCCCCAACTCAGCACAAACACTCTCAAGCATGCACCCATACAGACCCGAACCCCCCACCCCAACTCAGCACACAAACTCAAGCATGCACCCATACAGACCCAAACCCCCCTGCCCCCCCAACTCAGCACACAAACTCTCAAACATGCACCCATACAGACCCGAAGCCCACACCCCCAACTCAGCACACACACTCAAGCATGCACCCATACAGACCCGAACCCCCCAACCCCCAACTCAGCACACACACTCAAGCATGCACCCATACAGACCCGAACCACCCACCCCCCAACTCAGCACACAAACTCTCAAGCATGCACCCATACAGACCCAAACCCCCCACCCCCAACTCAGCACACACACTTAAACATGCTCCCATACAGATCCGAACCCCCCACACACCAAATCAGCACTCTCAAACATGCACCCATACAGACCCGAACCACCCACCCCTAACTCAGCAAACACACTCAAACATGCACCCATACAGACCCGAACCCCCCACCCCCCAACTCAGCACACACACTCTCAAGCATGCACCCATACAGACCCAAACTCCACACCCCCAACTCAGCACACACACTCAAGCATGCACCCATACAGACCCGAGCCCCCCACCCCCCAACTCAGCACACACACTGAAGCATGCACCCATACAGACCTGAATCCCCCACCCCCCAACTCAGCACATAAACTCTCAAGCATGCACCCATACAGACCCGAACCCCCCACCCCCATCTCAACACACACTCAAACATGCACCCTTACAGACCTGAAGTCCCCACCCCCAACTCAGCACACACACTCAAACATGCACCCATACAGTCCCGAACCTCCCACCCCCCAACTCAACACAAACACTAAAGCATGCACCCATATAGACCCAAACCCCCCACCCCCAACACAGCACACAAACTCTCAAGCATGCACCCATACAGACCCGAACCCCCTACCCCCAACTCAGCACACACACTCAAACATGCACCCATACAGACCCGATCCCCCCACCCCCAACTCAGCACACAAATTCTCAAACATTCACCCATACAGTTCCGAAGCCCCCACCCCCAACTCAGCACACACACTCAAACATGCACCCATACAGACTCGAAGCCCACACCCCCAACTCAGCACACACACTCAAGCATGCACCCATACCGACCCAAATCCCCCACCCCCAACTCAGCACACACACTCAAGCATGCACCCATACAGGCCTGAACCCCCAACCCCCAAATCAGCACACTCTCAAACATGCACCCATACAGACCCGAACCCCCCACCCCCCAAATCAGCACACTCTCAAACATGCACCCATACAAACCCGAACCCCAAACCACCCAACTCAGCACACAAACTCTCAAGCATGCACCCATACAGACCTGAACCCCCAAATCAGCACACTCTCGAACATGCACCCATACAGACCCGAACCCCCCACCCCCCAAATCAGCACACTCTCAAACATGCACCCATACAAACCGGAACCCCAAACCACCCAACTCAGCACACAAACTCTCAAGCATGCACCCATACATACCCGAACTCCCCACCCCAACTCAGCACACACACTCAAACATGCACCCATACAGACCCAAAATCCCCACCCCCAACTCAGCATACACACACTCAAGCATGCACTCATACAGACCCGAACTCCCCACCCTCCAAATCAGCACAATCTCAGACATGCACCTATACAGACCCGAACTCCCCACCTCCCAAATCAGCACACTCTCAAACATGCACCCATACAGACCCGAACCCCCCACCCCCCAACTCAGCACACACACTCAAACATGCACCCATACAGACCCAAACCCCCCACCCCCCAACTCAGCACACACACACTCTCAAGCATGCTCCCATACAGACCCGAACCCCCACCCCAACTCAGAAAACACACTCAAGCATGCACCCATACAGACCCAAATGCCCACCCCCCAACTCAGCACACACACTCTCAAGCATGCACCCATACAGATCCGAACCCCCCACCCCCAAATCAGCACATTCTCAAACATGCATCCATACAGACCCGAACCCCCCACCCCTCAACTCAGCACACAAACTCTCAAACATGCACCCATACAGACCCGAGGCCCCTACCCCCAACTCAGCAAACACACTCAAACATGCACCCATACAGCCCCAACCCCTCACCACCAACTCAGCACACACACTAAAGCATGCACCCATACAGACCCAAACCCCCCACCCCCAACTCAGCACACAAACTCTCATGCATGCACCCATACAGACCCGAAACACCCACCCAGAACTCAGCACACACACTCAAACATGCACCCATACAGACCCAAACCCCCCACCCCCAACTCAGCACACACACTCAAGCATGCACCCATACAGACCCAAACCACCCAACCCCAAAATCAGCACACACACTCAAGCATGCACCCATACAGACCCGAACCCCCCACCCCCCAACTAAGCACACAAACTCTCAAGCATGCACCCATACAGACCCAAACCCCCCACCCCCAACTCAGCACACACACTTAAACATGCACCCATACAGATCCGAACCCCCCACACCCCAAATCAGCACACTCTCAAACATGCACCCATACAGACCCGAACCCCCCACCCCCAACTCAGCACACACACTCAAACATGCACCCATACAGACCCAAACCCCCCAACCCCCAACTCAGCACACACACTCTCAAGCATGCACCCATACAGACCGAAACTCCCAACCCCCAAATCAGCACACTCTCAAACATGCACCCATTCAGACCCGAACACCCCACCCCCAACTCAGCACACACACTCAGACATGCACCCATACAGACCCGAACCCCCCACCCCCCAACTCAGCACACAAACTCTCAAGCATGCACCCTTACAGCCCTGAACCCCCAACCCCCAAATCAGCACACTCTCAAACATGCACCCATACAGACCCGAACCCCCCACCCCCCAAATCAGCACTCTCAAACATGCACCCATACAAACCCGAACCCCAAACCACCCAACTCAGCACACAAACTCTCAAGCATGCACCCATACAGACCCGAACACCCCACCCCAACTCAGCACACACACTCAAACATGCACACATACAGACCCAAAATCCCCACGCCCAACTCAGCATACAAACACTCAAGCATGCACTCATACAGACCTGAACCCCCAACCCCCAAATCAGCACACTCTCAAACATGCACCCATACAGACCCGAACCCCCCACCCCCCAACTCAGCACACGCACTCAAACATGCACCCATACACACCCAAACCCCCCACCCCCCAACTCAGCACACACACACTCTCAAGCATGCACCCATACAGACCCGAACCCCCCACTCCCAACTCAGAAAACACACTCAAGCATGCACCCATACAGACCCGAAGCCCCCACCCCCAACTCAGCAAACACACTCAAACATGCACCCATACAGTCCCAAACCCCTCACCACCAACTCAGCACACACACTAAAGCATGCACCCATACAGACCCAAACCCCCACCCCCAACTCAGCACACAAACTCTCATACATGCACCCATACAGACCCGAGCCCCCCACCCAGAACTCAGTACACACACACAAACATGCACCCATACAGACCCGAACCCCCCACCCCCAACTCAGCACCAAACTCTCAAACATGCACCCATACAGAACCAAAGCCCCCACCCTCAACTCAGCACACACACTCAAACATGCACCCATACAGACCCGAAGCCCACACCCCCAACTCAGCACACACACTCAAGCATGCACCCATACAGACCCGAACCCCCCAACCCCCAACTCAGCACACACACTCAAGCATGCACCCATACAGACCCGAACCACCCACCCCCCAACTCAGCACACAAACTCTCAAGCATGCACCCATACAGACCCAAACCCCCCACCCCCAACTCAGCACACACACTTAAACATGCACCCATACAGATCCGAACCCCCCACACACCAAATCAGCACACTCTCAAACATGCACCCATACAGACCCGAACCACCCACCACTAACTCAGCACACACACTCAAACATGCACCCATACAGACCCGAACCCCCCACCCCCCAACTCAGCACACACACTCTCAAGCATGCACCCATACAGACCCAAACTCCACACCCCTAACTCAGCACACACACTCAAGCATGCACCCATACAGACCCAAACCCCCCACCCCCCAACTCAGCACACACACTGAAGCATGCACCCATACAGACCTGAATCCCCCACCCCCCAACTCAGCACATAAACTCTCAAGCATGCACCCATACAGACCCGAACCCCCCACCCCCATCTCAACACACACTCAAACATGCACCCTTACAGACTCGAACACCCCACCCCCCCAACTCAGCACAAACACTCTCAAGCATGCACCCATACAGACCCGAACCCCCCACCCCCAACTCAGCACACACACTCAAGCATGCACCCATACAGACCCAAACCCCCCTACCCCCCAACTCAGCACACAAACTCTCAAGCATGCACCCATACAGACCTGAACCCCCAACCCCCAAATCAGCACACTCTCAAACATGCACCCATACAGACCCGAACCCCCCACCCCCCAAATCAGCACTCTCAAACATGCACCCATACAAACCCGAACCCCAAACCACCCAACTCAGCACACAAACTCTCAAGCATGCACCCATACAGACCCAAAACCCCCTACCCCCCAACTCAGCACACAAACTCTCAAGCATGCACCCATACAGACCCGAACCCCCAACCCCCAAATCAGCACACTCTCAAACATGCACCCATACAGACCCGAACCCCCCACCCCCAAATCAGCACTCTCAAACATGCACCCATACAAACCCGAACCCCAAACCACCCAACTCAGCACACAAACTCTCAAGCATGCACCCATACAGACCCGAACCCCCCACCCCAACTCAGCACACACACTCAAACATGCACCCATACAGACCCAAAATCCCCACCCCCAACTCAGCATACATACACCAAGCATGCACTCATACAGACCTGAACCCCCAACACCCAAATCAGCACACTCTCAAACATGCACCCATACAGACCCGAACCCCCCACCCCCCAACTCAGCACACGCACTCAAACATGCACCCATACAGACCCAAACCCCCCACCCCCCAAATCAGCACACACACACTCTCAAGCATGCACCCATACAGACCCGAACCCCCCACCACCAACTCAGAAAACACACTCAAGCATGCACCCATACAGACCCAAATGCCCACCCCCCAACTCAGCACACACACTCTCAAGCATGCGCCCATACAGATCCGAACCCCCCACCCCAAATCAGCACATTCTCAAACATGCACCCATACAGACCCGAACCCCCCACCCCTCAACTCAGCACACAAACTCTCAAACATGCACCCATACAGACCCGAAGCCCCCACCCCCAACTCAGCAAACACACTCAAACATGCACCCATACAGTCCCAAACCCCTCACCACCAACTCAGCACACACACTAAAGCATGCACTCATACAGACCCAAACCCCCCACCCCCAACTCAGCACACAAACTCTCATGCATGCACCCATACAGACCCGAACGCCCCACCCAGAACTCAGCACACACACACAAACATGCACCCATACAGACCCGAACCCCCCACCCCCAACTCAGCACCAAACTCTCAAACATGCATCCATACAGAACCGAAGCCCCCACCCTCAACTCAGCACACACACTCAAACATGCACCCATACAGACCCGAAGCCCACACCCCCAACTCAGCACACACACTCAAGCATGCACCCATACAGACCCGAACCCCCCAACCCCCAACTCAGCACGCACACTCAAGCATGCACCCATACAGACCCAAACCCCCCACCCCCAACTCAGCACACACACTTAAACATGCACCCATACAGATCCGAACCCCCCACACACCAAATCAGCACACTCTCAAACATGCACCCATACAGACCCGAACCACCCACCACTAACTCAGCACACACACTCAAACATGCACCCATACAGACCCGAACCCCCCACCCCCCAACTCAGCACACACACTCTCAAGCATGCACCCATACAGACCCAAACTCCACACCCCTAACTCAGCACACACACTCAAGCATGCACCCATACAGACCCAAACCCCCCACCCCCCAACTCAGCACACACACTGAAGCATGCACCCATACAGACCTGAATCCCCCACCCCCCAACTCAGCACATAAACTCTCAAGCATGCACCCATACAGACCCGAACCCCCCACCCCCATCTCAACACACACTCAAACATGCACCCTTACAGACTCGAACACCCCACCCCCCCAACTCAGCACAAACACTCTCAAGCATGCACCCATACAGACCCGAACCCCCCACCCCCAACTCAGCACACACACTCAAGCATGCACCCATACAGACCCAAACCCCCCTACCCCCCAACTCAGCACACAAACTCTCAAGCATGCACCCATACAGACCTGAACCCCCAACCCCCAAATCAGCACACTCTCAAACATGCACCCATACAGACCCGAACCCCCCACCCCCCAAATCAGCACTCTCAAACATGCACCCATACAAACCCGAACCCCAAACCACCCAACTCAGCACACAAACTCTCAAGCATGCACCCATACAGACCCAAAACCCCCTACCCCCCAACTCAGCACACAAACTCTCAAGCATGCACCCATACAGACCCGAACCCCCAACCCCCAAATCAGCACACTCTCAAACATGCACCCATACAGACCCGAACCCCCCACCCCCAAATCAGCACTCTCAAACATGCACCCATACAAACCCGAACCCCAAACCACCCAACTCAGCACACAAACTCTCAAGCATGCACCCATACAGACCCGAACCCCCCACCCCAACTCAGCACACACACTCAAACATGCACCCATACAGACCCAAAATCCCCACCCCCAACTCAGCATACATACACCAAGCATGCACTCATACAGACCTGAACCCCCAACACCCAAATCAGCACACTCTCAAACATGCACCCATACAGACCCGAACCCCCCACCCCCCAACTCAGCACACGCACTCAAACATGCACCCATACAGACCCAAACCCCCCACCCCCCAAATCAGCACACACACACTCTCAAGCATGCACCCATACAGACCCGAACCCCCCACCACCAACTCAGAAAACACACTCAAGCATGCACCCATACAGACCCAAATGCCCACCCCCCAACTCAGCACACACACTCTCAAGCATGCGCCCATACAGATCCGAACCCCCCACCCCAAATCAGCACATTCTCAAACATGCACCCATACAGACCCGAACCCCCCACCCCTCAACTCAGCACACAAACTCTCAAACATGCACCCATACAGACCCGAAGCCCCCACCCCCAACTCAGCAAACACACTCAAACATGCACCCATACAGTCCCAAACCCCTCACCACCAACTCAGCACACACACTAAAGCATGCACTCATACAGACCCAAACCCCCCACCCCCAACTCAGCACACAAACTCTCATGCATGCACCCATACAGACCCGAACGCCCCACCCAGAACTCAGCACACACACACAAACATGCACCCATACAGACCCGAACCCCCCACCCCCAACTCAGCACCAAACTCTCAAACATGCATCCATACAGAACCGAAGCCCCCACCCTCAACTCAGCACACACACTCAAACATGCACCCATACAGACCCGAAGCCCACACCCCCAACTCAGCACACACACTCAAGCATGCACCCATACAGACCCGAACCCCCCAACCCCCAACTCAGCACGCACACTCAAGCATGCACCCATACAGACCCAAACCCCCCACCCCCAACTCAGCACACACACTTAAACATGCACCCATACAGATCCGAACCCCCCACACACCAAATCAGCACACTCTCAAACATGCACCCATACAGACCCGAACCACCCACCCCTAACTCAGCACACACACTCAAACATGCACCCATACAGACCCGAACCCCCCACCCCCCAACTCAGCACACACACTCTCAAGCATGCACCCATACAGACCCAAACTCCACACCCCCAACTCAGCACACACACTCAAGCATGCACCCATACAGACCCGAACCCCCCATCCCCCAACTCAGCACACACACTGAAGCATGCACCCATACAGACCTGAATCCCCCACCCCCCAACTCAGCACATAAACACTCAAGCATGCACCCATACAGACCCGAAGCCCCCACCCCCAACTCAGCAAACACACTCAAACATGCACCCATATAGTCCCAAACCCCTCACCACCAACTCAGCACACACACTAAAGCATGCACCCATACAGACCCAAACCCCCCACCCCCAACTCAGCACACAAACTCTCATGCATGCACCCATACAGACCAGAGCCCCCCACCCAGAACTCAGCACACACACACAAACATGCACCCATACAGACCCGAACCCCCCACCCCCAACTCAGCACCAAACTCTCAAACATGCACCCATACAGAACCGAAGCCCCCACCCTCAACTCAGCACACACACTCAAACATGCACCCATACAGACCTGAATCCCCCACCCCCCAACTCAGCACATAAACTCTCAAGCATGCACCCATACAGACCCGAACCCCCCACCCCCATCTCAACACACACTCAAACATGCACCCTTACAGACTCGAACACCCCACCCCCCCAACTCAGCACAAACACTCTCAAGCATGCACCCATACAGACCCGAACCCCCCACCCCCAACTCAGCACACACACTCAAGCATGCATCCATACAGACCCAAACCCTCCTACCCCCCAACTCAGCACACAAACTCTCAAGCATGCACCCATACAGACCTGAACCCCCAACCCCCAAATCAGCACACTCTCAAACATGCACCCATACAGACCCGAACCCCCCACCCCCCAAATCAGCACTCTCAAACATGCACCCATACAAACCCGAACCCCAAACCACCCAACTCAGCACACAAACTCTCAAGCATGCACCCATACAGACCCGAACCCCCACCCCAACTCAGCACACACACTCAAACATGCACACATACAGACCCAAAATCCCCACCCCCAACTCAGCATACACACACTCAAACATGCACTCATACAGACCTGAACCCCCAACCCCCAAATCAGCACACTCTCAAACATGCACCCATACAGACCCGAACCCCCCACCCCCCAACTCAGCACACGCACTCAAACATGCACCCATACAGACCCAAACCCCCCACCCCCCAACTCAGCACACACACACTCTCAAACATGCACCCATACAGACCCGAACCCCCCACCCCCAACTCAGCAAACACACTCAAACATGCACCCATACAGTCCCAAACCCCTCACCACCAACTCAGCACACACACTAAAGCATGCACCCATACAGACCCAAACCCCCCACCCCCAACTCAGCACACAAACTCTCATGCATGCACCCATACAGACCCGAGCCCCCACCCAGAACTCAGCACACACACACAAACATGCACCCATACAGACCCGAACCCCCCACCCCCAACTCAGCACCAAACTCTCAAACATGCACCCATACAGAACCGAAGCCCCCACCCTCTACTCAGCACACACACTCAAACATGCACCCATACAGACCCGAAGCCCACACCCCCAACTCAGCACACACACTCAAGCATGCACCCATACAGACCCGAACCCCCCAACCCCCAACTCAGCACACACACTCAAGCATGCACCCATATAGACCCGAACCACCCACCCCCAACTCAGCACACAATCTCTCAAGCATGCACCCATACAGACCCAAACCCCCCACCCCCAATTCAGCACACACACTTAAACATGCACCCATACAGATCCGAACCCCCCACACACCAAATCAGCACACTCTCAAACATGCACCCATACAGACCCGAACCACCCACCCCTAACTCAGCACACACCCTCAAACATGCACCCATACAGACCCGAACCCCCCACCCCCCAACTCAGCACACACACTCTCAAGCATGCACCCATACAGACCCAAACTCCACACCCCCAACTCAGCACACACACTCAAGCATGCACCCATACAGACCCGAACCCCCCACCCCCCAACTCAGCACACACACTGAAGCATGCACACATACAGACCTGAATCCCCCACCCCCCAACTCAGCACATAAACTCTCAAGCATGCACCCATACAGACCCGAACCCCCCACCCCCATCTCAACACACACTCAAACATGCACCCTTACAGACTCGAACACCCCACCCCCCCAACTCAGCACAAACACTCTCAAGCATGCACCCATACAGACCCGAACCCCCCACCCCCAACTCAGCACACACACTCAAGCATGCACCCATACAGACCCAAACCCCCCTACCCCCCAACTCAGCACACAAACTCTCAAACATGCACCCATACAGACCCGAAGCCCACACCCCCAACTCAGCACACACACTCAAGCATGCACCCATACAGACCCTAACCCCCCAACCCCCAACTCAGCACACACACTCAAGCATGCACCCATACAGACCTGAATCCCCCACCCCCAACTCAGCACATAAACTCTCAAGCATGCACCCATACAGAGCCGAACCCCCCACCCCCATCTCAACACACACTCAAACATGCACCCTTACAGACTCGAACACCCCACCCCCCCAACTCAGCACAAACACTCTCAAGCATGCACCCATACAGACCCGAACCCCCCACCCCCAACTCAGCACACAAACTCAAGCATGCACCCATACAGACCCAAACCCCCCTGCCCCCCCAACTCAGCACACAAACTCTCAAACATGCACCCATACAGACCCGAAGCCCACACCCCCAACTCAGCACACACACTCAAGCATGCACCCATACAGACCCGAACCCCCCAACCCCCAACTCAGCACACACACTCAAGCATGCACCCATACAGACCCGAACCACCCACCCCCCAACTCAGCACACAAACTCTCAAGCATGCACCCATACAGACCCAAACCCCCCACCCCCAACTCAGCACACACACTTAAACATGCTCCCATACAGATCCGAACCCCCCACACACCAAATCAGCACTCTCAAACATGCACCCATACAGACCCGAACCACCCACCCCTAACTCAGCAAACACACTCAAACATGCACCCATACAGACCCGAACCCCCCACCCCCCAACTCAGCACACACACTCTCAAGCATGCACCCATACAGACCCAAACTCCACACCCCCAACTCAGCACACACACTCAAGCATGCACCCATACAGACCCGAGCCCCCCACCCCCCAACTCAGCACACACACTGAAGCATGCACCCATACAGACCTGAATCCCCCACCCCCCAACTCAGCACATAAACTCTCAAGCATGCACCCATACAGACCCGAACCCCCCACCCCCATCTCAACACACACTCAAACATGCACCCTTACAGACTCGAACACCCCACCCCCCCAACTCAGCACAAACACTCTCAAGCATGCACCCATACAGACCCGAACCCCCCACCCCCAACTCAGCACACACACTCAAGCATGCACCCATACAGACTCAAACCCCCCTACCCCCCAACTCAGCTCACAAACTCTCAAGCATGCACCCATACAGACCTGAACCCCCAACCCCCAAATCAGCACACTCTCAAACATGCACCCATACAGACCCGAACCCCCCACCCCCCAAATCAGCACTCTCAAACATGCACCCATATAAAACCGAACCCCAAACCACCCAACTCAGCACACAAACTCTCAAGCATGCACCCATACAGACCCGAACCCCCCACCCCAACTCAGCACACACACTCAAACATGCACCCATACAGACCCAAAATCCCCACCCCCAACTCAGCATACACACACTCAAGCATGCACTCATACAGACCTGAACCCCCAACCCCCAAATCAGCTCACATTCTCAAGCATGCACCCATACAGACCCGAACCCCCCACCCTCCAACTCAGCACACGCACTCAAACATGCACCCATACAGACCCAAACCCCCCACCCCCCAACTCAGCACACACACACTCTCAAGCATGCACCCATACAGACCCGAACCCCCCACCCCCAACTCAGAAAACACACTCAAGCATGCACCCATACAGACCCAAATGCCCACCCCCCAACTCAGCACACACACTCTCAAGCATGCGCCCATACAGATCCGAACCCCCACCCCAAATCAGCACATTCTCAAACATGCACCCATACAGACCCGAACCCCCCACCCCTCAATTCAGCACACAAACTCTCATGCATGCACTCATACAGACCCGAACCCCCAACCCAGAACTCAGCACACACACACAAACATGCACCCATACAGACCCGAACCCCCCACCCCCAACTCAGCACCAAACTCTCAAACATGCACCCATACAGAACCGAAGCCCCCACCCTCAACTCAGCACACACACTCAAACATGCACCCATACAGACCCGAAGCCCACACCCCCAACTCAGCACACACACTCAAGCATGCACCCATACAGACCCGAACCCCCCAACCCCCAACTCAGCACACACACTCAAGCATGCACCCATACAGACCCGAACCCCCCACCCCCCAACTCAGCACACAAACTCTCAAGCATGCACCCATACAGACCCAAACCCCCCACCCCCAACTCAGCACACACACTTAAACATGCACCCATACAGATCCGAACCCCCCACACACCAAATCAGCACACTCTCAAACATGCACCCATACAGACCCGAACCACCCACCCCTAACTCAGCACACACACTCAAACATGCACCCATACAGACCCGAACCCCCCACCCCCCAACTCAGCACACACACTCTCAAGCATGCACCCATACAGACCCAAACTCCACACCCCCAACTCAGCACACACACTCAAGCATGCACCCATACAGACCTGAACCCCCCACCCCCCCAACACAGCACACACACTGAAGCATGCACCCATACAGACCTGAATCCCCCACCCCCCAACTCAGCACATAAACTCTCAAGCATGCACCCATACAGATCCGAACCCCCCACCCCCATCTCAACACACACTCAAACATGCACCCTTACAGACTCGAACACCCCACCCCCCCAACTCAGCACAAACACTCTCAAGCATGCACCCATACAGACCCGAACCCCCCACCCCCAACTCAGCACACACACTCAAGCATGCACCCATACAGACCCAAACCCCCCTACCCCCCAACTCAGCACACAAACTATCAAGCATGCACCCATACAGACCTGAACCTCCCACCCCCAACTCAGCACACATACTCAAACATGCACCCATATAGACCCGAACCCCCCATCCCCCAACTCAGCACACAAACCCTCAAGCATGCACCCATACAGACCTGAACCCCCACCCCCAACTCAGCACACACACTCAAACATGCACCCAAACCGACCCGAACCACCCACCCCCAACTCAGCACACACACTCAAGTATGCACCCATAAAGACCCGAACCCCCACCCCACAACTCAACACACAAACTATCAAGCATACAGACCTGAACCTCCCACCCCCAACTCAGCACACACACTCAAACATGCACCCATACAGACCCGAACCCCCCAACCCCAACTCAGCACACACACTCAAACATGAACCCATACCGACCAAAACCCCCACCCCCAACTCAGCACACACACTCAAACATGCACCCATACAGACCGGAACCCCCCACTCCCAACTCAGCACACACATCCTCAAGCATGCACCCATATAGACCCGAACCCCCACCCCCAACTCAACACACACACTCACACATGCACCCATACAGACCCGAACACCCCACCCCCCGTCTCAGCACACACACTCTCAAGCATGCACCCATACAGACCCGAACCCCCCACCCCCAACTCAGCACACACACTCAAGCATGCACCCATACAGACCCGAACCCCCCACCCCCAACTCAGCACACAAACTATCAAGCATGCACCCATACAGACCTGAACCTCCCACCCCCAACTCAGCACACACACTCAAACATGCACCAATACAGACCCGAACCCCCCACCCCTCAACTCAGCACACAAACCCTCAAGCATGCACCCATACAGACCCAAACCCCCCACCCCCAACTCAGCACACACACTCAAACATGCACCCATACCGACCCGAACCACCCACCCCCAACTCAGCACACACACTCAAGTATGCACCCATACAGACCCGAACCCCCATCCCCCAAATCAGCACACAAACTCTAAAGCATGCACCCATACAGACCCGAACTCCCCACCCTCCCAAATCAGCACACTCTCAGACATGCACCCATACAGACCCAAACCCCCCACTCCCCAAACTAGCACACTCTCAAACATGCATGCATACAGACCCGAACCCCCATCCCCCAACTCAGCACACACACTGAAGCATGCACCCATACAGACCTGAATCCCCCACCCCCCAACTCAGCACATAAACTCTCAAGCATGCACCCATACAGACCCGAACCCCCCACCCCCATCTCAACACACACTCAAACATGCACCCTTACAGACTCGAACACCCCACCCCCTCAACTCAGCACAAACACTCTCAAGCATGCACCCATACAGACCCGAACCCCCCACCCCCAACTCAGCACACACACTCAAGCATGCACCCATACAGACCCAAACCCCCCTACCCCCCAACTCAGCACACAAACTATCAAGCATGCACCCATACAGACCTGAACCTCCCACCCCCAACTCAGCACACATACTCAAACATGCACCCATATAGACCCGAACCCCCCATCCCCCAACTCAGCACACAAACCCTTAAGCATGCACCCATACAGTCCTGAACCCCCCACCCCCAACTCAGCACACACACTCAAACATGCACCCATACCGACCCGAACCACCCATCCCCAACTCAGCACACACACTCAAGTATGCACCCATACAGACCCGAACCCCCCACCCCACAACTCAGCACACAAACTATCAAGCATACAGACCTGAACCTCCCACACCCAACTCGGCACACACACTCAAACATGCACCATATAGACCTGAACCCCCCAACCCCAACTCAGCACACACACTCAAACATGAACCCATACCGACCAAAACCCCCACCCCCAACTCAGCACACACACTCAAACATGCACCCATACAGACCCGAACCCCCCACTCCCAATTCAGCACACACACCCTCAAGCATGCACCCATATAGACCCGAACCCCCCACCCCCAACTCAACACACACACTCACACATGCACCCATACAGACCCGAACACCCCACCCCCCGTCTCAGCACACACACTCTCAAGCATGCACCCATATAGACCCGAACCCCCCACCCCCAACTCAGCACACACACTCAAGCATGCACCCATACAGACCCGAACCCCCCCACCCCCAACTCAGCACACAAACTATCAAGCATGCACCCATACAGACCTGAACCTCCCACCCCCAACTCAGCACACACACTCAAACATGCACCCATACAGACCCGAACCCCCCACCCCCCAACTCAGCACACAAACCCTCAAGCATGCACCCATACAGACCCAAACCCCCCACCCCCAACTCAGCACACACACTCAAACATGCACCCATACCGACCCGAACCACCCACCCCCAACTCAGCACACACACTCAAGTATGCACCCATACAGACCCGAACCCCCATCCCCCAAATCAGCACACAAACTCTTAAGCATGCACCCATACAGACCCGAACTCCCCACCCTCCCAAATCAGCACACTCTCAGACATGCACCCATACAGACCAAACCCCCCACTCCCCAAACTAGCACACTCTCAAACATGCATGCATACAGACCCGAACCCCCATCCCCCAACTCAGCACACACACTCAAACATGCACCCATACAGACCTGGACCCCCCACCCCCACCTCAGCACACACACTCTCAAGCATGCACTCATACAGACTCAAACCCCACACCCCCACAACAGCACACCTACTGAAGCATGCACCCATACAGACCTGAATCCCCCACCCCCCAACTCAGCACACACTTAAACATGCACCCATACAGACCCGAACCCACCACCCCCAACTCAGCACACACTTAAACATGCACCCATACAGACCCGAACCCACCACCCACCAACTCAGCACACACACTCTCAAGCATGCACCCATACAGACCCGAACCCCCACCCCAACTCAGCACACACTTAAACATGCACCCATACAGACCCGAACCCACCACCCACCAACTCAGCACACACACTCTCAAGCATGCACCCATACAGACCCGAACCCCCACCCCAACTCAGCACACACACTGAAGCATGCACCCATACAGACCCGAACCCCCCACCCCCCAACTCAGCAAACACACTGAAGCATGCACCCATACAGACCTGAATCCCCCACCCCCCAACTCAGCACATAAACTCTCAAGCATGCACCCATACAGACCCGAACCCCCCACCCCCATCTCAACACACACTCAAACATGCACCCTTACAGACTCGAACACCCCACCCCCCCAACTCAGCACAAACACTCTCAAGCATGCACCCATACAGACCCGAACCCCCCACCCCCAACTCAGCACACACACTCAAGCATGCACCCATACAGACCCAAACCCCCCTACCCCCCAACTCAGCACACAAACTCTCAAGCATGCACCCATACAGACCTGAACCCCCAACCCCCAAATCAGCACACTCTCAAACATGCACCCATACAGACCCGAACCCCCCACCCCCCAAATCAGCACTCTCAAACATGCACCCATATAAACCCGAACCCCAAACCACCCAACTCAGCACACAAACTCTCAAGCATGCACCCATACAGACCCGAACCCCCCACCCCAACTCAGCACACACACTCAAACATGCACCCATACAGATCTAAAATCCCCACCCCCAACTCAGCATACACACACTCAAGCATGCACTCATACAGACCTGAACCTCCAACCCCCAAATCAGTTCACACTCTCAAGCATGCACCCATACAGACCCGAACCCCCCACTCCCCAACTCAGCACACGCACTCAAACATGCACCCATACAGACCCAAACCCCCCACCCCCAACTCAGCACACACACACTCTCAAGCATGCACCCATACAGACCCGAACCCCCCACCCCCAACTCAGAAAACACACTCAAGCATGCACCCATACAGACCCAAATGCCCACCCCCCAACTCAGCACACACACTCTCAAGCATGCGCCCATACAGATCCGAACCCCCCACCCCAAATCAGCACATTCTCAAACATGCACCCATACAGACCCGAACCACCCACCCCTAACTCAGCACACACACTCAAACATGCACCCATACAGACCCGAACCCCCCACCCCCCAACTCAGCACACACACTCTCAAGCATGCACCCATACAGACCCAAACTCCACACCCCCAACTCAGCACACACACTCAAGCATGCACCCATACAGACCCAAACCCCCCACCCCCAACTCAGCACACACACTGAAGCATGCACCCATACAGACCTGAATCCCCCACCCCCCAACTCAGCACATAAACTCTCAAGCATGCACCCATACAGACCCAAACCCCCCACCCCCATCTCAACACACACTCAAACATGCACCCTTACAGACTCGAACACCCCACCCCCCAACTCAGCACAAACACTCTCAAGCATGCACCCATACAGACCCGAACCCCCCACCCCCAACTCAGCACACACACTCAAGCATGCACCCATACAGACTCAAACCCCCCTACCCCCCAACTCAGCACACAAACTCTCAAGCATGCACCCATACAGACCTGAACCCCCAACCCCCAAATCAGCACACTCTCAAACATGCACCCATACAGACCCGAACCCCCCACCCCCCAAATCAGCACTCTCAAACATGCACCCATATAAACCCGAACCCCAAACCACCCAACTCAGCACACAAACTCTCAAGCATGCACCCATACAGACCCGAACCCCCCACCCCAACTCAGCACACACACTCTCAAGCATGCACCCATACAGACCCAAACTCCACACCCCCAACTCAGCACACACACTCAAGCATGCACCCATACAGACCCGAACCCCCCACCCCCAACTCAGCACACACACTGAAGCATGCACCCATACAGACCTGAATCCCCCACCCCCCAACTCAGCACATAAACTCTCAAGCATGCACCCATACAGACCCGAACCCCCCACCCCCATCTCAACACACACTCAAACATGCACCCTTACAGACTCGAACACCCCACCCCCCCAACTCAGCACAAACACTCTCAAGCATGCACCCATACAGACCCGAACCCCCCACCCCCAACTCAGCACACACACTCAAGCATGCACCCATACAGACTCAAACCCCCCTACCCCCCAACTCAGCACACAAACTCTCAAGCATGCACCCATACAGACCTGAACCCCCAACCCCCAAATCAGCACACTCTCAAACATGCACCCATACAGACCCGAACCCCCCACCCCCCAAATCAGCACTCTCAAACATGCACCCATATAAACCCGAACCCCAAACCACCCAACTCAGCACACAAACTCTCAAGCATGCACCCATACAGACCCAAACCCCCCACCCCAACTCAGCACACACACTCAAACATGCACCCATACAGACCCAAAATCCCCACCCCCAACTCAGCATACACACACTCAAGCATGCACTCATACAGACCTGAACCCCCAACCCCCAAATCAGCTCACATTCTCAAGCATGCACCCATACAGACCCGAACCCCCCACCCCCCAACTCAGCACACGCACTCAAACATGCACCCATACAGACCCAAACCCCCCACCCCCCAACTCAGCACACACACACTCTCAAGCATGCACCCATACAGACCCGAACCCCCCACCCCCAACTCAGAAAACACACTCAAGCATGCACCCATACAGACCCAAATGCCCACCCCCCAACTCAGCACACACACTCTCAAGCATGCGCCCATACAGATCCGAACCCCCCACCCCAAATCAGCACATTCTCAAACATGCACCCATACAGACCCGAACCCCCTACCCCTCAACTCAGCACACAAACTCTCAAACATGCACCCATACAGACCCGAAGCCCCCACCCCCAACTCAGCAAACACACTCAAACATGCACCCATACAGTCCCAAACCCCTCACCACCAACTCAGCACACACACTAAAGCATGCACCCATACAGACCCAAACCCCCCACCCCCAACTCAGCACACAAACTCTCATGCATGCACTCATACAGACCCGAACCCCCCACCCAGAACTCAGCACACACACACAAACATGCACCCATACAGACCCGAACCCCCCACCCCCAACTCAGCACCAAACTCTCAAACATGCACCCATACAGACCCGAACCCCCCAACCCCCAACTCAGCACACACACTCAAGCATGCACCCATACAGACCCGAACCCCCCACCCCCCAACTCAGCACACAAACTCTCAAGCATGCACCCATACAGACCCAAACCCCCCACCCCCAACTCAGCACACACACTTAAACATGCACCCATACAGATCCGAAACCCCCACACCAAATCAGCACACTCTCAAACATGCACCCATACAGACCCGAACCCCCCCACCCCCAACTCAGCACACAAACTATCAAGCATGCACCCATACAGACCTGAACCTCCCACCCCCAACTCAGCACACACACTCAAACATGCACCCATACAGACCCGAACCCCCCACCCCCCAACTCAGCACACAAACCCTCAAGCATGCACCCATACAGACCCAAACCCCCCACCCCCAACTCAGCACACACACTCAAACATGCACCCATACCGACCCGAACCACCCACCCCCAACTCAGCACACACACTCAAGTATGCACCCATACAGACCCGAACCCCCATCCCCCAAATCAGCACACAAACTCTTAAGCATGCACCCATACAGACCCGAACTCCCCACCCTCCCAAATCAGCACACTCTCAGACATGCACCCATACAGACCAAACCCCCCACTCCCCAAACTAGCACACTCTCAAACATGCATGCATACAGACCCGAACCCCCATCCCCCAACTCAGCACACACACTCAAACATGCACCCATACAGACCTGGACCCCCCACCCCCAACTCAGCACACACACTCTCAAGCATGCACTCATACAGACTCAAACCCCACACCCCCACCTCAGCACACCTACTGAAGCATGCACCCATACAGACCTGAATCCCCCACCCCCCAACTCAGCACATAAACTCTCAAGCATGCACCCATACAGACCCGAACCCCCCACCCCCAACTCAGCACACACTTAAACATGCACCCATACAGACCCAAACCCACCACCCACCAACTCAGCACACACACTCTCAAGCATGCACCCATACAGACCCGAACCCCCACCCCAACTCAGCACACACACTGAAGCATGCACCCATACAGACCTGAATCCCCCACCCCCCAACTCAGCACATAAACTCTCAAGCATGCACCCATACAGACCCGAACCCCCCACCCCCATCTCAACACACACTCAAACATGCACCCTTACAGACTCGAACACCCCACCCCCCCAACTCAGCACAAACACTCTCAAGCATGCACCCATACAGACCCGAACCCCCCAC
Source organism: Ambystoma mexicanum (assembly GCF_040938575.1). Lineage (NCBI taxonomy): Eukaryota > Metazoa > Chordata > Amphibia > Caudata > Ambystomatidae > Ambystoma > Ambystoma mexicanum. The sequence continues at coordinate 209,348,546 of NC_090932.1, forward strand.
CCCCAACTCAGCACACACACTCAAGCATGCACCCATACAGACCCAAACCCCCCTACCCCCCAACTCAGCACACAAACTCTCAAGCATGCACCCATACAGACCTGAACCCCCAACCCCCAAATCAGCACACTCTCAAACATGCACCCATACAGACCCGAACCCCCCACCCCCCAAATCAGCACTCTCAAACATGCACCCATATAAACCCGAACCCCAAACCACCCAACTCAGCACACAAACTCTCAAGCATGCACCCATACAGACCCGAACCCCCCACCCCAACTCAGCACACACACTCAAACATGCACCCATACAGACCCAAAATCCCCACCCCCAACTCAGCATACACACACTCAAGCATGCACTCATACAGACCTGAACCCCCAACCCCCAAATCAGTTCACACTCTCAAGCATGCACCCACACAGACCCGAACCCCCCACCCCCCAACTCAGCACACGCACTCAAACATGCACCCATACAGACCCAAACCCCCCACCCCCCAACTCAGCACACACACACTCTCAAGCATGCACCCATACAGACCCGAACCCCCCACCCCCAACTCAGAAAACACACTCAAGCATGCACCCATACAGACCCAAATGCCCACCCCCCAACTCAGCACACACACTCTCAAGCATGCGCCCATACAGATCCGAACCCCCCACCCCAAATCAGCACATTCTCAAACATGCACCCATACAGACCCGAACCACCCACCCCTAACTCAGCACACACACTCAAACATGCACCCATACAGACCCGAACCCCCCACCCCCCAACTCAGCACACACACTCTCAAGCATGCACCCATACAGACCCAAACTCCACACCCCCAACTCAGCACACACACTCAAGCATGCACCCATACAGACCCGAACCCCCCACCCCCCAACTCAGCACACACACTGAAGCATGCACCCATACAGACCTGAATCCCCCACCCCCCAACTCAGCACATAAACTCTCAAGCATGCACCCATACAGACCCGAACCCCCCACCCCCATCTCAACACACACTCAAACATGCACCCTTACAGACTCGAACACCCCACCCCCCCAACTCAGCACAAACACTCTCAAGCATGCACCCATACAGACCCGAACCCCCCACCCCCAACTCAGCACACACACTCAAGCATGCACCCATACAGACTCAAACCCCCCTACCCCCCAACTCAGCACACAAACTCTCAAGCATGCACCCATACAGACCTGAACCCCCAACCCCCAAATCAGCACACTCTCAAACATGCACCCATACAGACCCGAACCCCCACCCCCCAAATCAGCACTCTCAAACATGCACCCATATAAACCCGAACCCCAAACCACCCAACTCAGCACACAAACTCTCAAGCATGCACCCATACAGACCCGAACCCCCCACCCCAACTGAGCACACACACTCAAACATGCACCCATACAGACCCAAAATCCCCACCCCCAACTCAGCATACACACACTCAAGCATGGACTCATACAGACCTGAACCCCCAACCCCCAAATCAGCTCACATTCTCAAGCATGCACCCATACAGACCCGAACCCCCCACCCCACAACTCAGCACACGCACTCAAACATGCACCCATACAGACCCAAACCCCCCACCCCCCAACTCAGCACACACACACTCTCAAGCATGCACCCATACAGACCCGAACCCCCCACCCCCAACTCAGAAAACACACTCAAGCATGCACCCATACAGACCCAAATGCCCACCCCCCAACTCAGCACACACACTCTCAAGCATGCGCCCATACAGATCCGAACCCCCCACCCCAAATCAGCACATTCTCAAACATGCACCCATACAGACCCGAACCCCCCACCCCTCAACTCAGCACACAAACTCTCAAACATGCACCCATACAGACCCGAAGCCCCCACCCCCAACTCAGCAAACACACTCAAACATGCACCCATACAGTCCCAAACCCCTCACCACCAACTCAGCACACACACTAAAGCATGCACCCATACAGACCCAAACCCCCCACCCCCAACTCAGCACACAAACTCTCATGCATGCACTCATACAGACCCGAACCCCCCACCCAGAACTCAGCACACACACACAAACATGCACCCATACAGACCCGAACCCCCCACCCCCAACTCAGCACCAAACTCTCAAACATGCACCCATACAGACCCAAACCCCCCAACCACCAACTCAGCACACACACTCAAGCATGCACCCATACAGACCCGAACCCCCCACCCCCCAACTCAGCACACAAACTCTCAAGCATGCACCCATACAGACCCAAACCCCCCACCCCCAACTCAGCACACACACTTAAACATGCACCCATACAGATCCGAAACCCCCACACACCAAATCAGCACACTCTCAAACATGCACCCATACAGACCCGAACCACCCACCCCTAACTCAGCACACACAATCAAACATGCACCCATACAGACCCGAACCCCCCACCCCCCAACTCAGCACACACACTCTCAAGCATGCACCCATACAGACCCAAACTCCACACCCCCAACTCAGCACACACACTCAAGCATGCACCCATACAGACCCGAACCCCCCACCCCCCAACTCAGCACACACACTGAAGCATGCACCCATACAGACCTGAATCCCCCACCCCCCAACTCAGCACATAAACTCTCAAGCATGCACCCATACAGATCCAAACCCCCCACCCCCATCTCAACACACACTCAAACATGCACCCTTACAGACTCGAACACCCCACCCCCCCAACTCAGCACAAACACTCTCAAGCATGCACCCATACAGACCCGAACCCCCCACCCCCAACTCAGCACACACACTCAAGCATGCACCCATACAGACCCAAACCCCCCTACCCCCCAACTCAGCACACAAACTATCAAGCATGCACCCATACAGACCTGAACCTCCCACCCCCAACTCAGCACACATACTCAAACATGCACCCATATAGACCCGAACCCCCCATCCCCCAACTCAGCACACAAACCCTCAAGCATGCACCCATACAGACCTGAACCCCCAACCCCAACTCAGCACACACACTCAAACATGCACCCAAACCGACCCGAACCACCCACCCCCAACTCAGCACACACACTCAAGTATGCACCCATACAGACCCGAACCCCCCACCCCACAACTCAGCACACAAACTATCAAGCATACAGACCTGAACCTCCCACCCCCAACTCAGCACACACACTCAAACATGCACCCATACAGACCCGAACCCCCCAACCCCAACTCAGCACACACACTCAAACATGAACCCATACCGACCAAAACCCCCACCCCCAACTCAGCACACACACTCAAACATGCACCCATACAGACCCGAACCCCCCACTCCCAACTCAGCACACACATCCTCAAGCATGCACCCATATAGACCCGAACCCCCCACCCCCAACTCAACACACACACTCACACATGCACCCATACAGACCCGAACACCCCACCCCCCGTCTCAGCACACACACTCTCAAGCATGCACCCATACAGACCCGAACCCCCCACCCCCAACTCAGCACACACACTCAAGCATGCACCCATACAGACCCGAACCCCCCCACCCCCAACTCAGCACACAAACTATCAAGCATGCACCCATACAGACCTGAACCTCCCACCCCCAACTCAGCACACACACTCAAACATGCACCCATACAGACCCGAACCCCCCACCCCCCAACTCAGCACACAAACCCTCAAGCATGCACCCATACAGACCCAAACCCCCCACCCCCAACTCAGCACACACACTCAAACATGCACCCATACCGACCCGAACCACCCACCCCCAACTCAGCACACACACTCAAGTATGCACCCATACAGACCCGAACCCCCATCCCCCAAATCAGCACACAAACTCTAAAGCATGCACCCATACAGACCCGAACTCCCCACCCTCCCAAATCAGCACACTCTCAGACATGCACCCATACAGACCCAAACCCCCCACTCCCCAAACTAGCACACTCTCAAACATGCATGCATACAGACCCGAACCCCCATCCCCCAACTCAGCACACACACTGAAGCATGCACCCATACAGACCTGAATCCCCCACCCCCCAACTCAGCACATAAACTCTCAAGCATGCACCCATACAGACCCGAACCCCCCACCCCCATCTCAACACACACTCAAACATGCACCCTTACAGACTCGAACACCCCACCCCCTCAACTCAGCACAAACACTCTCAAGCATGCACCCATACAGACCCGAACCCCCCACCCCCAACTCAGCACACATACTCAAACATGCACCCATATAGACCCGAACCCCCCATCCCCCAACTCAGCACACAAACCCTTAAGCATGCACCCATACAGTCCTGAACCCCCACCCCCAACTCAGCACACACACTCAAACATGCACCCATACCGACCCGAAACACCCATTCCCAACTCAGCACACACACTCAAGTATGCACCCATACAGACCCGAACCCCCCACCCCACAACTCAGCACACAAACTATCAAGCATACAGACCTGAACCTCCCACACCCAACTCAGCACACACACTCAAACATGAACCCATACCGACCAAAACCCCCACCCCCAACTCAGCACACACACTCAAACATGCACCCATACAGACCCGAACCCCCCACTCCCAATTCAGCACACACACCCTCAAGCATGCACCCATATAGACCCGAACCCCCCACCCCCAACTCAACACACACACTCACACATGCACCCATACAGACCCGAACACCCCACCCCCCGTCTCAGCACACACACTCTCAAGCATGCACCCATACAGACCCGAACCCCCCACCCCCAACTCAGCACACACACTCAAGCATGCACCCATACAGACCCGAACCCCCCCACCCCCAACTCAGCACACAAACTATCAAGCATGCACCCATACAGACCTGAACCTCCCACCCCCAACTCAGCACACACACTCAAACATGCACCCATACAGACCCGAACCCCCCACCCCCCAACTCAGCACACAAACCCTCAAGCATGCACCCATACAGACCCAAACCCCCCACCCCCAACTCAGCACACAAACTCAAACATGCACCCATACCAACCCGAACCACCCACCCCCAACTCAGCACACACACTCAAGTATGCACCCATACAGACCCGAACCCCCATCCCCCAAATCAGCACACAAACTCTTAAGCATGCACCCATACAGACCCGAACTCCCCACCCTCCCAAATCAGCACACTCTCAGACATGCACCCATACAGACCAAACCCCCCACTCCCCAAACTATCACACTCTCAAACATGCATGCATACAGACCCGAACCCCCATCCCCCAACTCAGCACACACACTCAAACATGCACCCATACAGACCTGGACCCCCCACCCCCAATTCAGCACACACACTCTCAAGCATGCACTCATACAGACTCAAACCCCACACCCCCACCTCAGCACACCTACTGAAGCATGCACCCATACAGACCCGAATCCCCCACCCCCCAAATCAGCACATAAACTGTCAAGCATGCACCCATACAGACCCGAACCCCCCACCCCCAACTCAGCACACACTTAAACATGCACCCATACAGACCCGAACCCACCACCCACCAACTCAGCACACACACTCTCAAGCATGCACCCATACAGACCCGAACCCCCACCCCAACTCAGCACACACACTGAAGCATGCACCCATACAGACCCGAACCCCCCACCCCCCAACTCAGCACACACACTGAAGCATGCACCCATACAGACCTGAATCCCCCACCCCCCAACTCAGCACATAAACTCTCAAGCATGCACCCATACAGACCCGAACCCCCCACCCCCATCTCAACACACACTCAAACATGCACCCTTACAGACTCGAACACCCCACCCCCCCAACTCAGCACAAACACTCTCAAGCATGCACCCATACAGACCCGAACCCCCCACCCCAACTCAGCACAAACACTCAAGCATGCACCCATACAGACCCAAACCCCCCTACCCCCCAACTCAGCACACAAACTCTCAAGCATGCACCCATACAGACCTGAACCCCCAACCCCCAAATCAGCACACTCTCAAACATGCACCCATACAGACCCGAACCCCCCACCCCCCAAATCAGCACTCTCAAACATGCACCCATATAAACCCGAACCCCAAACCACCCAACTCAGCACACAAACTCTCAAGCATGCACCCATACAGACCCGAACCCCCCACCCCAACTCAGCACACACACTCAAACATGCACCCATACAGACCCAAAATCCCCACCCCCAACTCAGCATACACACACTCAAGCATGCACTCATACAGACCTGAACCCCCAACCCCCAAATCAGCTCACACTCTCAAGCATGCACCCATACAGACCCGAACCCCCCACCCCCAACTCAGAAAACACACTCAAGCATGCACCCATACAGACCCAAATGCCCACCCCCCAACTCAGCACACACACTCTCAAGCATGCGCCCATACAGATCCGAACCCCCACCCCAAATCAGCACATTCTCAAACATGCACCCATACAGACCCGAACCCCCCACCCCTCAACTCAGCACACAAACTCTCAAACATGCACCCATACAGACCCGAAGCCCCCACCCCCAACTCAGCAAACACACTCAAACATGCACCCATACAGTCCCAAACCCCTCACCACCAACTCAGCACACACACTAAAGCATGCACCCATACAGACCCAAACCCCCCACCCCCAACTCAGCACACAAACTCTCATGCATGCACCCATACAGACCCGAACCCCCCACCCAGAACTCAGCACACACACACAAACATGCACCCATACAGACCCGAACCCCCCACCCCCAACTCAGCACCAAACTCTCAAACATGCACCCATACAGACCCGAAGCCCACACCCCCAACTCAGCACACACACTCAAGCATGCACCCATACAGACCCGAACCCCCCAACCCCCAACTCAGCACACACACTCAAGCATGCACCCATACAGACCCGAACCCCCCACCCCCCAACTCAGCACACAAACTCTCAAGCATGCACCCATACAGACCCAAACCCCCCACCCAGAACTCAGCACACACACACAAACATGCACCCATACATAACCGAAGCCCCCACCCTCAACTCAGCACACACACTCAAACATGCACCCATACAGACCCGAAGCCCACACCCCCAACTCAGCACACACACTCAAGCATGCACCCATACAGACCCGAACCCCCCAACCCCCAACTCAGCACACACACTCAAGCATGCACCCATACAGACCCGAACCCCCCACCCCCCAACTCAGCACACAAACTCTCAAGCATGCACCCATACAGACCCAAACCCCCCACCCCCAACTCAGCACACCCACTTAAACATGCACCCATACAGATCCGAACCCCTCACAAACCAAATCAGCACACTCTCAAACATGCACCCATACAGACCCGAACCACCCACCCCTAACTCAGCACACACACTCAAACATGCACCCATACAGACCCGAACCCCCCACCCCCCAACTCAGCACACACACTCTCAAGCATGCACCCATACAGACCCAAACTCCACACCCCCAACTAGCACACACACTCAAGCATGCACCCATACAGACCCGAACCCCCCACCCCCTAACTCAGCACACACACTGAAGCATGCACCCATACAGACCTGAATACCCCACCCCCCAACTCAGCACATAAACTCTCAAGCATGCACCCATACAGACCCGAACCCCCCACCCCCATCTCAACACACACTCAAACATGCACCCTTACAGACTCGAACACCCCACCCCCCAACTCAGCACAAACACTCTCAAGCATGCACCCATACAGACCCGAACCCCCCACCCCCAACTCAGCACACACACTCAAGCATGCACCCATACAGACCCAAACCCCCCTACCCCCCAACTCAGCACACAAACTATCAAGCATGCACCCATACAGACCTGAACCTCCCACCCCCAACTCAGCACACATACTCAAACATGCACCCATATAGTCCCGAACCCCCCATCCCCCAACTCAGCACACAAACCCTCAAGCATGCACCCATACAGACCTGAACCCCCACCCCCAACTCAGCACACACACTCAAACATGCACCCAAACCGACCCGAACCACCCACCCCCAACTCAGCACACACACTCAAGTATGCACCCATACAGACCCGAACCCCCCACTCCCAACTCAGCACACACATCCTCAAGCATGCACCCATATAGACCCGAACCCCCCACCCCCAACTCAACACACACACTCACACATGCACCCATACAGACCCGAACACCCCACCCCCCGTCTCAGCACACACACTCTCAAGCATGCACCAATACAGACCCGAACCCCCCACCCCCAACTCAGCACACACACTCAAGCATGCACCCATACAGACCCGAACCCCCCCACCCCAACTCAGCACACAAACTATCAAGCATGCACCCATACAGACCCGAACCCCCCACCCCCAACTCAGCACACACACTCAAGCATGCACCCATACAGACCCGAACCCCCCCACCCCCAACTCAGCACACAAACTATCAAGCATGCACCCATACAGACCTGAACCCCCCACCCCACAACTCAGCACACAAACTATCAAGCATACAGACCTGAACCTCCCACCCCCAACTCAGCACACACACTCAAACATGCACCCATACAGACCCGAACCCCCCAGACACCAACTCAGCACACACACTCTCAAGCATGCACCCATACAGACCCGAACCCCCACCCCAACTCAGCACACACACTGAAGCATGCACCCATACAGACCCGAACCCCCCACCCCCGAACTCAGCAGAAAAACTCTCAAGCATGCACCCATAGAGACCTGAATCCCCCACCCCCCAACTCAGCACATAAACTCTCAAGCATGCACCCATACAGACCCGAACTCCCCACCCTCCCAAATCAGCACACTCTCAGACATGCACCCATACAGACCCAAACCCCCCACTCCCCAAACTAGCACACTCTCAAACATGCATGCATACAGACCCGAACCCCCATCCCCCAACTCAGCACACACACTGAAGCATGCACCCATACAGACCTGAATCCCCCACCCCCCAACTCAGCACATAAACTCTCAAGCATGCACCCATACAGACCCGAAGCCCCCACCCCCATCTCAACACACACTCAAACATGCACCCTTACAGACTTGAACACCCCACCCCCTCAACTCAGCACAAACACTCTCAAGCATGCACCCATACAGACCCGAACCCCCCACCCCCAACTCAGCACACACATTCAAGCATGCACCCATACAGACCCAAACCCACCTACCCCCCAACTCAGCACACAAACCCTTAAGCATGCACCCATACAGACCTGAACCCCCCACCCCCAACTCAGCACACACACTCAAACATGCACCCATACCGACCCGAACCACCCACCCCCAACTCAGCACACACACTCAAGTATGCACCCATACAGACCCGAACCCCCCACCCCACAACTCAGCACACAAACTATCAAGCATACAGACCTGAACCTCCCACACCCAACTCAGCACACACACTCAAACATGCACCCATATAGACCTGAACCCCCCAACCCCAACTCAGCACACACACTCAAACATGAACCCATACCGACCAAAACCCCCACCCCCAACTCAGCACACACACTCAAACATGCACCCATACAGACCCGAACCCCCCACTCCCAATTCAGCACACACACCCTCAAGCATGCACCCATATAAACCCGAACCCCCCACCCCCAACTCAACACACACACTCACACATGCACCCATACAGACCCGAACACCCCACCCCCCGTCTCAGCACACACACTCTCAAGCATGCACCCATACAGACCCGAACCCCCCACCCCCAACTCAGCACACACACTTAAGCATGCACCCATACAAACCCGAACCCCCCCACCCCCAACTCAGCACACAAACTATCAAGCATGCACCCATACAGACCTGAACCTCCCACCCCCAACTCAGCACACACACTCAAACATGCACCCATACAGACCCGAACCCCCCACCCCCCAACTCAGCACACAAACCCTCAAGCATGCACCCATACAGACCCAAACCCCCCACCCCCAACTCAGCACACACACTCAAACATGCACCCATACCGACCCGAACCACCCACCCCCAACTCAGCACACACACTCAAGTATGCACCCATACAGACCCGAACCCCCATCCCCCAAATCAGCACACAAACTCTTAAGCATGCACCAATACAGACCCGAACTCTCCACCCTCCCAAATCAGCACACTCTCAGACATGCACCCATACAGACCAAACCCCCCACTCCCCAAACTAGCACACTCTCAAACATGCATGCATACAGACCCAAACCCCCATCCCCCAACTCAGCACACACACTCAAACATGCACCCATACAGACCTGGACCCCCCACCCCCAACTCAGCACACACACTCTCAAGCATGCACCCATACAGACTCAAACCCCACACCCCGACCTCAGTACACCTACTGAAGCATGCACCCATACAGACCCGAATCCCCCACCCCCCAACTCAGCACATAAACTGTCAAGCATGCACCCATACAGACCCAAACCCCCCACCCCCAACTCAGCACACACTTAAACATGCACCCATACAGACCCGAACCCCCCACACACCAACTCAGCACACACACTCTCAAGCATGCACCCATACAGACCCGAACCCCCACCCCAACTCAGCACACACACTGAAGCATGCACCCATACAGACCCGAACCCCCCACCCCTCAACTCAGCAGAAAAACTCTCAAGCATGCACCCATAGAGACCTGAATCCCCCACCCCCCAACTCAGCACATAAACTCTCAAGCATGCACCCATACAGACCCGAACCCCCCACCCCCATCTCAACACACACTCAAACATGCACCCTTACAGACTCGAACACCCCACCCCCCCAACTCAGCACAAACACTCTCAAGCATGCACCCATACAGACCCGAATCCCCCACCCCCAACTCAGCACACACACTCAAGCATGCACCCATACAGACCTAAACCCCCCTACCCCCCAACTCAGCACACAAACTATCAAGCATGCACCCATACAGACCTGAACCTCCCACCCCCAACTCAGCACACATACTCAAACATGCACCCATATAGACCCGAACCCCCCATCCCCCAACTCAGCACACAAACCCTCAAGCATGCACCCATACAGACCTGAACCCCCCACCCCCAACTCAGCACACACACTCAAACATGCACCCATACCGACCCGAACCACCCACCCCCAACTCAGCACACACACTCAAGTATGCACCCATACAGACCCGAACCCCCCACCCCACAACTCAGCACACAAACTATCAAGCATACAGACCTGAACCTCCCACCCCCAACTCAGCACACACACTCAAACATGCACCCATACAGACCCGAACCCCCCAACCCCAACTCAGCACACACACTCAAACATGAACCCATACCGACCAAAACCCCCACCCCCAACTCAGCACACACACTCAAACATGCACCCATACAGACCCGAACCCCCCACTCCCAACTCAGCACACACACCCTCAAGCATGCACCCATATAGACCCGAGCTCCCCACCCCCCAGATCAGCACACTCCCAAACATGCACCCATACAGACCTAAACCCCCCACACACCAAATCAGCACACCCTCAAACATGCACCAATACAGACCCGAACCCCCACCCCCCAAATCAGCACACACACTCAAACATGCACCCATACAGACCCGAACCCCCCACCCCCCAACTCAGCACACACACTCTCAAGCATGCACCCATACAGACCCTAACACCACACCCCCAACTCAGAAAACACACTCAAGCATGCACCCATCCAGACCCGAACCCCCCACCCCCAACTCAGCACACAGACTCTCAAGCATGCACCCATACAGACCCAAACCCACCACCCCAACTCAGCACACACACTCAAACATGCACCCATACAGACCCAAACCCCCCACCCCCCAACTCAGCACACACACTCTCAAGCATACACCCATACAGACCCGAACCCCCCACCCCCCAAATCAGCACACAAACTCTCAAACATGCACCCATACAGACCTGAAGCCCCCACCCCCAACTCAGCACACACACTCAAACATACACCCATACAGTCCCGAACCCCCCACTCCCCAACTCAGCACACACACTCTCAAGCATGCACCCATACAGACATGAACCCCCCACACCCCAAATCATCACACTCTCAGACATGCACCCATCCAGACCCGAACCCCCCACCCCCAACTCAGCACACAGACTCTCAAGCATGCACCCATACAGACCCAAACCCACCACCCCAACTCAGCACACACACTCAAACATGCACCCATACAGACCCAAACCCCCCACCCCCCAACTCAGCACACACACTCTCAAGCATGCACCCATACAGATCCGAAATCCCACCCCCAAATCAGCACCCTCTCAAACATGCACCCATACAGACCCGAACCCCCCACCCCCCAAATCAGCACACAAACTCTCAAACATGCACCCATACAGACCTGAAGCCCCCACCCCCAACTCAGCACACACACTCAAACATACACCCATACAGTCCCGAACCCCCTACTCCCCAACTCAGCACACACACTCTCAAGCATGCACCCATACAGACATGAACGCCCCCACACCCCAAATCAGCACACTCTCAGACATGCACCCATACAGATCCGAACCCCCACCCACCAAATCAGAACACTCTCAAACATGCACCCATAAAGACCCGAACCCCCCACCCCCAACTCAGCACACACACTCAAACATGCACCCATACAGACCCGAACCCCGCACCCCCAACTCAGCACACACACTCTCAAGCATGCACCCATACAGACCCAAACTCGACACCCCCAACTCAGCACATATACTCATGCATGCACCCATACATACCCAAACCCCCCACCCCCCAACTCAGCACAAACACTGAAGCATGCACCCATACAGACCTGAATACCCCACCCCCCACCTCAGCACATAAACTCTCAAGCATGCACCCATACAGACCCGAACCCCCATCCCCAACTCAGCACACACACTCAAACATGCACCCATACAGACCCGAACCCCCACCCTCCATCTCAGCACACACACTCTTAAGCATGCACCCATACAGATACGAACCCCCCACCCCCAACTCAGCACACACACTCAAGCATGCTCCCATAGAGACCCGGACCCCCCATCCCCCAACTCAGCACACAAACTCTCAAGCATGCACCCATACAGACCTGAACCTCCCACCCCAACTCAGCACACACCCTCAAGCATGCACCCATACAGACCCGAACCCCCCACCCCCAACTCAACACACACACTCAAACATGCACCCATACAGACCCGAACACCCCACCCCCCATCTCAGCACACACACTCTCAAGCATGCACCCATACAGACCCAAACCCCCCACCCCCAACTCAGCACACAAACTATCAAGCATGCACCCATAGAGACCTGAACCTCCCACCCCGAACTCAGCACACACACTCAAACATGCACCCATACCGACCCGAACCACCCACCCCGAACTCAGCACACACACTCAAGTATGCACCCATACAGACCCAAACCCCCACCCCCCAAACCAGCACACAAACTCTTAAGCATGCACTTATACAGACCCAAACTCCCCACCCTCCCAAATCAGCACACTCTCAAACATGCACCCATACAGACCCAAACACCCCACCCCCCAAAATAGCACACTCTCAAACATGCATGCATAGAGACCCGAACCCCCATCTCCCAACTCAGCACACACACTCAAACATGCACCATACAGACCTGGACCCCCCACCCCCAACTCAGCACACACACTCTCAAGCATGCACCCATACAGACTCAAACCCCACACCCCCAACTCAGCACACCTACTGAAGCATGCACCCATACAGACCCGAATCCCCCACCCTTCAACTCAGCACATAAACTGTCAAGCATGCACCCATACAGACCCGAACCCCCCACCCCAACTCAGCACACACACTTAAACATGCACCCATACTGACCCGAACCCCCCACCCCGCAACTCAGCACACACACTCTCAAGCATGCACCCGTACAGACCCGAACCCCCACCCCAACTCAGCACACACACTGAAGCATGCACCCATACAGACCCGAACCCCCCACCCCCCAACTCAGCAGAAAAACTCTCAAGCATTCACCCATACAGACCTGAACCTCCCACCCCCAACTCAGCACACACACTCAAACATGCACCCATACAGACCCGAACCCCCCACCGCCCAACTCAGCACACAAACCCTCAAGCATTCACCCTTACAGACCCAAACCCCCCACCCCCAACTCAGCACACATTCTCAAACATGCTCCCATACAGACCCGAACCACTCACCCCCAACTCAGCACACACACTCAAGCATGCAACCATACAGACCTGAACCCCCACCCCTCAACTCAGCACACATACTCAAAAATGCACCCATACATACACGAACTCCCCACCCCCCAGATCAGCACACTCCCAAACATGCACCCATACAGACCCAAACCCCCCCACACCCCAAATCAGCACACCCTCAAACATGCACCAATACAGACCCGAACCCCCACCCCCCAAATCAGCACACACACTCAAACATGCACCCATACAGACCCGAACCCCCACCCCCCAACTCAGCACACACACTCTCAAGCATGCACCCATACAGACCCTAACACCACACCCCCAACTCAGAAAACACACTCAAGCATGCACCCATCCAGACCCGAACCCCCCACCCCCAACTCAGCACACACACTCTCAAGCATGCACCTATACAGACCCGAAATCCCACCCCCAAATCAGCACCCTCTCAAACATGCACCCATACAGACCCGAACCCCCCACCCCCCAAATCAGCACACAAACTCTCAAACATGCACCCATACAGACCTGAAGCCCCCACCCCCAACTCAGCACACACACTCAAACATACACCCATACAGTCCCGAACCCCCCACCCCCCAACTCAGCACACAAACTCAAGCAAGCACCCATACAGACATGAACCCCCACCCCCAACTCAGCACACAAACTCTCAAGCATGCACCCATACAGACCTGAACCCCCCCACACCCCAAATCAGCACACTCTCAGACATGCACCCATACAGATCCGAACCCCCACCCACCAAATCAGCACACTCTCAAACATGCACCCATAAAGACCCGAACCCCCCACCCCCAACTCAGCACACACACTCAAACATGCACCCATACAGACCCGAACCCCCCACCGCCCAACTCAGCACACAAACCCTCAAGCATTCACCCTTACAGACCCAAACCCCCCACCCCCAACTCAGCACACATTCTCAAACATGCTCCCATACAGACCCGAACCACACACCCCCAACTCAGCACACACACTCAAGCATGCAACCATACAGACCTGAACCCCCACCCCTCAACTCAGCACACATACTCAAACATGCACCCATACATACACAAACTCCCCACCCCCCAGATCAGCACACTCCCAAACATGCACCCATACAGACCCAAACCCCCCACACCCCAAATCAGCACACCCTCAAACATGCACCAATACAGACCCGAACCCCCACCCCTCAAATCAGCACACACACTCAAACATGCACCCATACAGACCCGAACCCCCCACCCCCCAACTCAGCACACACACTCTCAAGCATGCACCCATACAGACCCTAACACCACACCCCCAACTCAGAAAACACACTCAAGCATGCACCCATCCAGACCCGAACCCCCCACCCCCAACTCAGCACACAGACTCTCAAGCATGCACCCATACAGACCCAAACCCACCACCCAAACTCAGTACACACACTCAAACATGCACCAATACAGACCCAAACCCCCCACCCCCCAACTCAGCACACACACTCTCAAGCATGCACCCATACAGACCCGAAATCCCACCCCCAAATCAGCACCCTCTCAAACATGCACCCATACAGACCCGAACCCCCCACCCCCCAAATCAGCACACAAACTCTCAAACATGCACCCATACAGACCTGAAGCCCCCACCCCCAACTCAGCACACACACTCAAACATACACCCATACAGTCCCGAACCCCCCACCCCCCAACTCAGCATACAAACTCAAGCAAGCACCCATACAGACATGAACCCCCACCCCCCAACTCAGCACACAAACTCTCAAGCATGCACCCATACAGACCTGAACCCCCCCACACCCCAAATCAGCACACACTCAGACATGCACCCATACAGATCCAAACCCCCACCCACCAAATCAGCACACTCTCAAACATGCACCCATAAAGACCCGAACCCCCCACCCCCAACTCAGCACACACACTCAAACATGCACCCATACAGACCCGAACCCCGCACCCCCAACTCAGCACACACACTCTCAAGCATGCACCCATACAGACCCAAACTCGACACCCCCAACTCAGCACACATACTCATGCATGCACCCATACATACCCGAACCCCCCACCCCCCAGCTCAGCACAAACACTGAAGCATGTACCCATACAGACCTGAATCCCCCACCCCCCACCTCAGCACATAAACTCTCAAGCATGCACCCATACAGACCCGAACCCCCATCCCCAACTCAGCACACACACTCAAACATGCACCCATACAGACCCGAACCCCCACCGCCCATCTCAGCACACACACTCTCAAGCATGCACCCATACAGATCCGAACCCCCCACCACCAACTCAGCACACACACTCAAGCATGCTCCCATACAGACCTGAACCTCCCACCCCCAACTCAGCACACACACTCAAACATGCACCCATACAGACCCGAACCCCCCACCCCCCAACTCAGCACACACACCCTCAAGCATGCACCCATACAGACCCGAACCCCCCACCCCCAACTCAACACACACACTCAAACATGCACCCATACAGACCCGAACAACCCACCCCCATCTCAGCACACACACTCTCAAGCATGCACCCATACAGACCCAAACCCCCCACCCCCAACTCAGCACACACACTGAATGATGCACCCATACAGACCCGAACCCCGCACCCCCAACTCAGCACACACACTCTCAAGCATGCACCCATACAGACCCAAACTCGACACCCCCATCTCAGCACACATACTCATGCATGCACCCATACATACCCGAACCCCCACCCCCCAGCTCAGCACAAACACTGAAGCATGCACCCATACAGACCTGAATCCCCCACCCCCCACCTCAGCACATAAACTCTCAAGCATGCACCCATACAGACCCGAACCCCCATCCCCAACTCAGCACACACACTCAAACATGCACCCATACAGACCCGAACCCCCACCCCCCATCTCAGCAGACACACTCTCAAGCATGCACCCATACAGATCCGAACCCCCCAACCCCAACTCAGCACACACACTCAAGCATGCTCCCATAGAGACCCGGACCCCCCACCCCCCAACTCAGCACAAAAACTCTCAAGCATGCACCCATACAGACCTGAACCTCCCACCCCCAACTCAGCACACACACTCAAACATGCACCCATACAGACCCGAACCCCCCACCCCCCAACTCAGCACACACACCCTCAAGCATGCACCCATACAGACCCGAACCCCCCACCCCCAACTCAACACACACACTCAAACATGGACCCATACAGACCCGAACAACCCACCCCCATCTCAGCACACACACTCTCAAGCATGCACCCATACAGACCCAAACCCCCCACCCCCAACTCAGCACACACACTCAAGGATGCACCCATACAGACCCGAACCCCCCCGCCCCCCAACTCAGCACACAAACTATCAAGCATGCACCCATACAGACCTGAACCTCCCACCCCCAACTCAGCACACACACTCAAACATGCACCCATACAGACCCGAACCCCCCAACCCCCAACTCAGCACACCAACCCTCAAGCATGCACCCATACAGACCCGAACCCCCCACCCCCAACTCAACACACACACTCAAACATGCACCCATACAGACCCGAACAACCCACCCCCATCTCAGCACACACACTCTCAAGCATGCACCCATACAGACCCAAACCCCCCACCCCCAACTCAGCACACACACTCAAGGATGCACCCATACAGACCCAAACCCCCCACCCCCCACTCAGCACACACACTCAAACATGCACCCATACCGACCCGAACCACCCACCCCCAACTCAGCACACACACTCAAGTATGCACCCATACAGACCCAAACCCCCACCCCCAAACCAGCACACAAACTCTTAAGCATGCACCCATACAGACCCGAACTCCCCACCCTCCCAAATCAGCACACTCTCAAACATGCACCCACATAGACCCAAACACCCCACCCCCCACAATAGCACACTCTCAAACATGCATGCATAGAGACCCGAACCCCCATCCCCCAACTCAGCACACACACTCAAACATGCACCCATACAGACCTGGACCCCCCACCCCCAACTCAGCACACACACTCTCAAGCATGCACCCATACAGACTCAAACCCCACACCCCCAACTCAGCACACCTACTGAAGCATGCACCCATACAGACCCGAATCCCCCACCCTCCAACTCAGCACATAAACTGTCAAGCATGCACCCATACAGACCCGAACCCCCCACCCCCAACTCAGCACACACACTTAAACATGCACCCATACAGACCCGAACCCCTCACCCCGCAACTCAGCACACACACTCTCAAGCATGCACCCATACAGGCCCGAACCCCCACCCCAACTCAGCACACACACTGAAGCATGCACCCATGCAGACCCGAACCCCCCACCACCCAACTCAGCAGAAAAACTCTCAAGCATGCACCCATACAGACCTGAACCTCCCACCCCCAACTCAGCACACACACTCAAACATGCACCCATACAGACCCGAACCCCCCACCGCCCAACTCAGCACACAAACCCTCAAGCATTCACCCTTACAGACCCAAACCCCCACCCCCAACTCAGCACACATTCTCAAACATGCTCCCATACAGACCCGAACCACACACCCCCAACTCAGCACACACACTCAAGCATGCAACCATACAGACCCGAACCCCCACCCCCCAACTCAGCACACAAACTCTCAAGCATGCACCCATACAGACATGAACTCCCCACCCCCCAGATCAGCACACTCTCAAACATGCACCCATACAGACCCAAACCCCCCACACCCCAAATCAGCACACCCTCAAACATGCACCAATACAGACCCGAACCCCCACCCCCCAAATCAGCACACACACTCAAACATGCACCCATACAGACCCGATCCCCCCACCCCCCAACTCAGCACACACACTCTCAAGCATGCACCCATACAGACCCGAACACCACACCCCCAACTGAGAAAACACACTCAAGCATGCACCCATACAGACCCGAACCCCCCACCCCCCAACTCAGCACACAGACTCTCAAGCATGCACCCATACAGACCCAAACCCACCACCCCCAACTCAGCACACACACTCAAACATGCACCCATACAGACCTAAACCCCCCACCCCCCAACTCAGCACACACACTCTCAAGCATGCACCCATACAGACCCGAATCCCGCACCCCCAAATCAGCACCCTCTCAAACATGCACCCATACAGACCCGAACCCCCACCCCCCAAATCAGCACACAAACTCTCAAGCATGCACCCATACAGACCTGAACCTCCCACCCCCAACTCAGCACACACACTCAAACATGCACCCATACAGACCCGAACCCCCCAACCCCCAACTCAGCACACAAACCCTCAAGCATGCACCCATACAGACCCGAACCCCCACCCCCAACTCAACACACACACTCAAACATGCACCCATACAGACCCGAACAACCCACCCCCATCTCAGCACACACACTCTCAAGCATGCACCCATACAGACCCAAACCCCCCACCCCCAACTCAGCACACACACTCAAGGATGCACCCATACAGACCCAAACCCCCCACCCCCCACTCAGCACACACACTCAAACATGCACCCATACCGACCCGAACCACACACCCCCAACTCAGCACACACACTCAAGTATGCACCCATACAGACCCAAACCCCCACCCCCAAACCAGCACACAAACTCTTAAGCATGCACCCATACAGACCCGAACTCCCCACCCTCCCAAATCAGCACACTCTCAAACATGCACCCACATAGACCCAAACACCCCACCCCCCACAATAGCACACTCTCAAACATGCATGCATAGAGACCCGAACCCCCATCCCCCAACTCAGCACACACACTCAAACATGCACCCATACAGACCTGGACCCCCCACCCCCAACTCAGCACACACACTCTCAAGCATGCACCCATACAGACTCAAACCCCACACCCCCAACTCAGCACACCTACTGAAGCATGCACCCATACAGACCCGAATCCCCCACCCTCCAACTCAGCACATAAACTGTCAAGCATGCACCCATACAGACCCGAACCCCCCACCCCCAACTCAGCACACACACTTAAACATGCACCCATACAGACCCGAACCCCTCACCCCGCAACTCAGCACACACACTCTCAAGCATGCACCCATACAGGCCCGAACCCCCACCCCAACTCAGCACACACACTGAAGCATGCACCCATGCAGACCCGAACCACCCACCACCCAACTCAGCAGAAAAACTCTCAAGCATGCACCCATACAGACCTGAACCTCCCACCCCCAACTCAGCACACACACTCAAACATGCACCCATACAGACCCGAACCCCCCACCGCCCAACTCAGCACACAAACCCTCAAGCATTCACCCTTACAGACCCAAACCCCCACCCCCAACTCAGCACACATTCTCAAACATGCTCCCATACAGACCCGAACCACACACCCCCAACTCAGCACACACACTCAAGCATGCAACCATACAGACCCGAACCCCCACCCCCCAACTCAGCACACAAACTCTCAAGCATGCACCCATACAGACATGAACTCCCCACCCCCCAGATCAGCACACTCTCAAACATGCACCCATACAGACCCAAACCCCCCACACCCCAAATCAGCACACCCTCAAACATGCACCAATACAGACCCGAACCCCCACCCCCCAAATCAGCACACACACTCAAACATGCACCCATACAGACCCGATCCCCCCACCCCCCAACTCAGCACACACACTCTCAAGCATGCACCCATACAGACCCGAACACCACACCCCCAACTCAGAAAACACACTCAAGCATGCACCCATACAGACCCGAACCCCCCACCCCCCAACTCAGCACACAGACTCTCAAGCATGCACCCATACAGACCCAAACCCACCACCCCCAACTCAGCACACACACTCAAACATGCACCCATACAGACCTAAACCCCCCACCCCCCAACTCAGCACACACACTCTCAAGCATGCACCCATACAGACCCGAATCCCGCACCCCCAAATCAGCACCCTCTCAAACATGCACCCATACAGACCCGAACCCCCCACCCCCCAAATCAGCACACAAACTCTCAAACATGCACCGATACAGACCTGAAGCCCCCACCCCCAACTCAGCACAGACACTCAAGCAAGCACCCATACAGACATGAACCCCCAACCCCCAACTCAGCACACAAACTCTCAAGCATGCACCCATACAGACCTGAACCCCCCCACACCCCAAATCAGCACACTCTCAGACATGCACCCATACAGATCCGAACCCCCACCCCCCAAATCAGCACACTCTCAAACATGCACCCATAAAGACCCGAACCCCCCACCCCCAACTCAGCACACACACTCAAACATGCACCCATACAGACCCGAACCCCGCACCCCCAACTCAGCACACACACTCTCAAGCATGCACCCATACAGACCCAAACTCCACACCCCCAACTCAGCACACATACTCATGCATGCAACCATACAGACCCGAACCCCCCACCCCCCAACTCAGCACACACACTGAAGCATGCACCCATACAGACCTGAATCCCCCACCCCCCACCTCAGCACATAAACTCTCAAGCATGCACCCATACAGACCCGAACCCCCCATCCCCAACTCAGCACACACACTCAAACATGCACCCATACAGACCCGATCCCCCACCCCCATCTCAGCACACACACTCTCAAGCATGCACCCATACAGATCCGAACCCCCCACCCCCAACTCAGCACACACACTCAAGCATGCAACAATACAGACCCGAACCCCCCACCCCCCAACTCAGCACACAAACTCTCAAGCATGCACCCATACAGACCTGAACCTCCCACCCCCAACTCAGCACACACACTCAAACATGCACCCATACAGACCCGAACCCCCCAACCCCCAACTCAGCACACAAACCCTAAAGCATGCACGCATACAGACCCAAACCCCCCACCCCCAACTCAGCACACACACTCAAGTATGCACCCATATAGACCCGAACCCCCACCTCCCAACTCAGCACACAAACTCTCAAGCATGCACCCATACAGACCCAACCTCTGCACCCCCCAAATCAGCACACAAACTCTCAAGCATGCACCCATATAGACCCAAACCCCCCACCCCCCAAATTAGCACACTTTCAAAAATACACCCATACAGACCCGAACCCCCCACCCCCCAACTCAGCACACACACTCAAACATGCACCCATACAGGCCCGAACCCCCAAACCCCCAACTCAGCACACACATTCTCAAGCATGCACCCATACAGACCCGAACCCCCCACCCCCCAACTCAGCACACACATTCTCAAGCATGCACCCATACAGACCCGAATCCGGCACCCCCAAATCAGCACCTTCTCAAACATACACCCATACAGACCCGAACGCCCGCCCCCCAAATCAGCACACAAACTCTCAAACATGCACCCATACAGACCCGAAGGCCTACCCCAACTCAGCACACACACTCTCAAGCATGCACCCATACAGACCCGAACACCACACCCCCAACTCAGAAAACACACTCAAGCATGCACCCATACAGACCCGAACCCCCACCCCCCAACTCAGCACACACACTCTCAAGCATGCACCCATACAGACCCGAATCCCCCACCCCCAAATCAGCACCCTCTCAAACATGCACCCATACAGACCCAAACCCCCCACCCCCTAAATCAGCACACAAACTCTCAAACATGCACTCATACAGACCCGAAGCCCCCACCCCCAACTCAGCACACACACTCAAACATACACCCATACAGTCCCGACCCCCCCACCCCCAACTCAGCACACAAACTCAAGCAGGCACCCATACAGACCTGAACCCCCACCCCCCAAATCAGCACACTCTCAGACATGCACACATATAGATCCGAACCCCCCACCCCCAACTCAGCTCACACACTCAAACATGCACCATACAGACCCGAACCCCGCACCCCCCAACTCAGCACACACACTCTCAAGCATGCACCCATACAGACCCAAACTCCACACCCCCAACTCAGCACATAAACTCTCAAGCATGCACCCATACAGACCCGAACCACCACCCCCAACTCAACACACAGACTCAAACATGCACCCATACAGACCCGAACACCCCACCCCCCCAACTCAACACACACACTCAAACATGCACCCATACAGACCCGAACACTCCACCCCCCCAACTCAGCACACACACTCTCAAGCATGCACCCATACAGACCTGAACCTCCCACCCCCAACTCAGCACACACACTCAAACATGCACCCATACAGACCCGAACCCCCCACCCCCAACTCAGCACACAAACCCTCAAGCATGCACCCATACAGACCCGAACCCCCACCCCCAACTCAGCACACACACTCAAACATGCACCCATACCGACCCGAACCACCCACCCCCAACTCAGCACACACACTCAAGTATGCACCCATACAGACCCGAACCCCCCCACCCCACAACTCAGCACAAAAACTATCAAGCATACAGACCTGAACCTCCCACCCCCAACTCAGCACACACACTCAAACATGCACCCATACAGACCCGAACCCCCAACCCCAACTCAGCACACTCAGCACACACACTCAAACATGAACCCATACCGACCCGAACCCCCCACCCCCAACTCAGCACACACACTCAAGCATGCACCCATACAGACCCGAACCCCCCCACCCCCCAACTCAGCACACAAATTATCAAGCATGCACCCATACAGACCTGAACCTCCCACCCGCAACTCAGCACACACACCCTCAAGCATGCACCCATACAGACCCGAACCCCCCACCCCCAACTCAACACACACACTCAAACATGCACCCATACAGACCCGAACACCCCACCCCCATCTCAGCACACACACTCAAACATGCACCATACAGACCCGAACCCCGCACCCCCCAACTCAGCACACACACTCTCAAGCATGCACCCATACAGACCCAAACTCCACACCCCCAACTCAGCACATAAACTCTCAAGCATGCACCCATACAGACCCGAACCCCCACCCCCAACTCAACACACAGACTCAAACATGCACCCATACAGACCCGAACACCCCACCCCCCCAACTCAACACACACACTCAAACATGCACTCATACAGACCCGAACACTCCACCCCCCCAACTCAGCACACACACTCTCAAGCATGCACCCATACAGACCTGAACCTCCCACCCCCAACTCAGCACACACACTCAAACATGCACCCATACAGACCCGAACCCCCCACCCCCCAACTCAGCACACAAACCCTCAAGCATGCACCCATACAGACCCGAACCCCCACCCCCAACTCAGCACACACACTCAAACATGCACCCATACCGACCCGAACCACCCGCCCCCAACTCAGCACACACACTCAAGTATGCACCCATACAGACCCAAACCCCCCACCCCACAACTCAGCACACAAACTATCAAGCATACAGACCTGAACCTCCCACCCCCAACTCAGCACACACACTCAAACATGCACCCATACAGACCCGAACCCCCAACCCCAACTCAGCACACTCAGCACACACACTCAAACATGAACCCATACCAACCCGAACCCCCCACCCCCAACTCAGCACACACACTCAAGCATGCACCCATACAGACCCGAACCCCCCCACCCCCCAACTCAGCACACAAATTATCAAGCATGCACCCATACAGACCTGAACCTCCCACCCGCAACTCAGCACACACACCCTCAAGCATGCACCCATACAGACCCGAACCCCCCACCCCCAACTCAACACACACACTCAAACATGCACCCATACAGACCCGAACACCCCACCCCCATCTCAGCACACACACTCTCAAGCATGCACCCATACAGACCCGAACCCCGCACCCCCAACTCAGCACACACACTCAAGCATGCACCCATACAGACCCGAACCCCCCACCCCCCAACTCAGCACACAAACTATCAAGCATGCACCCACACAGACCTGAACCTCCCACCCCCAACTCAGCACACACACTCAAACATGCACCCATACAGACCCGAACCCCCCACCCCCCAACTTAGCACACAAACCCTCAAGCATGCACCCATACAGACCCGAACCCCCCACTCCCAACTCAGCACACACACTCAAACATGCACCCATACCGACCCGAACCACCCACCCCCAACTCAGCACACACACTCAAATATGCACACATACAGACCCGAACCCCCACCCCCCAAATCAGCACACAAACTCTTAAGTATGCACCCATAAAGACCCGAACTCAACACCCTCCCAAATCAGCACACTCTCAGACATGCACCCATACAGACCCAAACCCCCCACCCCACAAACTAGCACACTCTCAAACATGCATGCATACAGACCCGAACCCCCATCCCCCAACTCAGCACACACACTCAAATATGCACCCATACAGACCCGAACCCCCACCCCTCAAATCAGCACACAAACTCTTAAGCATGCACCCATACAGACCCAAACTCAACACCCTCCCAAATCAGCACACTCTCAGACATGCACCCATACAGACCCAAACCCCCCACCCCACAAACTAGCACACTCTCAAACATGCATGCATACAGACCCGAACCCCCATCCCCCAACTCAGCACACACTCTCAAGCATGCACCCATACAGATTCAAACCCCACACCCCCAAATCAGCACACACACTCAAACATGCACCCATACAGACCCGAACCCCCCACCCCCCAACTCAGCACACACACTCTCAAGCATGCACCCATACAGACCCGAACACCACACCCCCAACTCAGAAAACACACTCAAGCCTGCACCCATACAGACCCAAACCCCCCACCGCCCAACTCAGCACACAGACTCTCAAGCATGCACCCATACAGACCCAAACCCACCACCCCCAACTCAGCACACACACTCAAACATGCACCCATACAGACCCAAACCCCCCACCCCCAACTCAGCACACACACTCTCAAGCATGCACCCATACAGACCCGAATCCCCCACCCCCAAATCAGCACCCTCTCAAACATGCACCCATACAGACCCGAACTCCCCACTCCCCAAATCAGCACACAAACTCTCAAACATGCACCCATACAGACCTGAAGCCCCCACCCCCAACTCAGCACACACATTCAAATAAACACCCATACAGTCCCGAACCCCCCACCCCCGAACTCAGCACACAAACTCAAGCAAGCACCCATACAGACATGAACCCCCACACCCCAACTCAGCACACAAACTCTCAAGCATGCACCCATACAGACCTGAACCCCCCCACACCCCAAATCAGCACACTCTCAGACATGCACCCATACAGATCCGAACCCCCACCCCCCAAATCAGCACACTCTCAAACATGCACCCATAAAGACCATAACCCCCCACCCCCAACTCAGCACACACACTCAAACATGCACCCATACAGACCCGAACCCCGCACCCCCCAACTGAGCACACACACTATCAAGCATGCACCCATACAGACCCAAACTCCACACCCCCAACCCAGCACACTTACTCATGCATGCATCCATACAGACTCGAACCCCCCACCCCCAAACTCAGCACACACACTGAAGCATGCACCCATACAGACCTGAATCCCCAGCCCCCCACCTCAGCACATAAACTCTCAAGCATGCACCCATACAGACCCGAACCCCCCATCCCCAACTCAGCACACACACTCAAACATGCACCCATACAGACCCGAACCCCCACCCCCCATCTCAGCACACACACTCTCAAGCATGCACCCATACAGATCCGAACCCCCCACCCCCAATTCAGCACACTCAATCAAGCATGCACCCATACAGACCCGAACCCCCCACCCCCCAACTCAGCACACAAACTCTCAAGCATGCACCCATACAGACCTGAACCTCCCACCCCCAACTCAGCACACACACTCAAACATGCACCCATACAGACCCGAACCCCCAACCCCCAACTCAGCACACAAACCCTAAAGCATGCACCCATACAGACCCAAACCCCCACCTCCCAACTCAGCACACAAACTCTCAAGCATGCACCCATACAGACCCAACCTCCCCAACCACCAAATCAGCACACTCTCAGACATGCACCCATATAGACCCAAAACCCACACCCCCCAAATTAGCACACTCTCAAACATGCACCCATACAGACCCGAACCCCCCACCCCCCAACTCAGCACACACACTCAAACATGCACCCATACAGGCCCGGACCCCCCAACCCCCAACTCAGCACACACATTCTCAAGCATGCACCCATAGAGACCCGAATCCCACACCCCCAACTCAGAACACACACTGAAGCATGCACCCATACAGACCCGAATCCCCCACCCCCCAACTCAGCACATAAACTCTCAAGCATGCACCCATACAGACCCAAACCCCCCACCCCCAACTCAGCACACACACTTAAACATGCACCCATACAAACCCGAACCCCCCACCCCCCAACTCAGCACACACATTCTCAAGCATGCACCCATACAGACCCGTATCCGGCACCCCCAAATCAGCACCCTCTCAAACATACACCCATACAGACCCGTACCCCCCGCCCCCCAAATCAGCACACAAACTCTCAAACATGCACCCATACAGACCCGAAGGCCTACCCCAACTCAGCACACACACTCTCAAGCATGCACCCATACAGACCCGAACACCACACCCCCAACTCAGCACACAAACTCTCAAACATGCACCCATACAGACCCGAAGGCCTACCCCACCTCAGCACACACACTCTCAAGCATGCACCCATACAGACCTGAACCTCCCACCCCCAACTCAGCACACACACTCAAACATGCACCCATACAGACCCAAACCCCCACCCCCAAACCAGCACACAAACTCTTAAGCATGCACCCATACAGACCCGAACTCCCCACCCTCCCAAATCAGCACACTCTCAAACATGCACCCACATAGACCCAAACACCCCACCCCCCACAATAGCACACTCTCAAACATGCATGCATAGAGACCCGAACCCCCATCCCCCAACTCAGCACACACACTCAAACATGCACCCATACAGACCTGGACCCCCCACCCCCAACTCAGCACACACACTCTCAAGCATGCACCCATACAGACTCAAACCCCACACCCCCAACTCAGCACACCTACTGAAGCATGCACCCATACAGACCTGAATCCCCCACCCTCCAACTCAGCACATAAACTGTAAAGCATGCACCCATACAGACCCGAACCCCCCAACTCAGCACACACACTTAAACATGCACCCATACAGACCCGCACCCCTCACCCCGCAACTCAGCACACACACTCTCAAGCATGCACCCATACAGGCCCGAACCCCCACCCCAACTCAGCACACACACTGAAGCATGCACCCATGCAGACCCGAACCACCCACCACCCAACTCAGCAGAAAAACTCTCAAGCATGCACCCATACAGACCTGAACCTCCCACCCCCAACTCAGCACACACACTCAAACATGCACCCATACAGACCCGAACCCCCCACCGCCCAACTCAGCACACAAACCCTCAAGCATTCACCCTTACAGACCCAAACCCCCACCCCCAACTCAGCACACATTCTCAAACATGCTCCCATACAGACCCGAACCACACACCCCCAACTCAGCACACACACTCAAGCATGCAACCATACAGACCCGAACCCCCACCCCCCAACTCAGCACACAAACTCTCAAGCATGCACCCATACAGACATGAACTCCCCACCCCCCAGATCAGCACACTCTCAAACATGCACCCATACAGACCCAAACCCCCCACACCCCAAATCAGCACACCCTCAAACATGCACCAATACAGACCCGAACCCCCACCCCCCAAATCAGCACACACACTCAAACATGCACCCATACAGACCCGATCCCCCCACCCCCCAACTCAGCACACACACTCTCAAGCATGCACCCATACAGACCCGAACACCACACCCCCAACTCAGAAAACACACTCAAGCATGCACCCATACAGACCCGAACCCCCCACCCCCCAACTCAGCACACAGACTCTCAAGCATGCACCCATACAGACCCAAACCCACCACCCCCAACTCAGCACACACACTCAAACATGCACCCATACAGACCTAAACCCCCCACCCCCCAACTCAGCACACACACTCTCAAGCATGCACCCATACAGACCCGAATCCCGCACCCCCAAATCAGCACCCTCTCAAACATGCACCCATACAGACCCGAACCCCCCACCCCCCAAATCAGCACACAAACTCTCAAACATGCACCGATACAGACCTGAAGCCCCCACCCCCAACTCAGCACAGACACTCAAGCAAGCACCCATACAGACATGAACCCCCAACCCCCAACTCAGCACACAAACTCTCAAGCATGCACCCATACAGACCTGATCCCCCCCACACCCCAAATCAGCACACTCTCAGACATGCACCCATACAGATCCGAACCCCCACCCCCCAAATCAGCACACTCTCAAACATGCACCCATAAAGACCCGAACCCCCCACCCCCAACTCAGCACACACACTCAAACATGCACCCATACAGACCCGAACCCCGCACCCCCAACTCAGCACACACACTCTCAAGCATGCACCCATACAGACCCAAACTCCACACCCCCAACTCAGCACACATACTCATGCATGCAACCATACAGACCCGAACCCCCCACCCCCCAACTCAGCACACACACTGAAGCATGCACCCATACAGACCTGAATCCCCCACCCCCCACCTCAGCACATAAACTCTCAAGCATGCACCCATACAGACCCGAACCCCCATCCCCAACTCAGCACACACACTCAAACATGCACCCATACAGACCCGATCCCCCACCCCCATCTCAGCACACACACTCTCAAGCATGCACCCATACAGATCCGAACCCCCCACCCCCAACTCAGCACACACACTCAAGCATGCACCAATACAGACCCGAACCCCCCACCCCCCAACTCAGCACACAAACTCTCAAGCATGCACCCATACAGACCTGAACCTCCCACCCCCAACTCAGCACACACACTCAAACATGCACCCATACAGACCCGAACCCCCCAACCCCCAACTCAGCACACAAACCCTAAAGCATGCACGCATACAGACCCAAACCCCCCACCCCCAACTCAGCACACACACTCAAGTATGCACCCATATAGACCCGAACCCCCACCTCCCAACTCAGCACACAAACTCTCAAGCATGCACCCATACAGACCCAACCTCTGCACCCCCCAAATCAGCACACAAACTCTCAAGCATGCACCCATATAGACCCAAACCCCCCACCCCCCAAATTAGCACACTTTCAAAAATACACCCATACAGACCCGAACCCCCCACCCCCCAACTCAGCACACACACTCAAACATGCACCCATACAGGCCCGAACCCCCAAACCCCCAACTCAGCACACACATTCTCAAGCATGCACCCATACAGACCCGAATCCCCCACCCCCCAACTCAGCACACACATTCTCAAGCATGCACCCATACAGACCCGAATCCGGCACCCCCAAATCAGCACCTTCTCAAACATACACCCATACAGACCCGAACGCCCGCCCCCCAAATCAGCACACAAACTCTCAAACATGCACCCATACAGACCCGAAGGCCTACCCCAACTCAGCACACACACTCTCAAGCATGCACCCATACAGACCCGAACACCACACCCCCAACTCAGAAAACACACTCAAGCATGCACCCATACAGACCCGAACCCCCACCCCCCAACTCAGCACACACACTCTCAAGCATGCACCCATACAGACCCGAATCCCCCACCCCCAAATCAGCACCCTCTCAAACATGCACCCATACAGACCCAAACCCCCCACCCCCCAAATCAGCACACAAACTCTCAAACATGCACTCATACAGACCCGAAGCCCCCACCCCCAACTCAGCACACACACTCAAACATACACCCATACAGTCCCGACCCCCCCACCCCCAACTCAGCACACAAACTCAAGCAGGCACCCATACAGACCTGAACCCCCACCCCCCAAATCAGCACACTCTCAGACATGCACACATATAGATCCGAACCCCCCACCCCCAACTCAGCTCACACACTCAAACATGCACCATACAGACCCGAACCCCGCACCCCCCAACTCAGCACACACACTCTCAAGCATGCACCCATACAGACCCAAACTCCACACCCCCAACTCAGCACATAAACTCTCAAGCATGCACCCATACAGACCCGAACCACCACCCCCAACTCAACACACAGACTCAAACATGCACCCATACAGACCCGAACACCCCACCCCCCCAACTCAACACACACACTCAAACATGCACCCATACAGACCCGAACACTCCACCCCCCCAACTCAGCACACACACTCTCAAGCATGCACCCATACAGACCTGAACCTCCCACCCCCAACTCAGCACACACACTCAAACATGCACCCATACAGACCCGAACCCCCCACCCCCAACTCAGCACACAAACCCTCAAGCATGCACCCATACAGACCCGAACCCCCACCCCCAACTCAGCACACACACTCAAACATGCACCCATACCGACCCGAACCACCCACCCCCAACTCAGCACACACACTCAAGTATGCACCCATACAGACCCGAACCCCCCCACCCCACAACTCAGCACAAAAACTATCAAGCATACAGACCTGAACCTCCCACCCCCAACTCAGCACACACACTCAAACATGCACCCATACAGACCCGAACCCCCAACCCCAACTCAGCACACTCAGCACACACACTCAAACATGAACCCATACCGACCCGAACCCCCCACCCCCAACTCAGCACACACACTCAAGCATGCACCCATACAGACCCGAACCCCCCCCACCCCCCAACTCAGCACACAAATTATCAAGCATGCACCCATACAGACCTGAACCTCCCACCCGCAACTCAGCACACACACCCTCAAGCATGCACCCATACAGACCCGAACCCCCCACCCCCAACTCAACACACACACTCAAACATGCACCCATACAGACCCGAACACCCCACCCCCATCTCAGCACACACACTCAAACATACACCCATACAGTCCCGACCCCCCCACCCCCAACTCAGCACACAAACTCAAGCAGGCACCCATACAGACCTGAACCCCCACCCCCCAAATCAGCACACTCTCAGACATGCACACATATAGATCCGAACCCCCCACCCCCAACTCAGCTCACACACTCAAACATGCACCATACAGACCCGAACCCCGCACCCCCAACTCAGCACACACACTCTCAAGCATGCACCCATACAGACCCAAACTCCACACCCCCAACTCAGCACATAAACTCTCAAGCATGCACCCATACAGACCCGAACCACCACCCCCAACTCAACACACAGACTCAAACATGCACCCATACAGACCCGAACACCCCACCCCCCCAACTCAACACACACACTCAAACATGCACCCATACAGACCCGAACACTCCACCCCCCCAACTCAGCACACACACTCTCAAGCATGCACCCATACAGACCTGAACCTCCCACCCCCAACTCAGCACACACACTCAAACATGCACCCATACAGACCCGAACCCCCCACCCCCAACTCAGCACACAAACCCTCAAGCATGCACCCATACAGACCCGAACCCCCACCCCCAACTCAGCACACACACTCAAACATGCACCCATACCGACCCGAACCACCCACCCCCAACTCAGCACACACACTCAAGTATGCACCCATACAGACCCGAACCCCCCCACCCCACAACTCAGCACAAAAACTATCAAGCATACAGACCTGAACCTCCCACCCCCAACTCAGCACACACACTCAAACATGCACCCATACAGACCCGAACCCCCAACCCCAACTCAGCACACTCAGCACACACACTCAAACATGAAACCATACCGACCCGAACCCCCCACCCCCAACTCAGCACACACACTCAAGCATGCACCCATACAGACCCGAACCCCCCCCACCCCCCAACTCAGCACACAAATTATCAAGCATGCACCCATACAGACCTGAACCTCCCACCCGCAACTCAGCACACACACCCTCAAGCATGCACCCATACAGACCCGAACCCCCCACCCCCAACTCAACACACACACTCAAACATGCACCCATACAGACCCGAACACCCCACCCCCATCTCAGCACACACACTCAAACATGCACCATACAGACCCGAACCCCGCACCCCCCAACTCAGCACACACACTCTCAAGCATGCACCCATACAGACCCAAACTCCACACCCCCAACTCAGCACATAAACTCTCAAGCATGCACCCATACAGACCCGAACCCCCACCCCCAACTCAACACACAGACTCAAACATGCACCCATACAGACCCGAACACCCCACCCCCCCAACTCAACACACACACTCAAACATGCACTCATACAGACCCGAACACTCCACCCCCCCAACTCAGCACACACACTCTCAAGCATGCACCCATACAGACCTGAACCTCCCACCCCCAACTCAGCACACACACTCAAACATGCACCCATACAGACCCGAACCCCCCACCCCCCAACTCAGCACACAAACCCTCAAGCATGCACCCATACAGACCCGAACCCCCACCCCCAACTCAGCACACACACTCAAACATGCACCCATACCGACCCGAACCACCCGCCCCCAACTCAGCACACACACTCAAGTATGCACCCATACAGACCCAAACCCCCCACCCCACAACTCAGCACACAAACTATCAAGCATACAGACCTGAACCTCCCACCCCCAACTCAGCACACACACTCAAACATGCACCCATACAGACCCGAACCCCCAACCCCAACTCAGCACACTCAGCACACACACTCAAACATGAACCCATACCAACCCAAACCCCCCACCCCCAACTCAGCACACACACTCAAGCATGCACCCATACAGACCCGAACCCCCCCACCCCCCAACTCAGCACACAAATTATCAAGCATGCACCCATACAGACCTGAACCTCCCACCCGCAACTCAGCACACACACCCTCAAGCATGCACCCATACAGACCCGAACCCCCCACCCCCAACTCAACACACACACTCAAACATGCACCCATACAGACCCGAACACCCCACCCCCATCTCAGCACACACACTCTCAAGCATGCACCCATACAGACCCGAACCCCCCACCCCCAACTCAGCACACACACTCAAGCATGCACCCATACAGACCCGAACCCCCCACCCCCCAACTCAGCACACAAACTATCAAGCATGCACCCACACAGACCTGAACCTCCCACCCCCAACTCAGCACACACACTCAAACATGCACCCATACAGACCCGAACCCCCCACCCCCCAACTTAGCACACAAACCCTCAAGCATGCACCCATACAGACCCGAACCCCCCACTCCCAACTCAGCACACACACTCAAACATGCACCCATACCGACCCGAACCACCCACCCCCAACTCAGCACACACACTCAAATATGCACACATACAGACCCGAACCCCCACCCCCCAAATCAGCACACAAACTCTTAAGTATGCACCCATAAAGACCCGAACTCAACACCCTCCCAAATCAGCACACTCTCAGACATGCACCCATACAGACCCAAACCCCCACCCCACAAACTAGCACACTCTCAAACATGCATGCATACAGACCCGAACCCCCATCCCCCAACTCAGCACACACACTCAAATATGCACCCATACAGACCCGAACCCCCACCCCCCAAATCAGCACACAAACTCTTAAGCATGCACCCATACAGACCCAAACTCAACACCCTCCCAAATCAGCACACTCTCAGACATGCACCCATACAGACCCAAACCCCCCACCCCACAAACTAGCAC
The DNA here is from genome assembly GCF_040938575.1 of Ambystoma mexicanum. Taxonomy (NCBI): domain Eukaryota; kingdom Metazoa; phylum Chordata; class Amphibia; order Caudata; family Ambystomatidae; genus Ambystoma; species Ambystoma mexicanum. The sequence goes on from NC_090932.1 coordinate 209,383,705, forward strand.
ACTCTCAAACATGCATGCAAACAGACCCGAACCCCCATCCCCCAACTCAGCACACACTCTCAAGCATGCACCCATACAGATTCAAACCCCACACCCCCAAATCAGCACACACACTCAAACATGCACCCATACAGACCCGAACCCCCCACCCCCCAACTCAGCACACACACTCTCAAGCATGCACCCATACAGACCCGAACACCACACCCCCAACTCAGAAAACACACTCAAGCCTGCACCCATACAGACCCAAACCCCCCACCGCCCAACTCAGCACACAGACTCTCAAGCATGCACCCATACAGACCCAAACCCACCACCCCCAACTCAGCACACACACTCAAACATGCACCCATACAGACCCAAACCCCCCACCCCCAACTCAGCACACACACTCTCAAGCATGCACCCATACAGACCCGAATCCCCCACCCCCAAATCAGCACCCTCTCAAACATGCACCCATACAGACCCGAACTCCCCACTCCCCAAATCAGCACACAAACTCTCAAACATGCACCCATACAGACCTGAAGCCCCCACCCCCAACTCAGCACACACATTCAAATAAACACCCATACAGTCCCGAACCCCCCACCCCCGAACTCAGCACACAAACTCAAGCAAGCACCCATACAGACATGAACCCCCACACCCCAACTCAGCACACAAACTCTCAAGCATGCACCCATACAGACCTGAACCCCCCCACACCCCAAATCAGCACACTCTCAGACATGCACCCATACAGATCCGAACCCCCACCCCCCAAATCAGCACACTCTCAAACATGCACCCATAAAGACCATAACCCCCCACCCCCAACTCAGCACACACACTCAAACATGCACCCATACAGACCCGAACCCCGCACCCCCCAACTGAGCACACACACTATCAAGCATGCACCCATACAGACCCAAACTCCACACCCCCAACCCAGCACACTTACTCATGCATGCATCCATACAGACTCGAACCCCCCACCCCCAAACTCAGCACACACACTGAAGCATGCACCCATACAGACCTGAATCCCCAGCCCCCCACCTCAGCACATAAACTCTCAAGCATGCACCCATACAGACCCGAACCCCCCATCCCCAACTCAGCACACACACTCAAACATGCACCCATACAGACCCGAACCCCCACCCCCCATCTCAGCACACACACTCTCAAGCATGCACCCATACAGATCCGAACCCCCCACCCCCAATTCAGCACACTCAATCAAGCATGCACCCATACAGACCCGAACCCCCCACCCCCCAACTCAGCACACAAACTCTCAAGCATGCACCCATACAGACCTGAACCTCCCACCCCCAACTCAGCACACACACTCAAACATGCACCCATACAGACCCGAACCCCCAACCCCCAACTCAGCACACAAACCCTAAAGCATGCACCCATACAGACCCAAACCCCCACCTCCCAACTCAGCACACAAACTCTCAAGCATGCACCCATATAGACCCAACCTCCCCAACCACCAAATCAGCACACTCTCAGACATGCACCCATATAGACCCAAAACCCACACCCCCCAAATTAGCACACTCTCAAACATGCACCCATACAGACCCGAACCCCCCACCCCCCAACTCAGCACACACACTCAAACATGCACCCATACAGGCCCGGACCCCCCAACCCCCAACTCAGCACACACATTCTCAAGCATGCACCCATAGAGACCCGAATCCCACACCCCCAACTCAGAACACACACTGAAGCATGCACCCATACAGACCCGAATCCCCCACCCCCCAACTCAGCACATAAACTCTCAAGCATGCACCCATACAGACCCAAACCCCCCACCCCCAACTCAGCACACACACTTAAACATGCACCCATACAAACCCGAACCCCCCACCCCCCAACTCAGCACACACATTCTCAAGCATGCACCCATACAGACCCGTATCCGGCACCCCCAAATCAGCACCCTCTCAAACATACACCCATACAGACCCGAACCCCCCGCCCCCCAAATCAGCACACAAACTCTCAAACATGCACCCATACAGACCCGAAGGCCTACCCCAACTCAGCACACACACTCTCAAGCATGCACCCATACAGACCCGAACACCACACCCCCAACTCAGCACACAAACTCTCAAACATGCACCCAAACAGACCCGAAGGCCTACCCCACCTCAGCACACACACTCTCAAGCATGCACCCATACAGACCTGAACCTCCCACCCCCAACTCAGCACACACACTCAAACATGCACCCATACAGACCCGAACCCCCCACCCCCCAACTCAGCACACAAACCCTCAAGCATGCACCCATACAGACCCGAACCCCCACCCCCAACTCAGCACACACACTCAAACATGCACCCATACCGACCCGAACCACCCACCCCCAACTCAGCACACACACTCAAGTATGCACCCATACAGACCCGAACCCCCCCACCCCACAACTCAGCACACAAACTATCAAGCATACAGACCTGAACCTCCCACCCCCAACTCAGCACACACACTCAAACATGCACCCATACAGACCCGAACCCCCAACCCCAACTCAGCACACTCAGCACACACACTCAAACATGAACCCATACCGACCCGAACCCCCCACCCCCAACTCAGCACACACACTCAAGCATGCACCCATACAGACCCGAACCCCCCCACCCCCCAACTCAGCACACAAATTATCAAGCATGCACCCATACAGACCTGAACCTCCCACCCGCAACTCAGCACACACACCCTCAAGCATGCACCCATACAGACCCGAACCCCCCACCCCCAACTCAACACACACACTCAAACATGCACCCATACAGACCCGAACACCCCACCCCCATCTCAGCACACACACTCTCAAGCATGCACCCATACAGACCCGAACCACCCACCCCCAACTCAGCACACACACTCAAGCATGCACCCATACAGACCCGAACCCCCCACCCCCCAACCCAGCACACAAACTATCAAGCATGCACCCATACAGACCTGAACCTCCCACCCCCAACTCAGCACACACACTCAAACATGCACCCATACAGACCCGAACCCCCCACCCCCCAACTTAGCACACAAACCTTCAAGCATGCACCCATACAGACCCGAACCCCCCACTCCCAACTCAGCACACACACTCAAACATGCACCCATACCGACCCGAACCACCCACCCCCAACTCAGCACACACACTCAAATATGCACACATACAGACCCGAACCCCCACCCCCCAAATCAGCACACAAACTCTTAAGTATGCACCCATAAAGACCCGAACTCAACACCCTCCCAAATCAGCACACTCTCAGACATGCACCCATACAGACCCAAAACCCACACCCCCCAAATTAGCACACTCTCAAACTTGCATGCATACAGACCCGAACCCCCATCCCCCAACTCAGCACACACTATCAAGCATGCACCCATACAGACTCAAACCCCACACCCCCAAATCAGCACACACACTCAAACATGCACCCATACAGACCCGAACCCCCCACCCCCCAACTCAGCACACACACACTCAAGCATGCACCCATACAGACCCGAACCCCCCACCCCCAATTCAGCACACACACTCAAGTATGCACCGTTACAGACCCGAACCCCCACCTCCCAACTCAGCACACAAACTCTCAAGCATGCACCCATACAGACCCGTACTCCCCACCCCCCAAATCAGCACATTTCAGACATGCACCCATACAGACCCAAACCCAGCACCCCCAAATTAGCACACTTTCAAACATGCACCCATACAGACCCGAACCCCCCACCCCCCAACTCAGCACACACACTCAAACATGCACCCATACAGGCCTGGACCCCCCAACCCCCAACTCAGCACACACATTCTCAAGCATGCACCCATACAGACCCGAACCCCACACCCCCAACTCAGAACATAAACTCTCAAGCATGCACCCATACAGACCAAAACCCCCCACCCGCAACTCAGCACACACACTTAAACATGCACCCATACAGACCCGAACCCCCCACCCCCCAACTCAGCACACACATTCTCAAGCATGCACCCATACAGACCCGAATCCGGCACCCCCAAATCAGCACCCTCTCAAACATACACCCATACAGACCCGAACCCCCCACCCCCAACTCAGCACACACACTCTCAAGCATGCACCCATACAGACCCGAATCCCCCACCCACAAATCAGCACCCTCTCAAACATGCACCCATACAGACCCGAACCCTCCACCCTCCAAATCAGCATACAAACTCTCAAACATGCACTCATACAGACCTGAAGCACCCACCCCCAACTCAGCACACACACTCAAACATACACCCATACAGTCCCGAACCCCCCACCCCCAACTCAGCACACAAACTCAAGCAGGCACCCATACAGACCTGAACCCCCCACACCCCAAATCAGCACACTCTCAGACATGCACACATACAGATCCGAACCCCCACCCCCCAAATCAGCACACTCTCAAACATGCACCCATACAGACCGAACCCCCCACCCCCAACTCAGCTCACACACTCAAACATGCACCCATACAGACGCGAACCCCACACCCCCCAACTCAGCACACACACTCTCAAGCATGCACCCATACAGACCCAAACTCCACACCCTCAACTCAGCACATAAACTCTCAAGCATGCACCCATACAGACCCGAACCCCCACCCCCAACTCAACACACACACTCAAACATGCACCCATACAGACCCGAACACCCCACCCCTCCAACTCAGCACACAAACTATCAAGCATGCACCCATACAGATCTGAACCTCCCACCCCCAACTCAGCACACACACTCTCAAGCATGCACCCATACAGACCCGAATCCCCCACCCACAAATCAGCACCCTCTCAAACATGCACCCATACAGACCCGAACCCTCCACCCTCCAAATCAGCACACAAACTCTCAAACATGCACTCATACAGACCTGAAGCCCCCACCCCCAACTCAGCACACACACTCAAACATACACCCATACAGTCCCGAACCCCCCACCCCCAACTCAGCACACAAACTCAAGCAGGCACCCATACAGACCTGAACCCCCCACACCCCAAATCAGCACACTCTCAGACATGCACACATACAGATCTGAACCCCCACCCCCCAAATCAGCACACTCTCAAACATGCACCCATACAGACCGAACCCCCCACCCCCAACTCAGCTCACACACTCAAACATGCACACATACAGACCCGAACCCCGCACCCCCCAACTCAGCACACACACTCTCAAGCATGCACCCATACAGACCCAAACTCCACACCCTCAACTCAGCACATAAACTCTCAAGCATGCACCCATACAGACCCGAACCCCCACCCCCAACTCAACACACACACTCAAACATGCACCCATACAGACCCGAACACCCCACCCCTCCAACTCAGCACACAAACTATCAAGCATGCACCCATACAGATCTGAACCTCCCACCCCCAACTCAGCACACACACTCAAACATGCACCCATACAGACCCGAACCCCCACCCCCCAACTCAGCACACAAACCCTCAAGCATGCACACATACAGACCCGAGCCCCCCACCCCCAACTCAGCGCACACACTCAAAAATGCACCCATACTGACCCGAACCACCCACCCCCAACTCAGCACACACACTCAAGTATGCACCCATACAGACCCGAACCACCACCCCCCAAATCAGCACACAAACTCTTAAGCATGCACCCATACAGACCCGAACTCCCCACCCTCCCAAATCAGCACACTCTCAGACATGCACCCATACAGACCCAAACCCCCCATCCCCTAATTAGCACACTCTCAAACATGCATGCATACAGACCCGAACCCCCATCCCCAACTCAGCACACACACTCAAACATGCACCCATACAGACCCGGACCCCCCATCCCCAACTCAGCACACACACTCTCAAGCATGCACCCATACAGACCCAAACCCCACACCCCCAACTCAGTACACCTACTGAAGCATGCACTCATACAGACCCAAATCCCCCACCCCCCAACTCAGCACATAAACTCTCAAGCATGCACGGATACAGACCCGAACCCCCACCCCCAACTCAGCACACACACTTAAACATGCACCCATACAGACCCGAACCCCCCACCCCCCAACTCAGCACACACACTCTCAAGCATGCACCCATACAGACCCGAACCCCCCAGCCCCAACTCAGCACACACACTGAAGCATGCACCCATACAGACCCGAACCCCCCACCCCCAACTCAGCACACACTCTCAAACATGCTCCCATACAGACCCGAACCACCCACCCCCAACTCAGCACACACACTCAAGCATGCATCCATACAGACCCGAACCCCCACCCCCCAACTCAGCACAAAATCTCTCAAGCATGCACCCATACAGACACAAACTCCCCACCTCCCAGATCAGCCCACTCTCAGACATGCACCCATACAGACCCAAACCCCCTCCACCCCAAATCAGCACACACTCAAACATGCACCAATACAGACCAGAACCCCCACCCCCCAAATCAGCACACACACTCAAACATGCACCCATACAGAACCGAACCCCCACCCCCCAACTCAGCACACACACTCTCAAGCATGCACCCATACAGACCCAAACACCACACCCCCAACTCAGAAAACACACTCAAGCATGCACCCATACAGACCCGAAACCCCCACCGCCCAACTCAGCACACCGACTCTCAAGCATGCGCCCATACAGACCCATACCCACCACCCCCAACTCAGCACACACTCTCAAACATGCACCCATACAGACCCAAACCCCCCACCCCCAACTCAGCACACGCACTCTCAAGCATGCACCCATACAGACCCGAATCCCCCATTCCCAAATCAGCACACTGTCAAACATGCACCCGTAAAGACCCAAACCCCCCACCACCAACTCAGCACACACACTCAAGCATGCACACATACAGACCCGAACCCCGCACCCCCCAACTCAGCACACACACTCTCAAGCATGCACCCATACAGACCCAAACTCCACACCCCCAACTCAGCACACATACTCATGCATGCACCCATACAGACCCGAAACCCCCACCGCCCAACTCAGCACACACACTGAAGCATGCACCCATACAGACCTGAACCCCCCACCCCCCAAATCAGCACACAAATTCTCAAACATGCACCCATACAGACCTGAAGCCCCCACCCCAACTCAGCACACACACTCAAACATACACCCATACAGTCCCGAACCCTCCACCCCACCTCAGCACACAAACTCAAGCAAGCACCCAAACAGACATGAACCCCCACCCCCAACTCAGCACACAAACTCTCAAGCATGCACCCATACAGACCTGAACCCCCCACACTCCAAATCAGCACACTCTCAAGCATGCACCCATACAGACCCGAATCCCCCACCCACAAATCAGCACCCTCTCAAACATGCACCCATACAGACCCGAACCCTCCACCCTCCAAATCAGCACACAAACTCTCAAACATGCACTCATACAGACCTGAAGCCCCCACCCCCAACTCAGCACACACACTCAAACATACACCCATACAGTCCCGAACCCCCCACCCCCAACTCAGCACACAAACTCAAGCAGGCACCCATACAGACCTGAACCCCCCACACCCCAAATCAGCACACTCTCAGACATGCACACATACAGATCCGAACCCCCACCCCCCAAATCAGCACACTCTCAAACATGCACCCATACAGACCGAACCCCCCACCCCCAACTCAGCTCACACACTCAAACATGCACCCATACAGACCCGAACCCCGCACCCCCCAACTCAGCACACACACTCTCAAGCATGCACCCATACAGACCCAAACTCCACACCCTCAACTCAGCACATAAACTCTCAAGCATGCACCCATACAGACCCGAACCCCCACCCCCAACTCAACACACACACTCAAACATGCACCCATACAGACCCGAACACCCCACCCCTCCAACTCAGCACACAAACTATCAAGCATGCACCCATACAGATCTGAACCTCCCACCCCCAACTCAGCACACACACTCAAACATGCACCCATACAGACCCGAACCCCCACCCCCCAACTCAGCACACAAACCCTCAAGCATGCACACATACAGACCCGAGCCCCCCACCCCCAACTCAGCGCACACAATCAAAAATGCACCCATACTGACCCGAACCACCCACCCCCAACTCAGCACACACACTCAAGTATGCACCCATACAGACCCGAACCACCACCCCCCAAATCAGCACACAAACTCTTAAGCATGCACCCATACAGACCCGAACTCCCCACCCTCCCAAATCAGCACACTCTCAGACATGCACCCATACAGACCCAAACCCCCCATCCCCTAATTAGCACACTCTCAAACATGCATGCATACAGACCCGAACCCCCATCCCCAACTCAGCACACACACTCAAACATGCACCCATACAGACCCGGACCCCCCATCCCCAACTCAGCACACACACTCTCAAGCATGCACCCATACAGACCCAAACCCCACACCCCCAACTCAGTACACCTACTGAAGCATGCACTCATACAGACCCAAATCCCCCACCCCCCAACTCAGCACATAAACTCTCAAGCATGCACGGATACAGACCCGAACCCCCACCCCCAACTCAGCACACACACTTAAACATGCACCCATACAGACCCGAACCCCCCACCCCCCAACTCAGCACACACACTCTCAAGCATGCACCCATACAGACCCGAACCCCCCAGCCCCAACTCAGCACACACACTGAAGCATGCACCCATACAGACCCGAACCCCCCACCCCCAACTCAGCACACACTCTCAAACATGCTCCCATACAGACCCGAACCACCCACCCCCAACTCAGCACACACACTCAAGCATGCATCCATACAGACCCGAACCCCCACCCCCCAACTCAGCACAAAAACTCTCAAGCATGCACCCATACAGACACAAACTCCCCACCTCCCAGATCAGCCCACTCTCAGATATGCACCCATACAGACCCAACCCCCCCCCACCCCAAATCAGCACACACTCAAACATGCACCAATACAGACCAGAACCCCCACCCCCCAAATCAGCACACACACTCAAACATGCACCCATACAGAACCGAACCCCCCACCCCCCAACTCAGCACACACACTCTCAAGCATGCACCCATACAGACCCAAACACCACACCCCCAACTCAGAAAACACACTCAAGCATGCACCCATACAGACCCGAACACCCCACCGCCCAACTCAGCACACCGACTCTCAAGCATGCGCCCATACAGACCCATACCCACCACCCCCAACTCAGCACACACTCTCAAACATGCACCCATACAGACCCAAACCCCCACCCCCCAACTCAGCACACGCACTCTCAAGCATGCACCCATACAGACCCGAATCCCCCATTCCCAAATCAGCACACTCTCAAACATGCACCCATAAAGACCCAAACCCCCCACCACCAACTCAGCACACACACTCAAGCATGCACACATACAGACCCGAACCCCGCACCCCCCAACTCAGCACACACACTCTCAAGCATGCACCCATACAGACCCAAACTCCACACCCCCAACTCAGCACACATACTCATGCATGCACCCATACAGACCCGAAACCCCCACCCCCCAACTCAGCACACACACTGAAGCATGCACCCATACAGACCTGAACCCCTTACCCCCCAAATCAGCACACAAATTCTCAAACATGCACCCATACAGACCTGAAGCCCCCACCCCCAACTCCGCACACACACTCAAACATACACCCATACAGTCCCGAACCCTCCACCCCACCTCAGCACACAAACTCAAGCAAGCACCCAAACAGACATGAACCCCCACCCCCAACTCAGCACACAAACTCTCAAGCATGCACCCATACAGACCTGAACCCCCCACACCCCAAATCAGCACACTCTCAGACATGCACCCATATGATCCGAACCCCCACCCCCCAAATCAGCACACTCTCAAACATGCACCCATAAAGACCCGAACCCCCCACCCCAACTCAGCACACACACTCAAACATGCACCCATACAGACCCGAACCCCGCACCCCCCAACTCAGCACACACACTCTCAAGCATGCACCCATACAGACCCAAACACCACACCCCCAACTCAGAAAACACACTCAAGCATGCACCCATACAGACCCGAACCCCCCACCGCCCAACTCAGCACACCGACTCTCAAGCATGCGCCCATACAGACCCATACCCACCACCCCCAACTCAGCACACACTCTCAAACATGCACCCATACAGACCCAACCCCCCCACCCCCCAACTCAGCACACGCACTCTCAAGCATGCACCCATACAGACCCGAATCCCCCATTCCCAAATCAGCACACTCTCAAACATGCACCCATAAAGACCCAAACCCCCCACCACCAACTCAGCACACACACTCAAGCATGCACACATACAGACCCGAACCCCGCACCCCCCAACTCAGCACACACACTCTCAAGCATGCACCCATACAGACCCAAACTCCACACCCCCAACTCAGCACACATACTCATGCATGCACCCATACAGACCCGAAACCCCCACCCCCCAACTCAGCACACACACTGAAGCATGCACCCATACAGACCTGAACCCCCCACCCCCCAAATCAGCACACAAATTCTCAAACATGCACCCATACAGACCTGAAGCCCCCACCCCCAACTCAGCACACACACTCAAACATACACCCATACAGTCCCGAACCCTCCACCCCACCTCAGCACACAAACTCAAGCAAGCACCCAAACAGACATGAACCCCCACCCCCAACTCAGCACACAAACTCTCAAGCATGCACCCATACAGACCTGAACCCCCCACACCCCAAATCAGCACACTCTCAAGCATGCACCCATACAGACCCGAATCCCCCACCCACAAATCAGCACCCTCTCAAACATGCACCCATACAGACCCGAACCCTCCACCCTCCAAATCAGCACACAAACTCTCAAACATGCACTCATACAGACCTGAAGCCCCCACCCCCAACTCAGCACACACACTCAAACATACACCCATACAGTCCCGAACCCCCCACCCCCAACTCAGCACACAAACTCAAGCAGGCACCCATACAGACCTGAACCCCCCACACCCCAAATCAGCACACTCTCAGACATGCACACATACAGATCCGAACCCCCACCCCCCAAATCAGCACACTCTCAAACATGCACCCATACAGACCGAACCCCCCACCCCCAACTCAGCTCACACACTCAAACATGCACCCATACAGACCCGAACCCCGCACCCCCCAACTCAGCACACACACTCTCAAGCATGCACCCATACAGACCCAAACTCCACACCCTCAACTCAGCACATAAACTCTCAAGCATGCACCCATACAGACCCGAACCCCCACCCCCAACTCAACACACACACTCAAACATGCACCCATACAGACCCGAACACCCCACCCCTCCAACTCAGCACACAAACTATCAAGCATGCACCCATACAGATCTGAACCTCCCACCCCCAACTCAGCACACACACTCAAACATGCACCCATACAGACCCGAACCCCCACCCCCCAACTCAGCACACAAACCCTCAAGCATGCACACATACAGACCCGAGCCCCCCACCCCCAACTCAGCGCACACACTCAAAAATGCACCCATACTGACCCGAACCACCCACCCCCAACTCAGCACACACACTCAAGTATGCACCCATACAGACCCGAACCACCACCCCCCAAATCAGCACACAAACTCTTAAGCATGCACCCATACAGACCCGAACTCCCCACCCTCCCAAATCAGAACACTCTCAGACATGCACCCATACAGACCCAAACCCCCCATCCCCTAATTAGCACACTCTCAAACATGCATGCATACAGACCCGAACCCCCATCCCCAACTCAGCACACACACTCAAACATGCACCCATACAGACCCGGACCCCCCATCCCCAACTCAGCACACACACTCTCAAGCATGCACCCATACAGACCCAAACCCCACACCCCCAACTCAGTACACCTACTGAAGCATGCACTCATACAGACCCAAATCCCCCACCCCCCAACTCAGCACATAAACTCTCAAGCATGCACGGATACAGACCCGAACCCCCACCCCCAACTCAGCACACACACTTAAACATGCACCCATACAGACCCGAACCCCCCACCCCCCAACTCAGCACACACACTCTCAAGCATGCACCCATACAGACCCGAACCCCCCAGCCCCAACTCAGCACACACACTGAAGCATGCACCCATACAGACCCGAACCCCCCACCCCCAACTCAGCACACACTCTCAAACATGCTCCCATACAGACCCGAACCACCCACCCCCAACTCAGCACACACACTCAAGCATGCATCCATACAGACCCGAACCCCCACCCCCCAACTCAGCACAAAAACTCTCAAGCATGCACCCATACAGACACAAACTCCCCACCTCCCAGATCAGCCCAATCTCAGATATGCACCCATACAGACCCAAACCCCCCCACCCCAAATCAGCACACACTCAAACATGCACCAATACAGACCAGAACCCCCACCCCCCAAATCAGCACACACACTCAAACATGCACCCATACAGAACCGAACCCCCCACCCCCCAACTCAGCACACACACTCTCAAGCATGCACCCATACAGACCCAAACACCACACCCCCAACTCAGAAAACACACTCAAGCATGCACCCATACAGACCCAAACCCCCCACCGCCCAACTCAGCACACCGACTCTCAAGCATGCGCCCATACAGACCCATACCCACCACCCCCAACTCAGCACACACTCTCAAACATGCACCCATACAGACCCAAACCCCCACCCCCAACTCAGCACACGCACTCTCAAGCATGCACCCATACAGACCCGAATCCCCCATTCCCAAATCAGCACACTCTCAAACATGCACCCATAAAGACCCAAACCCCCCACCACCAACTCAGCACACACACTCAAGCATGCACACATACAGACCCGAACCCCGCACCCCCCAACTCAGCACACACACTCTCAAGCATGCACCCATACAGACCCAAACTCCACACCCCCAACTCAGCACACATACTCATGCATGCACCCATACAGACCCGAAACCCCCACCCCCCAACTCAGCACACACACTGAAGCATGCACCCATACAGACCTGAACCCCTTACCCCCCAAATCAGCACACAAATTCTCAAACATGCACCCATACAGACCTGAAGCCCCCACCCCCAACTCAGCACACACACTCAAACATACACCCATACAGTCCCGAACCCTCCACCCCACCTCAGCACACAAACTCAAGCAAGCACCCAAACAGACATGAACCCCCACCCCCAACTCAGCACACAAACTCTCAAGCATGCACCCATACAGACCTGAACCCCCCACACCCCAAATCAGCACACTCTCAGACATGCACCCATATGATCCGAACCCCCACCCCCCAAATCAGCACACTCTCAAACATGCACCCATAAAGACCCGAACCCCCCACCCCAACTCAGCACACACACTCAAACATGCACCCATACAGACCCGAACCCCGCACCCCCCAACTCAGCACACACACTCTCAAGCATGCACCCATACAGATCCGAACCCCCCACCCCCAATTCAGCACACTCAATCAAGCATGCACCCATACAGACCCGAACCCCCCACCCCCCAACTCAGCACACAAACTCTCAAGCATGCACCCATACAGACCTGAACCTCCCACCCCCAACTCAGCACACACACTCAAACATGCACCCATACAGACCCGAACCCCCAACCCCCAACTCAGCACACAAACCCTAAAGCATGCACCCATACAGACCCAAACCCCCACCTCCCAACTCAGCACACAAACTCTCAAGCATGTACCCATACAGACCCAACCTCCCCAACCAACAAATCAGCACACTCTCAGACATGCACCCATATAGACCCAAAACCCACACCCCCCAAATTAGCACACTCTAAAACATGCACCCATACAGACCCGAACCCCCCACCCCCCAACTCAGCACACACACTCAAACATGCACCCATACAGGCCCGGACCCCCAACCCCCAACTCAGCACACACATTCTCAAGCATGCACCCATACAGACCCGAATCCCCCACCCCCCACCTCAGCACATAAACTCTCAAGCATGCACCCATACAAACCCAAACCCCCCACCCCCAACTCAGCACACACACTTAAACATGCACCCATACAAACCCGAACCCCCCACCCCCCAACTCAGCACACACATTCTCAAGCATGCACCCATACAGACCCGTATCCGGCACCCCCAAATCAGCACCCTCTCAAACATACACCCATACAGACCCGAACCCCCCGCCCCCCAAATCAGCACACAAACTCTCAAACATGCACCCATACAGACCCGAAGGCCTACCCCAACTCAGCACACACACTCTCAAGCATGCACCCATACAGACCCGAACACCACACCCCCAACTCAGAAAACACACTCAAGCATGCACCCATACAGACCCGAACCCCCCACCCCCCAACTCACCACACAGACTCTCAAGCATGCACCCATACAGACCCGAACCCACAACACCCAACTCAGCACACACACTCAAACATGCACCCATAAAGACCCAAACCCCCCACCCCCCCAACTCAGCACACACACTCTCAAGCATGCACCCATACAGACCCGAACCCCCCACCCCCAAATCAGCACCCTCTCAAACATGCACCCATACAGACCCGAACCCCCCACCCCCCAAATCAGCACACAAACTCTCAAACATGCACTCATACAGACCCGAAGCCCCCACCCCCAACTCAGCACACACACTCAAACATGCACCCATACAGACCCGAACCCCCACCCCACAACTCAGCACACACACTCGCAGGCATGCACCCATACAGACCTGAACCCCCACCACCAATTCAGCACGCACACTCAAGCATGCAACCATACAGACCCAAACCCCCCACCCCCCAACTCAGCACACAAACTCTCAAGCATGCACCCATACAGACCTGAACCTCCCACCCCAACTCAGCACACACACTCAAGCATGCACCCATACAGACCCAAACCCCCCACCCCCAATTCAGCACACACACTCAAGTATGCACCCATACAGACCCGAACCCCCACCTCCCAACTCAGCACACAAACTCTCAAGCATGCACCCATACAGACCCGTACTCCCCACTCCCCAAATCAGCACATTTCAGACATGCACCCATACAGACCCAAACCCAGCACCCCCAAATTAGCACACTTTCAAACATGCACCCATACAGACCCGAACCCCCCACCCCCCAACTCAGCACACACACTCAAACATGCACCCATACAGGCCAGGACCCCCCAACCCCCAACTCAGCACACACATTCTCAAGCATGCACCCATACAGACCCGAACCCCACACCCCCAACTCAGAACATAAACTCTCAAGCATGCACCCATACAGACCAAAACCCCCCACCCCCAACTCAGCACACACACTTAAACATGCACCCATACAGACCCGAACCCCCCACCCCCCAACTCAGCACACACATTCTCAAGCATGCACCCATACAGACCCAAACCCCCCACCCCCCAACTCAGCACACACACTCTCAAGCATGCACCCATACAGACCCGAATCCCCCACCCCCAAATCAGCACCCTCTCAAACATGCACCCATACAGACCCGAACCGACCACCCCGCAAATCAGCACACAAACTCTCAAACATGCACTCATACAGACCCGAAGCCCCCACCCCCAACTCAGCACACACACTCAAACATGCACCCATACAGACCCGAACCCCCACCCCACAACTCAGCACACACACTCGCAAGCATGCACCCATACAGACCTGAACCCCCACCACCAATTCAGCACACACACTCAAGCATGCAACCATACAGACCCAAACCCCCCACCCCCCAACTCAGCACACAAACTCTCAAGCATGCACCCATACAGACCTGAACCTCCCACCCCAACTCAGCACACACACTCAAGCATGCACCCATACAGACCCGTACCCCCCACCCCCAATTCTGCACACACACTCAAGTATGCACCCATACAGACCCGAACCCCCACCTCCCAACTCAGCACACAAACTCTCAAGCATGCACCCATACAGACCCGTACTCCCCACCCCCCAAATCAGCACATTTCAGACATGCACCCATACAGACCCAAACCCAGCACCCCCAAATTAGCACACTTTCAAACATGCACCCATACAGACCTGAACCCCCCACCCCCCAACTCAGCACACACACTCAAACATGCACCCATACAGGCCTGGACCCCCCAACCCCCAACTCAGCACACACATTCTCAAGCATGCACCCATACAGACCCGAACCCGACACCCCCACTCAGAACATAAACTCTCAAGCATGCACCCATACAGACCAAAACCCCCCACCCGCAACTCAGCACACACACTTAAACATGCACCCATACAGACCCGAACCCCCCACCCCCCAACTCAGCACACACATTCTCAAGCATGCACCCATACAGACCTGAAGCCCCCACCCCCAACTCAGCACACACACTCAAACATACACCCATACAGTCCCGAACCCCCCACCCCCAACTCAGCACACAAACTCAAGCAGGCACCCATACAGACCTGAACCCCCCACACCCCAAATCAGCACACTCTCAGACATGCACACACACAGATCCGAACCCCCACCCCCCAAATCAGCACACTCTCAAACATGCACCCATACAGACCGAACCCCCCACCCCCAACTCAGCTCACACACTCAAACATGCACCCATACAGACCCGAACCCCGCACCCCCCAACTCAGCACACACACTCTCAAGCATGCACCCATACAGACCCAAACTCCACACCCTCAACTCAGCACATAAACTCTCAAGCATGCACCCATACAGACCCGAACCCCCACCCCCAACTCAACACACACACTCAAACATGCACCCATACAGACCCGAACTCCCCACCCCTCCAACTCAGCACACAAACTATCAAGCATGCACCCATACAGATCTGAACCTCCCACCCCCAACTCAGCACACACACTCAAACATGCACCCATACAGACCCGAACCCCCACCCCCCAACTCAGCACACAAACCCTCAAGCATGCACACATACAGACCCGAGCCCCCCACCCCCAACTCAGCGCACACACTCAAAAATGCACCCATACTGACCCGAACCACCCACCCCCAACTCAGCACACACACTCAAGTATGCACCCATACAGACCCGAACCACCACCCCCCAAATCAGCACACAAACTCTTAAGCATGCACCCATACAGACCCGAACTCCCCACCCTCCCAAATCAGCACACTCTCAGACATGCACCCATACAGACCCAAACCCCCCATCCCCTAATTAGCACACTCTCAAACATGCATGCATACAGACCTGAACCCCCATCCCCAACTCAGCACACACACTCAAACATGCACCCATACAGACCCGGACCCCCCATCCCCAACTCAGCACACACACTCTCAAGCATGCACCCATACAGACCCAAACCCCACACCCCCAACTCAGTACACCTACTGAAGCATGCACTCATACAGACCCGAATCCCCCACCCCCCAACTCAGCACATAAACTCTCAAGCATGCACGGATACAGACCCAAACCCCCACCCCCAACTCAGCACACACACTTAAACATGCACCCATACAGACCCGAACCCCCCACCCCCCAACTCAGCACACACACTCTCAAGCATGCACCCATACAGACCCGAACCTCCCACCCCCAACTCAGCACACACACTGAAGCATGCACCCATACAGACCCGAACCCCCCACCCCCAACTCAGCACACACTCTCAAACATGCTCCCATACAGACCCGAACCACCCACCCCCAACTCAGCACACACACTCAAGCATGCATCCATGCAGACCCGAACCCCCACCCCCCAACTCAGCACAAAAACTCTCAAGCATGCACCCATACAGACACGAACTCCCCACCTCCCAGATTAGCACACTCTCAGACATGCACCCATACAGACCCAAACCCCCCACACCCCAAATCAGCACACACTCAAACATGCACCAATACAGACCAGAACCCCCACCCCCCAAATCAGCACACACACTCAAACATGCACCCATACAGAACCGAACCCCCCACCCCCCAACTCAGCACACACACTCTCAAGCATGCACCCATACAGACCCAAACACCACACCCCCAACTCAGAAAACACACTCAAGCATGCACCCATACAGACCCGAACCCCCCACCGCCCAACTCAGCACACCGACTCTCAAGCATGCGCCCATACAGACCCATACCCACCACCCCCAACTCAGCACACACTCTCAAACATGCACCCATACAGACCCAAACCCCCCACCCCCCAACTCAGCACACGCACTCTCAAGCATGCACCCATACAGACCCGAATCCCCCATTCCCAAATCAGCACACTCTCAAACATGCACCCATAAAGACCCAAACCCCCCACCCCCAACTCAGCACACACACTCAAGCATGCACACATACAGACCCGAACCCCGCACCCCCCAACTCAGCACACACACTCTCAAGCATGCAACCATACAGACCCAAACTCCACACCCCCAACTCAGCACACATACTCATGCATGCACCCATACAGACCCGAAACCCCCACCCCCCAACTCAGCACACACACTGAAGCATGCACCCATACAGACCTGAACCCCCCACCCCCCAAATCAGCACACAAATTCTCAAACATGCACCCATACAGACCTGAAGCCCCCACCCCCAACTCAGCACACACACTCAAACATACACCCATACAGTCCCGAACCCTCCACCCCACCTCAGCACACAAACTCAAGCAAGCACCCATACAGACATGAACCCCCACCCCAACTCAGCACACAAACTCTCAAGCATGCACCCATACAGACCTGAACCCCCCACACCCCAAATCAGCACACTCTCAGACATGCCCCCATACAGATCCGAACCCCCACCCCCCAAATCAGCACACTCTCAAACATGCACCCATAAAGACCCGAACCCCCCACCCCAACTCAGCACACACACTCAAACATGCACCCATACAGACCCGAACCCCGCACCCCCCAACTCAGCACACACACTCTCAAGCATGCACCCATACAGACCCAAACTCCACACCCCCAACTCAGCACACATACTCATGCATGCACCCATACAGACCCGAACCGCCCACCCCCCACCTCAGCACATAAACTCTGAAGCATGCACCCATACAGACCCGAACCCCTCACCCCCAACTCAGCACAAAAACTCAAGTATGCACCCATATAGACCCGAACCCCCACCTCCCAACTTAGCACACAAACTCTCAAGCATGCACCCATACAGACCCAACCTCCCCACCCCCCAAATCAGCACACTCTCAGACATGCACCCATATAGACCCAAACCCCCCACCCCCCAAATTAGCACACTCTCAAACATGCACCCATACAGACCCGAACCCCCCACCCCCCAACTCATCACACACACTCAAACATGCACCCATACAGGCCCGGACCCCCCAACCCCCAACTCAGCACACACATTCTCAAGCATGCACCCATACAGATCCGAACCCCACACCCTCAACTCAGCACACACACTGAAGCATGCACCCATACAGACCCGAATCCCCCACCCCCCAACTCAGCACATAAACTCTCAAGCATGCACCCATACAGACCCAAACCCACCACTCCCAACTCAGCACACAGACTTAAACATGCACCCATACAGACCCGAACCCCCCACCCCCCAACTCAGCACACACATTCTCAAGCATGCACCCATACAGACCCGAATGCGGCACCCCCAAATCAGCACCCTCTCAAACATAAACCCATACAGACCCGAACCCCCCGCCCCCCAAATCAGCACACAAACTCTCAAACATGCACCCATACAGACCCGAAGGCCTACCCCAACTCAGCACACACACTCTCAAGCATGCACCCATACAGACCCGAACACCACACCCCCAACTCAGAAAACACACTCAAGCATGCACCCATACAGACCCGAACCCCCCACCCCCAACTCACCACACAGACTCTCAAGCATGCACCCATACAGACCCGAACCCACCACCCCCAACTCAGCACACACACTCAAACATGCACCCATAAAGACCCAAACCCGCCACACTCCAACTCAGCACACACACTCTAAAGCATGCACCAATACAGACCCGAATCCCCCACCCCCAAATCAGCACCCTCTCAAACATGCACCCATACAGACCCAAACCCCCCACCCCCCAAATCAGCACACAAACTCTCAAACATGCGCTCATACAGACCCGAAGCCCCCACCCCCAACTCAGCACACACACTCAAAATTACACCCATACAGTCCCGAACCCTCCACCCCCAACTCATCACACAAACTCAAGCAAGCACCCATACAGACCTGAACCCCCACCCCCAACTCAACACACACACTCAAACATGCACCCATACAGACCCGAACACCCCACCCCTCCAACTCAGCACACAAACTATCAAGCATGCACCCATACAGATCTGAACCTCCCACCCCCAACTCAGCACACACACTCAAACATGCACCCATACAGACCCGAACCCCCACCCCCCAACTCAGCACACAAACCCTCAAGCATGCACACATACAGACCCGAGCCCCCCACCCCCAACTCAGCGCACACACTCAAAAATGCACCCATACTGACCCGAACCACCCACCCCCAACTCAGCACACACACTCAAGTATGCACCCATACAGACCCGAACCACCACCCCCCAAATCAGCACACAAACTCTTAAGCATGCACCCATACAGACCCGAACTCCATACCCTCCCAAATCAGCACACTCTCAGACATGCACCCATACAGACCCAAACCCCCCATCCCCTAATTAGCACACTCTCAAACATGCATGCATACAGACCCGAACCCCCATCCCCAACTCAGCACACACACTCAAACATGCACCCATACAGACCCGGACCCCCCATCCCCAACTCAGCACACACACTCTCAAGCATGCACCCATACAGACCCAAACCCCACACCCCCAACTCAGTACACCTACTGAAGTATGCACTCATACAGACCCAAATCCCCCACCCCCCAACTCAGCACATAAACTCTCAAGCATGCACGGATACAGACCCGAACCCCCACCCCCAACTCAGCACACACACTTAAACATGCACCCATACAGACCCGAACCCCCCACCCCCCAACTCAGCACACACACTCTCAAGCATGCACCCATACAGACCCGAACCCCCCAGCCCCAACTCAGCACACACACTGAAGCATGCACCCATACAGACCCGAACCCCCCACCCCCAACTCAGCACACACTCTCAAACATGCTCCCATACAGACCCGAACCACCCACCCCCAACTCAGCACACACACTCAAGCATGCATCCATACAGACCCGAACCCCCACCCCCCAACTCAGCACAAAAACTCTCAAGCATGCACCCATACAGACACAAACTCCCCACCTCCCAGATCAGCCCACTCTCAGACATGCACCCATACAGACCCAAACCCCCCCCACCCCAAATCAGCACACACTCAAACATGCACCAATACAGACCAGAACCCCCACCCCCCAAATCAGCACACACACTCAAACATGCACCCATACAGAACCGAACCCCCCACCCCACAACTCAGCACACACACTCTCAAGCATGCACCCATACAGACCCAAACACCACACCCCCAACTCAGAAAACACACTCAAGCATGCACCCATACAGACCCGAACCCCCCACCGCCCAACTCAGCACACCGACTCTCAAGCATGCGCCCATACAGACCCATACCCACCACCCCCAACTCAGCACACACTCTCAAACATGCACCCATAGAGACCCAAACCCCCCACCCCCCAACTCAGCACACGCACTCTCAAGCATGCACCCATACAGACCCGAATCCCCATTCCCAAATCAGCACACTCTCAAACATGCACCCATAAAGACCCAAACCCCCCACCACCAACTCAGCACACACACTCAAGCATGCACCCATACAGACCCAAACTCCACACCCCCAACTCAGCACACATACTCATGCATGCACCCATACAGACCCGAAACCCCCACCCCCCAACTCAGCACACACACTGAAGCATGCACCCATACAGACCTGAACCCCCCACCCCCCAAAGCAGCACAAAAATTCTCAAACATGCACCATACAGACCTGAAGCCCCCACCCCCAACTCAGCACACACACTCAAACATACACCCATACAGTCCCGAACCCTCCACCCCACCTCAGCACACAAACTCAAGCAAGCACCCAAACAGACATGAACCCCCACCCCCAACTCAGCACACAAACTCTCAAGCATGCACCCATACAGACCTGAACCCCCCACACCCCAAATCAGCACACTCTCAAGCATGCACCCATACAGACCCGAATCCCCCACCCACAAATCAGCACCCTCTCAAACATGCACCCATACAGACCCGAACCCTCCACCCTCCAAATCAGCACACAAACTCTCAAACATGCACTCATACAGACCTGAAGCCCCCACCCCCAACTCAGCACACACACTCAAACATACACCCATACAGTCCCGAACCCCCCACCCCCAACTCAGCACACAAACTCAAGCAGGCACCCATACAGACCTGAACCCCCCACACCCCAAATCAGCACACTCTCAGACATGCACACATACAGATCCGAACCCCCACCCCCCAAATCAGCACACTCTCAAACATGCACCCATACAGACCGAACCCCCCACCCCCAACTCAGCTCACACACTCAAACATGCACCCATACAGACCCGAACCCCGCACCCCCCAACTCAGCACACACACTCTCAAGCATGCACCCATACAGACCCAAACTCCACACCCTCAACTCAGCACATAAACTCTCAAGCATGCACCCATACAGACCCGAACCCCCACCCCCAACTCAACACACACACTCAAACATGCACCCATACAGACCCGAACACCCCACCCCTCCAACTCAGCACACAAACTATCAAGCATGCACCCATACAGATCTGAACCTCCCACCCCCAACTCAGCACACACACTCAAACATGCACCCATACAGACCCGAACCCCCACCCCCCAACTCAGCACACAAACCCTCAAGCATGCACACATACAGACCCGAGCCCCCCACCCCCAACTCAGCGCACACACTCAAAAATGCACCCATACTGACCCGAACCACCCACCCCCAACTCAGCACACACACTCAAGTATGCACCCATACAGACCCGAACCACCACCCCCCAAATCAGCACACAAACTCTTAAGCATGCACCCATACAGACCCGAACTCCCCACCCTCCCAAATCAGCACACTCTCAGACATGCACCCATACAGACCCAAACCCCCCATCCCCTAATTAGCACACTCTCAAACATGCATGCATACAGACCCGAACCCCCATCCCCAACTCAGCACACACACTCAAACATGCACCCATACAGACCCGGACCCCCCATCCCCAACTCAGCACACACACTCTCAAGCATGCACCCATACAGACCCAAACCCCACACCCCCAACTCAGTACACCTACTGAAGCATGCACTCATACAGACCCAAATCCCCCACCCCCCAACTCAGCACATAAACTCTCAAGCAGGCACGGATACAGACCGGAACCCCCACCCCCAACTCAGCACACACACTTAAACATGCACCCATACAGACCCGAACCCCCCACCCCCCAACTCAGCACACACACTCTCAAGCATGCACCCATACAGACCCGAACCCCCCAGCCCCAACTCAGCACACACACTGAAGCATGCACCCATACAGACCCGAACCCCCCACCCCCAACTCAGCACACACTCTCAAACATGCTCCCATACAGACCCGAACCACCCACCCCCAACTCAGCACACACACTCAAGCATGCATCCATACAGACCCGAACCCCCACCCCCCAACTCAGCACAAAAACTCTCAAGCATGCACCCATACAGACACAAAATCCCCACCTCCCAGATCAGCCCACTCTCAGACATGCACCCATACAGACCCAAACCCCCCCCACCCCAAATAGGCACACACTCAAACATGCACCAATACAGACCAGAACCCCCACCCCCCAAATCAGCACACACACTCAAACATGCACCCATACAGAACCGAACCCCCCACCCCCCAACTCAGCACACACACTCTCAAGCATGCACCCATACAGACCCAAACACCACACCCCCAACTCAGAAAACACACTCAAGCATGCACCCATACAGACCCGAACCCCCCACCGCCCAACTCAGCACACCGACTCTCAAGCATGCGCCCATACAGACCCATACCCACCACCCCCAACTCAGCACACACTCTCAAACATGCACCCATACAGACCCAAACCCCCCACCCCCCAACTCAGCACACGCACTCTCAAGCATGCACCCATACAGACCCGAATCCCCCATTCCCAAATCAGCACACTCTCAAACATGCACCCATAAAGACCCAAACCCCCCACCACCAACTCAGCACACACACTCAAGCATGCACACATACAGACCCGAACCCCGCACCCCCCAACTCAGCACACACACTCTCAAGCATGCACCCATACAGACCCAAACTCCACACCCCCAACTCAGCACACATACTCATGCATGCACCCATACAGACCCGAAACCCCCACCCCCCAACTCAGCACACACACTGAAGCATGCACCCATACAGACCTGAACCCCCCACCCCCCAAATCAGCACACAAATTCTCAAACATGCACCCATACAGACCTGAAGCCCCCACCCCCAACTCAGCACACACACTCAAACATACACCCATACAGTCCCGAACCCTCCACCCCACCTCAGCACACAAACTCAAGCAAGCACCCAAACAGACATGAACCCCCACCCCCAACTCAGCACACAAACTCTCAAGCATGCACCCATCCAGACCTGAACCCCCCACACCCCAAATCAGCACACTCTCAGACATGCACCCATATGATCCGAACCCCCACCCCCCAAATCAGCACACTCTCAAACATGCACCCATAAAGACCCGAACCCCCCACCCCAACTCAGCACACACACTCAAACATGCACCCATACAGACCCGAACCCTGCACCCCCCAACTCAGCACACACACTCTCAAGCATGCACCCATACAGATCCGAACCCCCCACCCCCAATTCAGCACACTCAATCAAGCATGCACCCATACAGACCCGAACCCCCCACCCCCCAACTCAGCACACAAACTCTCAAGCATGCACCCATACAGACCTGAACCTCCCACCCCCAACTCAGCACACACACTCAAACATGCACCCATACAGACCCGAACCCCCAACCCCCAACTCAGCACACAAACCCTAAAGCATGCACCCATACAGACCCAAACCCCCACCTCCCAACTCAGCACACAAACTCTCAAGCATGTACCCATACAGACCCAACCTCCCCAACCAACAAATCAGCACACTCTCAGACATGCACCCATATAGACCCAAAACCCACACCCCCCAAATTAGCACACTCTCAAACATGCACCCATACAGACCCGAACCCCCCACCCCCCAACTCAGCACACACACTCAAACATGCACCCATACAGGCCCGGACCCCCCAACCCCCAACTCAGCACACACATTCTCAAGCATGCACCCATACAGACCCGAATCCCCCACCCCCCACCTCAGCACATAAACTCTCAAGCATGCACCCATACAAACCCAAACCCCCCACCCCCAACTCAGCACACACACTTAAACATGCACCCATACAAACCCGAACCCCCCACCCCCCAACTCAGCACACACATTCTCAAGCATGCACCCATACAGACCCGTATCCGGCACCCCCAAATCAGCACCCTCTCAAACATACACCCATACAGACCCGAACCCCCCGCCCCCCAAATCAGCACACAAACTCTCAAACATGCACCCATACAGACCCGAAGGCCTACCCCAACTCAGCACACACACTCTCAAGCATGCACCCATACAGACCCGAACACCCCACCCCCAACTCAGAAAACACACTCAAGCATGCACCCATACAGACCCGAACCCCCCACCCCCCAACTCACCACACAGACTCTCAAGCATGCACCCATACAGACCCGAACCCACAACACCCAACTCAGCACACACACTCAAACATGCACCCATAAAGACCCAAACCCCCCACCCCCCAACTCAGCACACACACTCTCAAGCATGCACCCATACAGACCCAAACCCCCCACCCCCAAATCAGCACCCTCTCAAACATGCACCCATACAGACCCGAACCCCCCACCCCCCAAATCAGCACACAAACTCTCAAACATGCACTCATACAGACCCGAAGCCCCCACCCCCAACTCAGCACACACACTCAAACATGCACCCATACAGACCCGAACCCCCACCCCACAACTCAGCACACACACTCGCAAGCATGCACCCATACAGACCTGAACCCCCACCACCAATTCAGCACACACACTCAAGCATGCAACCATACAGACCCAAACCCCCCACCCCCCAACTCAGCACACAAACTCTCAAGCATGCACCCATACAGACCTGAACCTCCCACCCCAACTCAGCACACACACTCAAGCATGCACCCATACAGACCCGAACCCCCCACCCCCAATTCAGCACACACACTCAAGTATGCACCAATACAGACCCGAACCCCCACCTCCCAACTCAGCACACAAACTCTCAAGCATGCACCCATACAGACCCGTACTCCCCACTCCCCAAATCAGCACATTTCAGACATGCACCCATACAGACCCGAACCCCCCAGCCCCAACTCAGCACACACACTGAAGCATGCACCCATACAGACCCGAACCCCCCACCCCCAACTCAGCACACACTCTCAAACATGCTCCCATACAGACCCGAACCACCCACCCCCAACTCAGCACACACACTCAAGCATGCATCCATACAGACCCGAACCCCCACCCCCCAACTCAGCACAAAAACTCTCAAGCATGCACCCATACAGACACAAACTCCCCACCTCCCAGATCAGCCCACTCTCAGACATGCACCCATACAGACCCAAACCCCCCCCACCCCAAATAGGCACACACTCAAACATGCACCAATACAGACCAGAACCCCCACCCCCCAAATCAGCACACACACTCAAACATGCACCCATACAGAACCGAACCCCCCACCCCCCAACTCAGCACACACACTCTCAAGCATGCACCCATACAGACCCAAACACCACACCCCCAACTCAGAAAACACACTCAAGCATGCACCCATACAGACCCGAACCCCCCACCGCCCAACTCAGCACACCGACTCTCAAGCATGCGCCCATACAGACCCATACCCACCACCCCCAACTCAGCACACACTCTCAAACATGCACCCATACAGACCCAAACCCCCCACCCCCCAACTCAGCACACGCACTCTCAAGCATGCACCCATACAGACCCGAATCCCCCATTCCCAAATCAGCACACTCTCAAACATGCACCCATAAAGACCCAAACCCCCACCACCAACTCAGCACACACACTCAAGCATGCACACATACAGACCCGAACCCCGCACCCCCCAACTCAGCACACACACTCTCAAGCATGCACCCATACAGACCCAAACTCCACACCCCCAACTCAGCACACATACTCATGCATGCACCCATACAGACCCGAAACCCCCACCCCCCAACTCAGCACACACACTGAAGCATGCACCCATACAGACCTGAACCCCCCACCCCCCAAATCAGCACACAAATTCTCAAACATGCACCCATACAGACCTGAAGCCCCCACCCCCAACTCAGCACACACACTCAAACATACACCCATACAGTCCCGAACCCTCCACCCCACCTCAGCACACAAACTCAAGCAAGCACCCAAACAGACATGAACCCCCACCCCCAACTCAGCACACAAACTCTCAAGCATGCACCCATACAGACCTGAACCCCCCACACCCCAAATCAGCACACTCTCAGACATGCACCCATATGATCCGAACCCCCACCCCCCAAATCAGCACACTCTCAAACATGCACCCATAAAGACCCGAACCCCCCACCCCAACTCAGCACACACACTCAAACATGCACCCATACAGACCCGAACCCTGCACCCCCCAACTCAGCACACACACTCTCAAGCATGCACCCATACAGATCCGAACCCCCCACCCCCAATTCAGCACACTCAATCAAGCATGCACCCATACAGACCCGAACCCCCCACCCCCCAACTCAGCACACAAACTCTCAAGCATGCACCCATACAGACCTGAACCTCCCACCCCCAACTCAGCACACACACTCAAACATGCACCCATACAGACCCGAACCCCCAACCCCCAACTCAGCACACAAACCCTAAAGCATGCACCCATACAGACCCAAACCCCCACCTCCCAACTCAGCACACAAACTCTCAAGCATGTACCCATACAGACCCAACCTCCCCAACCAACAAATCAGCACACTCTCAGACATGCACCCATATAGACCCAAAACCCACACCCCCCAAATTAGCACACTCTCAAACATGCACCCATACAGACCCGAACCCCCCACCCCCCAACTCAGCACACACACTCAAACATGCACCCATACAGGCCCGGACCCCCCAACCCCCAACTCAGCACACACATTCTCAAGCATGCACCCATACAGACCCGAATCCCCCACCCCCCACCTCAGCACATAAACTCTCAAGCATGCACCCATACAAACCCAAACCCCCCACCCCCAACTCAGCACACACACTTAAACATGCACCCATACAAACCCGAACCCCCCACCCCCCAACTCAGCACACACATTCTCAAGCATGCACCCATACAGACCCGTATCCGGCACCCCCAAATCAGCACCCTCTCAAACATACACCCATACAGACCCGAACCCCCCGCCCCCCAAATCAGCACACAAACTCTCAAACATGCACCCATACAGACCCGAAGGCCTACCCCAACTCAGCACACACACTCTCAAGCATGCACCCATACAGACCCGAACACCACACCCCCAACTCAGAAAACACACTCAAGCATGCACCCATACAGACCCGAACCCCCCACCCCCCAACTCACCACACAGACTCTCAAGCATGCACCCATACAGACCCGAACCCACAACACCCAACTCAGCACACACACTCAAACATGCACCCATAAAGACCCAAACCCCCCACCCCCCAACTCAGCACACACACTCTCAAGCATGCACCCATACAGACCCGAACCCCCCACCCCCAAATCAGCACCCTCTCAAACATGCACCCATACAGACCCGAACCCCCCACCCCCCAAATCAGCACACAAACTCTCAAACATGCACTCATACAGACCCGAAGCCCCCACCCCCAACTCAGCACACACACTCAAACATGCACCCATACAGACCCGAACCCCCACCCCACAACTCAGCACACACACTCGCAAGCATGCACCCATACAGACCTGAACCCCCACCACCAATTCAGCACACACACTCAAGCATGCAACCATACAGACCCAAACCCCCCACCCCCCAACTCAGCACACAAACTCTCAAGCATGCACCCATACAGACCTGAACCTCCCACCCCAACTCAGCACACACACTCAAGCATGCACCCATACAGACCCGAACCCCCCACCCCCAATTCAGCACACACACTCAAGTATGCACCCATACAGACCCGAACCCCCACCTCCCAACTCAGCACACAAACTCTCAAGCATGCACCCATACAGACCCGTACTCCCCACTCCCCAAATCAGCACATTTCAGACATGCACCCATACAGACCCAAACCCAGCACCCCCAAATTAGCACACTTTCAAACATGCACCCATACAGACCCGAACCCCCCACCCCACAACTCAGCACACACACTCAAACATGCACCCATACAGGCCAGGACCCCCCAACCCCCAACTCAGCACACACATTCTCAAGCATGCACCCATACAGACCCGAACCCCACACCCCCAACTCAGAACATAAACTCTCAAGCATGCACCCATACAGACCAAAACCCCCCACCCCCAACTCAGCACACACA
Organism: Ambystoma mexicanum; assembly: GCF_040938575.1. Lineage (NCBI taxonomy): Eukaryota > Metazoa > Chordata > Amphibia > Caudata > Ambystomatidae > Ambystoma > Ambystoma mexicanum. The sequence continues at coordinate 209,413,708 of NC_090932.1, forward strand.
CTTAAACATGCACCCATACAGACCCGAACCCCCCACCCCCCAACTCAGCACACACATTCTCAAGCATGCACCCATACAGACCCAAACCCCCCACCCCCCAACTCAGCACACACACTCTCAAGCATGCACCCATACAGACCCGAATCCCCCACCCCCAAATCAGCACCCTCTCAAACATGCACCCATACAGACCCGAACCGACCACCCCGCAAATCAGCACACAAGCTCTCAAACATGCACTCATACAGACCCGAAGCCCCCACCCCCAACTCAGCACACACACTCAAACATGCACCCATACAGACCCGAACCCCCACCCCACAACTCAGCACACACACTCGCAAGCATGCACCCATACAGACCTGAACCCCCACCACCAATTCAGCACACACACTCAAGTATGCAACCATACAGACCCAAACCCCCCACCCCCAACTCAGCACACAAACTCTCAAGCATGCACCCATACAGACCTGAACCTCCCACCCCAACTCAGCAAACACACTCAAGCATGCACCCATACAGACCCGTACCCCCCACCCCCAATTCTGCACACACACTCAAGTATGCACCCATACAGACCCGAACCCCCACCTCCCAACTCAGCACACAAACTCTCAAGCATGCACCCATACAGACCCGTACTCCCCACCCCCCAAATCAGCACATTTCAGACATGCACCCATACAGACCCAAACCCAGCACCCCCAAATTAGCACACTTTCAAACATGCACCCATACAGACCCGAACCCCCCACCCCCCAACTCAGCACACACACTCAAACATGCACCCATACAGGCCTGGACCCCCCAACCCCCAACTCAGCACACACATTCTCAAGCATGCACCCATACAGACCCGAACCCGACACCCCCACTCAGAACATAAACTCTCAAGCATGCACCCATACAGACCAAAACCCCCCACCCGCAACTCAGCACACACACTTAAACATGCACCCATACAGACCCGAACCCCCCACCCCCCAACTCAGCACACACATTCTCAAGCATGCACCCATACAGACCCGAATCCGGCACCCCCAAATCAGCACCCTCTCAAACATACACCCATACAGACCCGAACCCCCCGCCCCCCAAATCAGCACACAAACTCTCAAACATGCACCCATACAGACCCGAAGGCCTACCCCAAATCAGCACACACACTCTGAAGCATGCACCCATACAGACCCAAACACCACACCCCCAACTCAGAAAACACACTCAAGCATGCACCCATACAGACCCGAACCCCCCACCCCCAACTCACCACACAGACTCTCAAGCATGCACCCATACAGACCAGAACCCACAACCCCCAACTCAGCACAGACACTCAAACATGCACCCATAAAGACCCAAACCCCCCACCCACAAATCAGCACCCTCTCAAACATGCACCCATACAGACCCGAACCCTCCACCCTCCAAATCAGCACACAAACTCTCAAACATGCACTCATACAGACCTGAAGCCCCCACCCCCAACTCAGCACACACACTCAAACATACACCCATACAGTCCCGAACCCCCCACCCCCAACTCAGCACACAAACTCAAGCAGGCACCCATACAGACCTGAACCCCCCACACCCCAAATCAGCACACTCTCAGACATGCACACATACAGATCCGAACCCCCACCCCCCAAATCAGCACACTCTCAAACATGCACCCATACAGACCGAACCCCCCACCCCCAACTCAGCTCACACACTCAAACATGCACCCATACAGACCCGAACCCCGCACCCCCCAACTCAGCACACACACTCTCAAGCATGCACCCATACAGACCCAAACTCCACACCCTCAACTCAGCACATAAACTCTCAAGCATGCACCCATACAGACCCGAACCCCCACCCCCAACTCAACACACACACTCAAACATGCACCCATACAGACCCGAACTCCCCACCCCTCCAACTCAGCACACAAACTATCAAGCATGCACCCATACAGATCTGAACCTCCCACCCCCAACTCAGCACACACACTCAAACATGCACCCATACAGACCCGAACCCCCACCCCCCAACTCAGCACACAAACCCTCAAGCATGCACACATACAGACCCGAGCCCCCCACCCCCAACTCAGCGCACACACTCAAAAATGCACCCATGCTGACCCGAACCACCCACCCCCAACTCAGCACACACACTCAAGTATGCACCCATACAGACCCGAACCACCACCCCCCAAATCAGCACACAAACTCTTAAGCATGCACCCATACAGACCCGAACTCCCCACCCTCCCAAATCAGCACACTCTCAGACATGCACCCATACAGACCCAAACCCCCCATCCCCTAATTAGCACACTCTCAAACATGCATGCATACAGACCTGAACCCCCATCCCCAACTCAGCACACACACTCAAACATGCACCCATACAGACCCGGACCCCCCATCCCCAACTCAGCACACACACTCTCAAGCATGCACCCATACAGACCCAAACCCCACACCCCCAACTCAGTACACCTACTGAAGCATGCACTCATACAGACCCGAATCCCCCACCCCCCAACTCAGCACATAAACTCTCAAGCATACACGGATACAGACCCGAACCCCCACCCCCAACTCAGCACACACACTTAAACATGCACCCATACAGACCCGAACCCCCCACCCCCCAACTCAGCACACACACTCTCAAGCATGCACCCATACATACCCGAACCTCCCACCCCCAACTCAGCACACACACTGAAGCATGCACCCATACAGACCCGAACCCCCCACCCCCAACTCAGCACACACTCTCAAACATGCTCCCATACAGACCCGAACCACCCACCCCCAACTCAGCACACACACTCAAACATGCACCCATACAGAACCGAACCCCCCACCCCCCAACTCAGCACACACACTCTCAAGCATGCACCCATACAGACCCAAACACCACACCCCCAACTCAGAAAACACACTCAAGCATGCACCCATACAGACCCGAACCCCCCACCCCCCAACTCAGCACACCGACTCTCAAGCATGCGCCCATACAGACCCATACCCACCACCCCCAACTCAGCACACACTCTCAAACATGCACCCATACAGACCCAAACCCCCCACCCCCCAACTCAGCACACGCACTCTCAAGCATGCACCCATACAGACCCGAATCCCCCATTCCCAAATCAGCACACTCTCAAACATGCACCCATAAAGACCCAAACCCCCCACCCCCAACTCAGCACACACACTCAAGCATGCACACATACAGACCCGAACCCCGCACCCCCCAACTCAGCACACACACTCTCAAGCATGCAACCATACAGACCCAAACTCCACACCCCCAACTCAGCACACATACTCATGCATGCACCCATACAGACCCGAAACCCCCACCCCCCAACTCAGCACACACACTGAAGCATGCACCCATACAGACCTGAACCCCCCACCCCCCAAATCAGCACACAAATTCTCAAACATGCACCCATACAGACCTGAAGCCCCCACCCCCAACTCAGCACACACACTCAAACATACACCCATACAGTCCCGAACCCTCCACCCCACCTCAGCACACAAACTCAAGCAAGCACCCATACAGACATGAACCCCCACCCCAACTCAGCACACAAACTCTCAAGCATGCACCCATACAGACCTGAACCCCCCACACCCCAAATCAGCACACTCTCAGACATGCCCCCATACAGATCCGAAGCCCCACCCCCCAAATCAGCACACTCTCAAACATGCACCCATAAAGACCCGAACCCCCCACCCCAACTCAGCACACACACTCAAATATGCACCCATACAGACCCGAACCCCGCACCCCCCAACTCAGCACACACACTCTCAAGCATGCACCCATACAGACCCAAACTCCACACCCCCAACTCAGCACACATACTCATGCATGCACCCATACAGACCCGAACCGCCCACCCCCCAACTCAGCACACACACTAAAGCATGCACCCATACAGACCTGAATCACCCACCCCCACCTCAGCACATAAACTCTCAAGCATGCACCCATACAGACCCGAACCCCTCACCCCCAACTCAGCACAAAAACTCAAGTATGCACCCATATAGACCCGAACCTCCACCTCCCAACTTAGCACACAAACTCTCAAGCATGCACCCATACAGACCCAACCTCCCCACCCCCCAAATCAGCACACTCTCAGACATGCACCCATATAGACCCAAACCCCCCACCCCCCAAATTAGCACACTCTCAAACATGCACCCATACAGACCCGAACCCCCCACCCCCCAACTCATCACACACACTCAAACATGCACCCATACAGGCCCGGACCCCCCAACCCCCAACTCAGCACACACATTCTCAAGCATGCACCCATACAGATCCGAACCCCACACCCTCAACTCAGCACACACACTGAAGCATGCACCCATACAGACCCGAATCCCCCACCCCCCAACTCAGCACATAAACTCTCAAGCATGCACCCATACAGACCCAAACCCACCACTCCCAACTCAGCACACAGACTTAAACATGCACCCATACAGACCCGAACCCCCCACCCCCCAACTCAGCACACACATTCTCAAGCATGCACCCATACAGACCCGAATGCGGCACCCCCAAATCAGCACCCTCTCAAACATAAACCCATACAGACCCGAACCCCCCGCCCCCCAAATCAGCACACAAACTCTCAAACATGCACCCATACAGACCCGAAGGCCTACCCCAACTCAGCACACACACTCTCAAGCATGCACCCATACAGACCCGAACACCACACCCCCAACTCAGAAAACACACTCAAGCATGCACCCATACAGACCCGAACCCCCCACCCCCCAACTCACCACACAGACTCTCAAGCATGCACCCATACAGACCCGAACCCACCACCCCCAACTCAGCACACACACTCAAACATGCACCCATAAAGACCCAAACCCGCCACACCCCAACTCAGCACACACACTCTAAAGCATGCACCAATACAGACCCGAATCCCCCACCCCCAAATCAGCACCCTCTCAAACATGCACCCATACAGACCCAAACCCCCACCCCCCAAATCAGCACACAAACTCTCAAACATGCGCTCATACAGACCCGAAGCCCCCACCCCCAACTCAGCACACACACTCAAAATTACACCCATACAGTCCCGAACCCTCCACCCCCAACTCAGCACACAAACTCAAGCAAGCACCCATACAGACCTGAACCCCCACCCCCCAACTCAGCACACAAACTCTCAAGCATGCACCCATACAGACCTGAACCCCCCACACCCCAAATCAGCACACTCTCAGACATGCACACATACAGATAAGAACCCCCACCCCCCCAAATCAGCACACTCTCAAACATGCACCCATTGTAACGCTCACCTGATTCCCACGGAGGCGCTGATCCCGGCTGGGCTGCTATCGTTTCTTCAATAGAGAAGCGTAGAGCTCGGACGACTCTCAGGACTGGGCTTCCTCTTATCGAATGTCTGACTTGCAGGGTAAGTTTTCTGCAGGTGGAAGAAAAAGGGTTAATCACCGTTTGATGGGATTCCTTCTCCCACCAATCGCCAGTTTCTCCCACAGCCTAGCTTTCTACTTGTCTCGGCAAGCTCTCACCTTAGGCGTATAAATGCTGAGCTCTCCATCCTGCGTCTGGTGCAGGGGTGCGTGGATTCCAGTTACGTCACTGGATGAGTTCAGTGTTGAGGCTCAAGTCTTTTGCGGCCTTAGTTGTGGCACTGGTGCTGGGATGCCGAAGAGTGATGCCGCCAATACTGCACGAGCGGATGCCTGTAAGTATACTGTAGTCTTTAGGCTTTAAAAGATGGGCACCTCAATAATGTCCCTTTTCCTTTGTTTCAGGCCTCGGGATGCTGTGGGCGTAGTTTTCCGTTGCCGCTGCACGTGCCGATGCACGTAAGTATAATGTTCGTTGGCCGCTTTTAATGGCACCTCTAATAATGTCCTTTTTCTAGTTTTCAGGTGCCGGGATGCTGCGGGCTTTATATCCGTTGCCACTGCATGTGCCGATGCACGTAAGTATAATGATCGTTGGCCGCTTTTAATGACACCTCTAATAATGTCCTTTTTCTAGTTTTCAGGTGCCGGGATGCTGCGGTTGATGCGGCCGCTTCTACGCGTGCAAAAACTGGTAAGTTAAGATGAATGCGACTGCCTTCACCCGAACCCCTTTTTAATTATGTCCTTTGCCTTTCAGGTGCAGAGAAGCTGCCGAAGAGAAGGCCGCGGTTAGCTCTGTTGCAATCACGGATGGATCAGGTAAGCGGGCGCGGCTGCGAGCGAATTGCACTTTTCTAACCTTATGTTTATTCTTTGCAGGTTTTGCCGGTGACTGGATTCCGGGATCTGGTAAGTATTGTTCTGTGTCTTTCTTCATCCACAGGTTGCTGCGCGGAAGCTGAAGATGACTCTGGACCTGGAATGCAGGAGCCGACTTGGTGAGCATCCTGCTGCTGCTGCAGAATAACGCAAAGCATGTGTTTTCCATCGGGCGTGGTTTAAATAGCAGAGAAGTCCTTCCAGTGTGTGTTCTTCCACCGGTTCCACCCAGGTAAGAAAAGAGTTCCTGAATGGAGGGAATAGTTCCTCCCAGCCCTGATGGCTGGGGATTTCAACCAGACTGGATTGTTCTGGGTAAATATGCAGCATGGTCTGCCTCAGGTAAGTCCACCCAAGCATTATTACACTGTTTATCAATTTGAGCCCGGCGCCTATGGCGCCGGGACTGAAACCCTTCATGAGCCTGGTGCCAAAGGCATCAGGACACGGTCCAAAGGGCCCCTGTAGGGGTCTGCTGGGTCCGGAGTAGTGGAAGACAGGTCTGCTTTTGAGGGCGCTGGGCCAGTCCTGGCCCCTCGGGAGTAGCGCCCATGACAGCACCCCCCTCAAGGCCCCTCCCAAACTTGTCCTCCCCGGGGGTTTTGGTTTATCGGGAAAGGTTCGGTGAAATTTCTGGACTAGACGAGGAGCATGGACGTGGTCAAAGGGTTCCCATGACCTTTCCTGAGGTCCGTAACCTTTCCAGTCGATTAGGTAGAATAGCTTCGATCTGATGATTTTAGAGTCCAAAATGTCTTTTACTTCAAATTCGGGCTCCCCATTCACTTGAATGGGCTCTGGAGGATTGGTCAATCTGGTTCCAGGTTGCATGGGTCTCAAAAGAGATACGTGAAATACAGGATGTATTCTCATATGGGTTGGCAATTCTAATTTAACGGCCACTGGATTAATTATGGACGTAATGGGATATGGTCCCAGGTATTTGGGGTTGAAGGTGCGAGGCCCTTTAAGCGATAAATGATTGGTGGACAGCCAGACTTGATCTGCAACCTGGTATTGAGGGGCATTGCTTCAGTGTTGATCTGCTCCTTTTGTGTACCTCTCTTTAGCTTGTTGTAGATGTGCAGTCGCTTCCTTAAAAGCTTGGGTAATAACGGTGTGCAATTGATCCACGGCGGGTGTTCCAAGATCTTGAGGTGGATCAAGGTTGGAGGTTCGAGGATGAATCCCATACAAGATGTAGAAGGGACTCTTCCCGGTACCCGAATGAACTGAATTGTTGTAAGCATATTCAGCTATCCAAAGGATGTCCTTCCAGTTACTCTCCAACTGTTGTAGCATGCATCGTAAATATTGCTCGAGAGTCTGGTTTGTTCTCTCGGTTTGCCCATCGGTCTGGGGATGATGGCTGGTCGAAAGTCTTACATCGATTTGAGCTAATCGACAACAGCTACGCCAAAAGTGGGAAATAAACTGGCTCCCCCTATCTGAGATTAGTACTGACGGGAAGCCGTGTAGCCGGACGATGTTTTCAAGAAATACTTTGGCTAGGACTGATGCTGAAGGTAAGCCTTTTAGCGGAATGAAGTGGGCCATTTTAGAAAACAGGTCCACAATAACAAGAATGGTGTTGTACCCGGAACAGGAGGGTAAGTCTGTGATGAAGTCAATGGAAAGGGTATGCCAGGGACACGGTGGGATGTCTAATGGTTGCAGAAGACCAGCCGGCCTCTTCTTCTGACCCTTGTTTTGAGCGCACACACCGCAGGACATCACAAATTCCTTTATGTCTTTTCTCCACGAAGGCCACCAGAAGTGTCTCTTCACCTTTTCTGTGGTTTTGGCAATGCCAGGGTGACCCTCAATTAATGAATCATGATAGCGGGAGATTACCTCTCTTTGTAAATCGGCGTGTGGTAGGAACAATCGTCCTTGGAAATAAGGCAAGTCATTGCTTACGGTGAAATCTTTTCCTTTTTGTAACAAGTTCAGTAAGTCTGGTGAGGTTACAAGTTGTTTAGTTTTTTCTTCAATATCCTCAATGGATTGTGAAGAAATCAGACCCACGATCCTTTGTTCAGGAATTATTGGTACAGGTTCTGGATTGGCAACGTTATCTCCCATTCCAATTCGGGAAAGAGCATCCGCTTTGCCGTTCTTGTTGCCGGGGCGATAAGTGATCACGAAGTCAAATTCAGCAAAGAATAGAGCCCAGCGAAGCTGTCTGGAGGATTGAGCCTTGGCGGTTTTCAGATACTGCAGATTTCGATGATCGGTGATCACTGTGACGGTGTGTCTGGCCCCGAGGAGATAATGCCGCCATGCCTTAAAGGCTGATTTAATCGCTAGAAGCTCTTTGTCTGTGATGGTGTAGTTGATCTCAGGCGCTGAGAACTTCCGAGACCAGAATGCCACAGGATGCAGTTGGTTAGTCTCTGGATCTCTTTGTGATAGGACTGCTCCCATTGCTAAGCTGGAGGCGTTGGTTTCAACGATGTAAGGGAGGTCCGGGCGTGGGTGTTTCAGTATTGGCGCCGAGGTGAATTTAGCCTTTAGCTCTTGGAAGGCTTGTTCTGCTTCTGCAGACCATTCAAAGCGTTTATTTTTTCTTAAGAGGGCGGTGATGGGTTGTACCACTCGTGAAAACTCTGGAATAAATCTACGGTAAAAATTGGCAAAGGCTAGCATGCTTTGAACGCCTTTCACGGAAGTAGGAGACGGCCATTTGAGGATAGCGTCTACTTTTCTCGAGTCCATGTGGACTCCTTTCGGTGTCAGAATAAATCCCAAAAATTCGACCTCAGTGACATGAAAAACACATTTTTCGAGCTTGGCAAAAAGTTTATGTTGGCAAAGTTTTTCAAGGACCGCCCTAACATGATTTCGATGGTCAGCTTCTGAAGATGAGTACACAAGAATGTCATCTATGTAGACGACAACGCAGACATCAATGAGCTCTCTGAGGACATCATTCATAAAATATTGGAAGGCGGCCTGTGCATTGCATAGTCCAAAGGGCATCACTTGGTATTCAAATAGCCCATACTTAGTGTGAAAGGCCGTCTTCCATTCATCTCCTTCCTTGACCCGTACCAAGTGATAAGCTCCCCGGAGATCAAGCTTAGTATAAATACAGGCGTTTTTTACCTGGTCAAGGAGTTCCGGGATCAGAGGTAAGGGGTACCGGTTTTTTACTTTTATCTGGTTCAGAGCACGATAATCTATACAGGTTCTGAGGTCACCTTCTTTTTTTGGTACGAAGAACAGAGCCGAGGATGCAGGGGACTTCGACGGACGGATAAAGCCATTGGCCAGGTACTGGTCTAAATACTGTCGCAGATGAAGGTTCTCAGGCTTGGTAAGGGCGTAAATCCTACTGCAAGGGGGAGTTGCACCGGGTAGCAAATCTATCTGACAATCGTATGATCTGTGGGGTGGCAAGGTGTTAGCCTGTTCCTTTTGAAAAACATCTTGGAACTCTCGATACTCTAGAGGTAATTGTGGACCGTCAGCCGTTACTGACGCTAGGCCAATGTTGGGTCGTGGATAACAAGTTGGTGTGCACTCTGGGAACTTTATCGTCTTTGCTCGCCAATCAATCTGAGGATTGTGTTTCTCCAACCAAGGAATCCCTAGAATTACTTGGAATTGAGGAGCCTTGATCACGTCGAACACAATTACCTCCTGATGCCCGTCTTGGCCTAGTATCGTCACTTCAGTAGTGGTATGGGTCACTGGTCCGGAGGCGATTTCCGTCCCATCCACCGTGGTAATGACGTCTTTAACCACCTTTGGACAAAGAGGTAAGTTCATCCTGGAAGCCAATTCGCGGTCCACATAATTTCCAACTGCTCCGCTATCAATGTATGCCTTAATTGCATGCAAACGATCCGGTTGCTCTGGGTTTACGAGGAACATTGGCATTATGAAGTGCGAGGTCAAAGAACTGGTTTTTACGCTCGGCAAGCGGACCTCTACACTTGTCGGGCGAGGTCGTTTCCCGGCTCAGGCTTTTCAGAACTCTTATCAGAAGCTCCCACTGTCTTCTTAGGTGGTTTCACCGGGCAATCTCGAAGAAAATGTCCTGAATTTCCACAATAGAGACATAGTTGCATTTGTCGTCTCCTGTCGCGTTCTTTCTGGGTTAGGGGACCCTTTACAACCCCAATTTGCATAGGTTTGACGGCTTCAACTCCTTTGGTGTGACTTTGAGGCTTAGGGAACACCCGTGTTTCAAACCTGGATCGATCCGCCTTTCTGTTTTGTAGTCTGTGATCCAATTGGACCACCAAATCAATGTACTCTGAACAATCCTGAGGAGGATTCACTACCTGGGCAAGGACGTCTTTGAGTTCGCCACGCAAACCCCTGTGAAAAAGCGTGATTCTTTTGTCCTCAGGCCATCTGGTTTCCACAATTAGCCTATTGAATGATGCAATGTAGGCCAAAAGATCTTGATTGCCCTGTCGTAGGGAAAGGAGTTCGTTGTCCAGGGCCTGCCCCTGGGAATGCCTTGCAAAAAGTCTTTCCATATTTGCCTGGAAGGTCGGGAAATCACGAAGGATCGGGTCATCCTGTGTAACCAGAGGGATCGACCAATCAGCGGCACTGCCGCTAAGATACGAAAGCACAAAGGATACCTTAGTCTGGTCAGTCGGAAAGGCTGCAGGTCTACAAAGAAAGTGCAATCGGCATTGATTTATAAACACTGCAAACCTTTTAGGGTCACCAGAGAAGCGTTCAGGCGGTGCCAATGGCACATTTCCGGGTAGGTTGATTTGAACAGGATTGGCTGAAGCCGCTGGGATATAGCTCCATCCTGAATTGGGTAGGTCTGGTTTGCCCCGCTTGTGTCTGTAATAACTGTCTGGCGAGATCATCAGTTCGTTCTTTTGATATTATCAATGCCCTCCTAAGGGCATTCGTTTCCTTGCGGGCAGCATGAACTTCAGCTCTTAATTCCCCTAATAACTGGGCCAGTTGGTCTGTGTCGGAAGTTTCCATAGCGCCTGGGTAGGAGGTTATTGGTGGGCTTCGCGTTCTGTAACACTCACCTGATTCCCACGGAGGCGCTGATCCCGGCTGGGCTGCTATCGTTTCTTCAATGGAGAAGCGTAGAGCTCGGACGACTCTCAGGACTGGGCTTCCTCTTATCGAATGTCTGACTTGCAGGGTAAGTTTTCTGCAGGTGGAAGAAAAAGGGTTAATCACCGTTTGATGGGATTCCTTCTCCCACCAATCGCCAGTTTCTCCCACAGCCTAGCTTTCTACTTGTCTCGGCGAGCTCTCACCTTAGGCGTATAAATGCTGAGCTCTCCATCCTGCGTCTGGTGCAGGGGTGCGTGGATTCCAGTTACGTCACTGGATGAGTTCAGTGTTGAGGCTCAAGTCTTTTGCGGCCTTAGTTGTGGCACTGGTGCTGGGATGCCGAAGAGCGATGCCGCCGTTACTGCACGAGCGGATGCCTGTAAGTATACTGTAGTCTTTAGGCTTTAAAAGATGGGCACCTCAATAATGTCCCTTTTCCTTTGTTTCAGGCCTCGGGATGCTGTGGGCGTAGTTTTCCGTTGCCGCTGCACGTGCCGATGCACGTAAGTATAATGTTCGTTGGCCGCTTTTAATGGCACCTCTAATAATGTCCTTTTTCTAGTTTTCAGGTGCCGGGATGCTGCGGGATTTATATCCGTTGCCACTGCACGTGCCGATGCACGTAAGTATGATGATCGTTGGCCGTTTTTAATGGCACCTCTAATAATGTCCTTTTTCTAGTTTTCAGGTGCCGGGATGCTGCGGTTGTTGCAGCCGCTTCTGCGCGTGCAAAAACTGGTAAGTTAAGATGAATGCGACTGCCTTCACCCGAACCCCTTTTTTATTATGTCCGTTGCCTTTCAGGTGCAGAGAAGCTGCCGAAGAGAAGGCCGCGGTTAGCTCCGTTGCAATCACGGATTGATCAGGTAAGCGTGCGCGGCTGCGAGCGAATTGCACTTTTCTAACCTTATGTTTATTCTTTGCAGGTTTTGCCGGTGACTGGATTCCGGGATCTGGTAAGTATTGTTCTGTGTCTTTCTTCATCCACAGGTTGCTGCGCGGAAGCTGAAAATGACTCTGGACCTGGAATGCAGGAGCTGACTTGGTGAGCGTCCTGCTGCTGCTGCAGAATAACGCGAAGCACGTGTTTTCCATCGGGCGTGGTTTAAATAGCAGAGAAGTGCTTCCAGTGTGTGTTCTTCCACCGGTTCCACCCAGGTAAGAAAAGAGTTCCTGAATGGAGGGAATAGTTCCTCCCAGCCCTGATGGCTGGGGACTTCAACCAGACTGGATTGTTCTGGGTAAATATGCAGCATGGTCTGCCTCAGGTAAGTCCACCCAAGCATTATTACACTGTTTATCAATATGAGCCCGGCGCCTATGGCGCCGGGACTGAAACCCTTCATGAGCCTGGCGCCAAAGGCGCCAGGACATGGTCCAAAGGGCCCCTGTAGGGGTCTGCTGGGTCCGGAGTAGTGGAAGACGGGTCTGCTTTCGAGGGCGCTGGGCCAGTCCTGGCCCCTCGGGAGTAGCGCCCATGACACCCATACAGACCCGAACCCCCCACCCCCAACTCAGCTCACACACTCAAACATGCACCCATACAGACCCGAACCCCGCACACCCCAACTCAGCACACACACTCTCAAGCATGCACCCATACAGACCCAAACTCCACACCCCCAACTCATACATAAACTCTCAAGCATGCACCCATACAGACCCGAACCCCCCACCCCCAACTCAACACACACACTCAAACATGCACCCATACAGAACCGAACACCCCACCCCCCCAACTCAGCACACACACTCTCAAGCATGCACCCATACAGACCCAAACCCCCCACCCCCAACTCAGCACACACACTCAAGCATGCACCCATACAGACCCGAACCCCCCCACCCCCCAACTCAGCACACAAACTATCAAGCATGCACCCATACAGATCTGAACCTCCCACCCCCAACTCAGCACACACACTCAAACATGCACCCATACAGACCCGAAGCCCCACCCCCCAACTCAGCACACAAACCCTCAAGCATGCACCCATACAGGCCCGAGCCCCCCACCCCCAACTCAGCACACACACTCAAACATGCACCCATACCGACCCGAACCACCCACCCCCAACTCAGCACACACACTCAAGTATGCACCCATACAGACCCAAACCCCCCACCCCCCAAATTAGCACACTCTCAAACATGCATGCATACAGACCCGAACCCCCATCCCCCAACTCAGCACACACACTCAAACATGCACCCATCCAGACCCGGACCCCCCATCCCCAACTCAGCACACACACTCTCAAGCATGCACCCATACAGACCAAAACCCCACACCCCCAACTCAGCACACCTACTGAAGCATGCACCCATACAGACCCGAATCCCCTACCCCCCAACTCAGCACATAAACTCTCAAGCATGCATGCATACAGACCCGAACCCCCCACCCCCAACTCAGCACACACACTTAAACATGCACCCATACAGACCCGAACACCCCACCCCCCCAACTCAGTACACACACTCTCAAGCATGCATGCATACAGACCCGAACCCCCCACCCCCAACTCAGCACACACAATCAAACATGCACCCATCCAGACCCGGACCCCCCATCCCCAACTCAGCACACACACTCTCAAGCATGCACCCATGCAGACCAAAACCCCACACCCCCAAATCAGCACACCTACTGAAGCATGCACCCATACAGACCCGAATCCCCCACCCCCCAACTCAGCACATAAACTCTCAAGCATGCATGCATACAGACCCGAACCCCCCACCCCCAACTCAGCACACACACTTAAACATGCACCCATACAGACCCGAACACCCCACCCCCCCAACTTAGTACACACACTCTCAAGCATGCATGCATACAGACCCGAACCCCCCACCCCCAACTCAGCACACACACTTAAACATGCATCCATACAGACCCGAACACCCCACCCCCCCAACTCAGCACACACACTCTCAAGCATGCACCCATACAGACCCGAAGCCCCACCCCCAACTCAGCACACACACTGAAGCATGCACCCATACAGACCTGAACCTCCCACCCCCAACTCAGCACACACACTCAAACATGCACCCATACAGACCCGAACCCCCCACCCCCCAACTCAGCACACAAACCCTCAAGCATGCACCCATACAGACCCAAACCCCCCACCCCCAACTCAGCACACACTCTCAAACATGCTCCCATACAGACCCGAACCACCCACCCCCAACTCAGCACACACACTCAAGCATGCAACCATACAGACCCGAACCAACAAAACCAACTCAGCACAAAAACTCTCAATCATGCACCCATACAGACACGAACTCCCCACCCCCCAGATCAGCACACTCTCAGACATGCACCCATACAGACCCGAAATCCCCACACCCCAAATCAGCACACCCTCAAACATGCTCCAATACAGACCCGAACCCCCACCCAACAAATCAGCACACACACTCAAACAAGCACCATACAGACCCGAACCCCCACCCCCAACTCAACACACACACTCAAACATGCACCCATACAGAACCAAACACCCCACCCCCCCAACTCAGCACACACACTCTCAAGCATGCACCCATACAGATCTGAACCTCCCACCCCCCACTCAGCACACACACTCAAACATGCACCCATACAGACCCGAAGCCCCACCCCCCAACTCAGCACACAAACCCTCAAGCATGCACCCATTCAGACCCGAGCCCCCCACCCCCAACTCAGCACACACACTCAAACATGCACCCATACCGACCCGAACCACCCACCCCCAACTCAGCACACACACTCAAGTATGCACCCATACAGACACAAACCCCCCACCCCCCAAATTAGCACACTCTCAAACATGCATGCATACAGACCCGAACCCCCATCCCCCAACTCAGCACACACACTCAAATATGCACCCATCCAGACCCGGACCCCCCATCCCCAACTCAGCACACACACTCTCAAGCATGCACCCATACAGACCCAAACCCCACACCCCCAACTCAGCACACCTACTGAAGCATGCACCCATACAGACCCGAATCCCCCACCCCCCAATTCAGCACATAAACTCTCAAGCATGCATGCATACAGACACGAACCCCCCACCCCCAACTCAGCACACGCACTTAAACATGCACCCATACAGACCCGAACACCCCACCCCCCCAACTCAGCACACACACTCTCAAGCATGCACCCATACAGACCCGAACCCCCCACCCCCAACTCAGCACACACACTGAAGCATGCACCCATACAGACCCGAACCCCCACCCCCCAACTCAGCAGAAAAACTCTCAAGCATGAACCCATACAGACCTGAACCTCCCACCCCCAACTCAGCACACACACTCAAACATGCACCCATACAGACACGAACCCCCCACCCCCCAACTCTGCACACAAACCCTCAAGCATGCACCCATACAGACCCAAACCCCCCACCCCCAACTCAGCACACACTCTCAAACATGCTCCCATACAGACCCGAACCACCCACCCCCAACTCAGCGCACACACTCAAGCATGCAACCATACAGACCCGAACCACCAAAACCAACTCAGCACAAAAACTCTCAATCATGCACCCATACAGACACGAACTCCCCACCCCCCAGATCAGCACACTCTCAGACATGCACCCATACAGACCCGAAATAACCACACCCCAAATAAGCACACCCTCAAACATGCTCCAATACAGACCCGAACCCCCACCCCACAAATCAGCACACACACTCAAACAAGCACCATACAGACCC
The DNA here is from genome assembly GCF_040938575.1 of Ambystoma mexicanum. Classification (NCBI taxonomy): domain Eukaryota; kingdom Metazoa; phylum Chordata; class Amphibia; order Caudata; family Ambystomatidae; genus Ambystoma; species Ambystoma mexicanum. Next base: position 209,429,826 of record NC_090932.1, read on the forward strand.
GAACCCCCCACCCCCCAACAAAGCACACACACTCTCAAGCATGCACCCATACAGACCCGAACCCCCACCCCCAACTCAGCACACACATTCAAGCATGCACCCATACAGACCCGAACTCCCCACCCCCAACTCAGCAAACAAACTCTCAAGCATGCACCCATACAGACCTGAACCTCCCACCCCCAACTCAGCACACACACATAACATGCACCCCTACAGACCCGAACCCCCCACCCGCCAACTCAGCACACACACTCAAACATGCACCCATACAGGCCCGGACCCCGCAACCCCCAACTCAGCACACAAGCTCAAGCAAGCACCCATACAGACATGAACCCCCACCCCCCAACTGAGCACACAAACTCTCAAGCATGCACCCATACAGACCTGAACCCCCCACACCCCAAATCAGCACACTCTCCGACATGCACCCATACAGATCCGAACCCCCACCCCCCAAATCAGCACACTCTCAAACATGCATCCATAAAGACCCGAACCCCCCACCCCCAACTCAGCACACACACTCAAACATGCACCCATACAGACCCGATCCCCGCACCCCCCAACTCAGCACACACACTCTCAAGCATGCACCCATACAGACCCAAACTCCACACCCGCAACTCAGCACACATACTCATGCATGCATCCATACAGACCCAAACTCCACACCCCCAACTCAGCACACATACTCATGCATGCATCCATACAGACCCAAAACCCCACCCCCCAACTCAGCACACACACTGAAGCATGCACCCATACAGACCTGAATCCCCCACCCCCCACCTCAGCACATAAACTCTCAAGCATGCACCCATACAGACCCTAACCCCCCACTCCCAACTCAGCACACACACTCAAACATGCACCCATACAGACCCGAACCCCCACCCCCCATCTCAGCATACACACTCTCAAGCATGCACCTATACAGACCCGAACCCCCCACCCCCAACTCAGCACACACACTCAAACATGCACCCATACAGACCCTATCCCCACACCCCCCAACTCAGCACACACACTCTCAAGCATGCACCCATACAGACCCAAACTCCAAACCCCCAACTCAGCACACATACTCATGCATGCATCCATACAGACCCAAAACCCCACCCCCCAACTCAGCACACACACACTGAAGCATGCACCCATACAGACCTGAATCCCCCACCCCCACCTCAGCACATAAACTCTCAAGCATGCACCCATACAGACCCGAACCCCCACTCCTAATTCAGCACACACACTCAAACATGCACCCATACAGACCCGAACCCCCACCCCCCATGTCAGCACACACACTCTCAAGCATGCACCCATACAGACCCAAACCCCCCACCCCCAACTCAGCACACACATTCAAGCATGCACCCATACAGACCCGAACCCCCCACCCCCCAACTCAGCAAACAAACTCTCAAGCATGCACCCATACAGACCTGAACCTCCCACCCCCAACTCAGCACACACACTCAAACATGCACCATACAGACCCGAACCCCCCAACCCCCAACTGAGCACACAAACCTTCAAGCATGCACCCATACAGATCCGAACCCCCCACCCAACTCAGCACACACACTCAAGTATGCACCCATACAGATCCGAACCCCCACATCCCAACTCAGCATACAAACTCTCAAGCATGCACCCATACAGACCCAAACTCCCCACCCCCCAAATCAGCACACTCTCAGACATGCACCTAAATAGACCCAAACCCCCCACCCCCCAAATTAGCACACTCTCAAAAATGCACCCATACAGACCCGAACCTCCCAACCCCCAACTCAGCACACACCTCAAACATGCACCCATACAGGCCCGGACCCCGCAACCCCCAACTCTGCACACACATTCTCAAGCATGCACCCATACAGACCCGAACCCCACACCCCCAACTCAGCACACACACTGAAGCATGCACCCATACAGACCCGAATCCCCCACCCCCCAACTCAGCACATAAACTCTCAAGCATGCACCCCTACAGACCCGAACCCCCCACCCCCCAACTCAGCACACACACTCAAACATGCACCCATACAGGTCCGGACCCCGCAACCCCCAACTCAGCAGCACACATTCTCAAGCATGCACCCATACAGACCCGAACCCCACACCCCCAACTCAGCACACACACTGAAGCATGCACCCATACAGACCCGAATCCCCCACCCCCCAACTCAGCACATAAACTCTCAAGCATGCACCCATACAGACCCAAACTCCACACCCCCAACTCAGCACACACACTCAAGCATGCACCCATACACACCTGAACCCCCACCCCCAACTCAGCACACACACTGAAGCATGCACCCATACAGACCCAAATCCCCCACCCCCCAACTCAGCACATAAACTCTCAAGCATGCACCCATACAGACCCAAACCCCCCACCCCCAACTCAGCACACACACTTAAACATGCACCCATACAGACCCGAACCCCCCACCCCCCAACTCAGCACACACACTCTCAAGCATGCACCAATACAGACCCAAACTCCACACCCCCAACTCAGCACACACACTCAAACATGCACCCATACAGACCCGAAGCCCCACCCCCCAACTCAGCACACAAACCCTCAAGCATGCACCCATACAGACCCGAGCCCCCCACCCCCAACTCAGCACACACACTCAAACATGCACCCATACCGACCCGAACCACCCACCCCCAACTCAGCACACACACTCAAGTATGCACCCATACAGACCCAAACCCCCCACCCCCCAAATTAGCACACTCTCAAACATGCATGCATACAGACCCGAACCCCCATCCCCAAACTCAGCACACACACTCAAACATGCACCCATCCAGACCCGGACCCCCCATCCCCAACTCAGCACACACACTCTCAAGCATGCACCCATACAGACCAAAACCCCACACCCCCAACTCAGCACACCTACTGAAGCATGCACCCATACAGACCCGAATCCCCCACCCCCCAACTCAGCACATAAACTCTCAAGCATGCATGCATACAGACCCGAACCCCCCACCCCCAACTCAGCACACACACTTAAACATGCACCCATACAGACCCGAACACCCCACCCCCCCAACTCAGTACACACACTCTCAAGCATGCATGCATACAGACCCGAACCCTCCACCCCCAACTCAGCACACACACTCAAACATGCACCCATCCAGACCCGGACCCCCCATCCCCAACTCAGCACACACACTCTCAAGCATGCACCCATGCAGACCAAAACCCCACACCCCCAACTCAGCACACCTACTGAAGCATGCACCCATACAGACCCGAATCCCCCACCCCCCAACTCAGCACATAAACTCTCAAGCATGCATGCATACAGACCCGAACCCCCCACCCCCAACTCAGCACACACACTTAAACATGCACCCATACAGACCCGAACACCCCACCCCCCCAACTTAGTACACACACTCTCAAGCATGCATGCATACAGACCCGAACCCCCCACCCCCAACTCAGCACACACACTTAAACATGCACCCATACAGACCCGAACACCCCACCCCCCCCAACTCAGCACACACACTCTCAAGCATGCACCCATACAGACCCGAATCCCCCACCCCCAACTCAGCACACACACTGAAGCATGCACCCATACAGACCTGAACCTCCCACCCCCAACTCAGCACACACACTCCAACATGCACCCATACAGACCCGAACCCCCCACCCCCCAACTCAGCACACACACTCTCAAGCATGCACCCATACAGACCCAAACCCCACACCCCCAACTCAGCACACCTACTGAAGCATGCACCCATACAGACCCGAATCCCCCACCCCCCTATTCAGCACATAAACTCTCAAGCATGCATGCATACAGACACGAACCCCCCACCCCCAACTCAGCACACGCACTTAAACATGCACCCATACAGACCCGAACACCCCACCCCCCCAACTCAGCACACACACTCTCAAGCATGCACCCATACAGACCCGAACCCCCCACCCCCAACTCAGCACACACACTGAAGCATGCACCCATACAGACCCGAACCCCCACCCCCCAACTCAGCAGAAAAACTCTCAAGCATGAACCCATACAGACCTGAACCTCCCACCCCAACTCAGCACACACACTCAAACATGCACCCATACAGACACAAACCCCCCACCCCCCAACCCTGCACACAAACCCTCAAGCATGCACCCATACAGACCCAAACCCCCCACCCCCAACTCAGCACACACTCTCAAACATGCTCCCATACAGACCCGAACCACCCACCCCCAACTCAGCGCACACACTCAAGCATGCAACCATACAGACCCGAACCACCAAAACCAACTCAGCACAAAAACTCTCAATCATGCACCCATACAGACACAAACTCCCCACCCCCCAGATCAGCACACTCTCAGACATGCACCCATACAGACCCGAAATCCCCACACCCCAAATAAGCACACCCTCAAACATGCTCCAATACAGACCCGAACCCCCACCCCACAAATCAGCACACACACTCAAACAAGCACCATACAGACCCGAACCCCCCACCCCCCAACTCAGCACACACACTCTCAAGCATGCACCCATACAGACCCGAACCCCCCACCCCCAACTCAGCACACACATTCAAGCATGCACCCATACAGTCCCGAACTCCCCACCCCCAACTCAGCAAACAAACTCTCAAGCATGCACCCATACAGACCTGAACCTCCCACCCCCAACTCAGCACACACACTCAAACATGCACCCATACAGACCCGATCCCCGCACCCCCAACTCAGCACACACACTCTCAAGCATGCACCCAAACAGACCCAAACTCCACACCCGCAACTCAGCACACATACTCATGCATGCATCCATACAGACCCAAACTCCACACCCCCAACTCAGCACACATACTCATGCATGCATCCATACAGACCCAAAACCCCACCCCCCAACTCAGCACACACACTGAAGCATGCACCCATACAGACCTGAATCCCCCACCCCCCACCTCAGCACATAAACTCTCAAGCATGCACCCATACAGACCCTAACCCCCCACTCCCAACTCAGCACACACACTCAAACATGCACCCATACAGACCCGAACCCCCACCCCCCATCTCAGCATACACACTCTCAAGCATGCACCTATACAGACCCGAACCCCCCACCCCCAACTCAGCACACACACTCAAACATGCACCCATACAGACCCTATCCCCGCACCCCCCAACTCAGCACACACACTCTCAAGCATGCACCCATACAGACCCAAACTCCAAACCCCCAACTCAGCACACATACTCATGCATGCATCCATACAGACCCAAAACCCCACCCCCCAACTCAGCACACACACACTGAAGCATGCACCCATACAGACCTGAATCCCCCACCCCCACCTCAGCACATAAACTCTCAAGCATGCACCCATACAGACCCGAACCCCCACCCCCCATGTCAGCACACACACTCTCAAGCATGCACCCATACAGACCCAAACCCCCCACCCCCAACTCAGCACACACATTCAAGCATGCACCCATACAGACCCCAACCCCCCACCCCCCAACTCAGCAAACAAACTCTCAAGCATGCACCCATACAGACCTGAACCTCCCACCCCCAACTCAGCACACACACTCAAACATGCACCATACAGACCCGAACCCCCCAACCCCCAACTGAGCACACAAACCTTCAAGCATGCACCCATACAGACCCGAACCCCCCACCCAACTCAGCACACACACTCAAGTATGCACCCATACAGATCGGAACCCCCACCTCCCAACTCAGCATACAAACTCTCAAGCATGCACCCATACAGACCCAAACTCCCCACCCCCCAAATCAGCACACTCTCAGACATGCACCTATATAGACCCAAACCCCCCACCCCCCAAATTAGCACACTCTCAAAAATGCACCCATACAGACCCGAACCTCCCAACCCCCAACTCAGCACACACCTCAAACATGCACCCATACAGGCCCGGACCCCGCAACCCCCAACTCTGCACACACATTCTCAAGCATGCACCCATACAGACCCGAACCCCACACCCCCAACTCAGCACACACACTGAAGCATGCACCCATACAGACCCGAATCCCCAACCCCCAACTCAGCACATAAACTCTCAAGCATGCACCAATACAGACCCGAACCCCCCACCCCCCAACTCAGCACACACACTCAAACATGCACCCATACAGCCCCGGACCCCGCAACCCCCAACTCAGCAGCACACATTCTCAAGCATGCACCCATACAGACCCGAACCCCACACCCCCAACTCAGCACACACACTGAAGCATGCACCCATACAGCCCCGAATCCCCCACCCCCCAACTCAGCACATAAACTCTCAAGCATGCACCCATACAGACCCAAACTCCACACCCCCAACTCAGCACACACACTCAAGCATGCACCCATACACACCTGAACCCCCACCCCCCAACTCAGCACACACACTGAAGCATGCACCCATACAGACCCAAATCCCCCACCCCCCAACTCAGCACATAAACTCTCAAGCATGCACCCATGCAGACCCAAACCCCCCACCCCCAACTCAGCACACACACTTAAACATGCACCCATACAAACCCGAACCCCCCACCCCCCAACTCAGCACACACACTCTCAAGCATGCACCAATACAGACCCAAACTCCACACCCCCAACTCAGCACACACACTCATGCATGCATCCATACAGACCCGAACCCCCCACCCCCCAACTCAGCACACACTCTGAAGCATGCACCCATACAGACCCAAACCCCCACCCCCCTACTCAGCACACACACTCTCAAGCATGCAACCATACAGACCCGAACCCCCCACCCCCAACTCTGCACACACACACAAGCATGCACCCATACAGACCCAAACCCCCACCCCCCAATTCAGCACACAAACTCTCAAGCATGCACCCATACAGACCTCAACCTCCCACACCCAACTCAGCACACACACTCAAACATGCACCCATGCAGACCCAAACCCCCAACCCCCAACTCAGCACACAAACCCTCAAGCATGCACACATACAGACCCGAACCCCCCACCCCCAACTCAGCACACACACTCAAGTATGCACCCATACAGACCCGAACCCCCACCTCCCAACTCAGCACACAAACTCTCAAGCATGCACCCATACAGACCCGAACTCCCCACCCCCCATATCAGCACACTCTCAGACATGCACCCATACAGACCCAAACCCCCAACTCCCCAAATTAGCACACTCTTAAACATGCACCCATACAGACCCGAACCCCCACCCCCCAACTCAGCACACACACTCAAACATGCACCCATATAGACCCGGACCCCCCAACCCCCAACTCAGCACACGCACTCTCAAGCATGCACCCATACAGACCCGAACCCCACACCCCAACTCAGCACACCACTGAAGCATGCACCCATACAGACCCGAATCCCCCACCCCCAACTCAGCATGTAAACTCTCAAGCATACACCCATACAGACCCAAACCCCACACCCCCAACTCAGCACACACACTTAAACATGCACCCATACAGACCTGAACCCCCTCCCCCCAACTCAGAGCACACACTCTCGAGCATGTACCCATACAGACCCGAACCCCCACCCCCAACTCAGTACACACACTTAAACATGCACCCATACAGACCCGAATCCCCCAGCCCCCAACTCAGCACACAAACTCTCAAGCATGCACTCATACAGACCTGAACCTCCCACCCCCAACTCAGCACACACACTCAAACATGCACCCATACAGACCCAAACCCCCAACCCCCAACTCAGCACACAAACCCTCAAGCATGCACACATACAGACCCGAACCCCCCACCCCCAACTCAGCACACACACTCAAGTATGCACCCATACAGACCCGAACCCCCACCTCCCAACTCAGCACACAAACTCTCAAGCATGCACCCATACAGACCCGAACTCCCCACCCCCCATATCAGCACACTCTCAGACATGCACCCATACAGAACCAAACCCCCCACCCCCAAATCAGCACACCCTCAAACATGCACCAATACAGACCCGAACCCCCCACCCCCCAAATTAGCACACACACTCAAACATACACCCATACAGACCCACCCCTCCAACCCCCAACTCAGCACACACACTCTCAAGCATGCACCCATACAGACCCGAACACCACACCCCCAACTCCGAAAACACACTCAAGCAGGCACCCATACAGACCCGAACCCCCCACCCCCCAACTCAGCACACAAACTCTCAAGCATGCACCCATACAGACCCAAACTCCACACCCCCAACTCAGCACACACACTCATGCATGCACCCATACAGACCCAAACCCCCCACCCCCCAACTCAGCACACACACTGAAGCATGCACCCATACAGACCCGAATCCCCCACCCCCCACCTCAGCACATAAACCCTCAAGCATGCACCCATACAGACCCGAACCCCCCACCCCCAACTCAGCACACACACTCAAACATGCACCCATACAGACCCGAACCCCCACCCCCCAACTCAGCACACACACTCCCAATCATGCACCCATACAGACCCGAACCCCCACCCCAACTCAACAACCACACTCAAGCATGCACCCATACAGACTCGAACCCCCCACCCCCAACTCAGCACACACACTCAAGTATGAACCCATAAAGATCCGAACCCCCACCTCCCAACTCAGGACACAAACTCTCAAGCATGCACCCATACACACTCGAACTCCCCACCCCCCAAATCAGCACACTCTCAGACATGCACCAATACAGACCCGAACCCCCCACCCCCAACTCAGCGAACACACTCTCAAGCATGCACCCATATAGACCCGAATCCCCGGCCCCCAAATCAGCACCCTCTCAAACATGCACCCATACAGACCCGAACCCCCACCCCCCAAATCAGCACACAAACTCTCAAACATGCACCCATACAGACCTGAAGCCCCCATCCCCAACTCAGCACACACACTCAAACATGCACCCATACAGTCCCGAACCCCCCAACCCCCAACTCAGCAGACAAACTCAAGCAAGCACCCATACAGACCTGAACCCCCACCCCCCAACTCAGCACACAAACTCTCAAGCATGCACCCATACAGACCCAAACCCCCAACTCAGCACACAAACCCTCAAGCATGCACCCATACAGACCCGAACCCCCCACCCCCAACTCAGCACACACACTCAAGTATGCACCCATACAGAGCCGAACCCCCATCTCCCAACTCAGCACACAAACTCTCAAGCATGCACCCATACAGACCCGAACTCCCCACCCCCCAAATCAGCACACTCTCAGACATGCACCCATACAGACCCAAACCCCCACCCCCCAAATTAGCACTCTCTCAAACATGCACCCATACAGACCCGAACCCCCACCCCCCAACTCAGCACACACACTCAAACATGCACCCATACAGACCCAGAACCCCCAACTCCCAACTCAGCACACACACTCAAACATGCACCCATACAGACCCAGAACCCCCAAACCCAACTCAGCAAACACACTCTCAAGCATGCACCCATACAGACCCGAACCTCACACCCCCAACTCAGCACACACACTGAAGCATGCACCCATACAGACCCAAATCCCCCACCCCCCAACTCAGCACATAAACTCTCAAGCATGCACCCATACAGACCCAAACCCCCCACCCCCAACTCAGCACACACACTTAAACATGCACCCATTCAGACCCGAACCCCCCACCCCCCAACTCAGCACACACACTCTCAAGCATGCACCCATACAGACCCGAACCCCCCACCCCCAACTCAGCACACACACTCAAGCATGCACCCATACAGCCCCGAACCTCCCCCACCCCCCAACTCAGCACACAACCTATCAAGCATGCACCCATACAGACCTGAACCTCCCACCCCCAACTCAGCACACACACTCAAACATGCACCCATACAGACCCGAACCCCCCACCCCCCAACTCAGCACACAAACCCTCAAGCATGCACCCATACAGAACCGAACCCCCCACCCCCAACTCAGCACACACACTCAAACATGCACCCATAACGTCCCAAACCACCCACCCCCAACTCAGCACACACACTCAAGTATGCACCCATACAGACCCGAACCCCCACCCCCCAAATCAACACACAAACTCTTAAGCATGCACCCATACAGACCCAAACTCCCAACCCTCCCAAATCAGCACACTCTCAGACATGTACCCATACAGACCCAAACCCCCTGCCCCCCAAATTAGCACACTCTCAAACACGCATGCATACAGATCCGAACCCCCATCCCCCAACTCAGCACACACACTCAAACATGCAACCATACAGACCCGGACCCCACACCCCCAACTCAGCACACCCACTGAAGCATGTACCCATACAGACCCGAATCCCCCACCCCCCAACTCAGCACATAATCTCTCAAGCATGCACCCATACAGACCCGAGCCCCCCACCCCCAACTCAGCACACACACTTAAACATGCACCCATACAGACCCAAACCCCGCACCCCCATCTCAGCACACACACTCTCAAGCATGCACCCATACAGACCAGAACCCCCCACCCCCAACTCAGCACACACAATGAAGCATGCAACCATACAGATCCGAACCCCCACCCCCAAACTCAGCAGAAAAACTCTCAAGCATGCACCCATACAGACCTGAACCTCCCACCCCCAACTCAGCACACACTCTCAAACATGCTCCCATACAGACCCGAACCACCCACCCCCAACTCAGCACACACACTCAAGCATGCAACCATACAGACCTGAACCTCCCACCCCCAACTCAGCACACACTCTCAAACATGCTCCCATACAGACCCGAACCACCCACCCCCAACTCAGCACACACACTCAAGCATGCAACCATACAGACCCGAACCCCCCACCCCCCAACTCAGCACACACACTCTCAAGCATGCACCCATACAGACCCGAACACCACACCCCCAACTCAGAAAACACACTCAAGCATGCACCCATACAGACCCGAACCCCCCACCCCCCCAACTCAGCACACAGACTCTCAAGCATGCACCCATACAGACCCAAACCCACCACCCCCAAATCAGCACACACACTCAAACATGCACCCATACAGACACAACCCCTCACCCCCAACTCAGCACACACACTCTCAAGCATGCACCCATACATAGCCGAATCCCCCACCCCCAAATCAGCACCCTCTCAAACATTCACCCATACAGACCCGAACCCCCCACCCCCCAAATCAGCACAGAAACTCTCAAACATGCACCCATACAGACCTAAAGCCCCCACCGCCAACTCAGCACACACACTCAAACATACACCCATAAGTCCCGAACCCCCCACCCCCCAACTCAGCACACAAACTCAAGCAAGCACCCATACAGACATGAACCCCCACCCCCCAACTCAGCACACAAACTCTCAAGCATGCACCCATACAGATGTGAACCCCCCACACCCCAAATCAGCACACTCTTAGACATACACCCATACAGATCAAAACCCCCACCCCCCAAATCAGCACACTCTCAAACATGCACCCATAAAGACCCGAACCCCACACCCCCAACTCAGCACACACACTCAAACATGCACCCATACAGACCCGAACCCCGCACCCCCCAACTCAGCACACACACTCTCAAGCATGCACCCATACAGACACAAACTCCACACCCCCAACTCAGCATACATACCCATGCATGCACCCATACAGACCCGAACCCCCCACCCCCCAACTCAGCACACACACTGAAGCATGCACCCAAACAGACTCGAATCCCCCACCCCCCACCTCAGTACATAAACTCTCAAGCATGCACCCATACAGACCCGAACCCCCACCCCCCAACTCAGCACACAAATTCTCAAGCATGCACCCATACAGACCTGAACCTCCCACCCCCAACTCAGCACACACACTCAAACATGAACCCATACAGACCCGGACCCCCTAACCCCCAACTCAGCACACAAACCCTCAAGCATGCACCCATACAGACCCGAACCCCCCACACCCCAAATCAGCACACTCTCAGACATGCACCCATATAGACCCAAACCCCCCACCGCCCAAATTAGCAAACTCTCAAACATGCAACCATACTGACCCGAACCACCCACCCCCCAACTCAGCAGACACACTCAAACATGCACCCATACAGGCCCGGACCCCCAACCCCCAACTCAGCACACACATTCTCAAGCATGCACCCATACAGACCCGAACCCCACACCCCCAACTCAGCACTCACACTGAAGCATGCACCCATACAGACACGAACCCCCCACCCCCCAACTCAGCACACACATTCTCAAGCATGCACCCATACAGACCAGAATCCGGCACCCCCAAATCAGCTCCCTCTCAAACATACACCCATACAGACCCGAACCCCCCGGCCCCCAAATCAGCACACAAACTCTCAAGCATGCACCCATTCAGACCGGAACCCCCCACCCCCAACTCAGCACACACACTGAAACATCCACCCACACAGACCCGAACCCCCACCCCCCATCTCAGCACACACACTCTCAAGCATGCACCTATACAGACCTGAACCTCCCACCCCCAACTCAGCACACACACTCAAACATGCACCCATACAGACCCGAACCCCCCAACCCCCAACTCAGCACAAAAACCCTCAAGCATGCACCCATACAGACCCGAATCCCCCACCCCCAAATCAGCACCCTCTCAAACATGCACCCATACAGACCCAACCCCCCCGCCCCCCAAATCAGCACACAAACTCTCAAACATGCACCCATACAGACCCGAAGCCCCCACCCCCAACTCAGCACACACACTCAAACATACACCCATACAGTCCCGAACACCCTTCCCCCAACTCAGCACACAAACTCAAGCAAGCACCCATACAGACCTGAACCCCCACCCCCCAACTCAGCACAAAAACTCTCAAGCATGCACCCATACAGACCTGAACCCCCCACACCCCAAATCAGCACACTCTCAGACATGCACACATACAGATCCGAACCCCTACCCCCCAAATCATCACACTCTCAAACATGCACCCATACAGACCCGAACCCCCGACCCCCAATTTAGCTCACACACTCAAACATGCACATAATCAGACCCAAACCCTGCACCCCCCAACTCAGCACACACACTCTCAAGCATGCACCCATACAGACCCAAACTCCACACCCCCAACTCAGCACACACACTCATGCATGCACCCATACAGACCCGAACCCTCACCCCCAACTCAGCACACACGCTCAAGCATGCACCCATAAAGTCCCGAACCCCCCACCCCCCAACTCAGCACACAAACTCTCAAGCATGCACCCATACAGACCTGAACCTCCCACCCCCAACTCAGCACACACACTCAAACATGCACCCATACAGACCCGAACCCCCCAACCCCCAACTCAACACACAAACCCTCAAGCATGCACCCATACAGACCCGAACCGCCCACCCCCAACTCAGCACACACACTCAAGTATGCACCCATACAGACCCAAACCCCCACCTCCCAACTCAGCACACAGACTCTCAAGCATGCACCCATACAGACCCAAACTCCCCACCCCCCAAATTAGCACACTCTCAAACATGCACCCATACAGACCCGAACCCCCCACCCCCCAACTCAGCAGACACACTCAAACATGCACCCATACAGGCCCGGACCCCCCAACCCCCAACTCAGCACACACATTCTCAAGCATGCACCCATACAGACCTGAACCCCACACCCCCAACTCAGCACACACACTGAAGCATGCACCCATACAGACCCGAATCCCCCATCCCCCAACTCAGCACATAAACTCTCAGACATGCACCCATACAGACCCAAACCCCCCACCCCCCAAATTAGCACTCTCTCAAACATGCACCCATACAGACCCGAACCCCCACCCCCCAACTCAGCACACACACTCAAACATGCACCCATACAGACCCGGAACCACCAACCCCCAACTCAGCACACACACTCTCAAGCATGCACCCATACAGACCCAAACCCCACACCCCCAACGCAGCACACACACTGAAGCATGCGCCCATACAGACCCGAATCCCCCACCCCCCAACTCAGCACATAAACTCTCAAGCATGCACCCAAACAGACCCAAACCCCCCACCCCCAACTCAGCACACACACTTAAAAATGCACCCATACAGACCCGAACCCCCCACCCCCCAACTCAGCACACACACTCTCAAGTATGCACCCATACAGACCCGAACCCCCCACCCCCAACTCAGCACACACACTCAAGCATGCACCCATACAGACCAGAACCCCCCCACCCCCCAACTCAGCACACAAACTATCAAGCATGCACCCATACAGACCTGAACCTCCCAGCCCCAACTCGGCACAGACACTCAAACATGCACCCATACAGACCCGAACCCCCCACCCCCCAACTCAGCACACAAACCCTCAAGCATGCACCCATACAGACCCGAACCCCCCACCCCCAACTCAGCACACACACTCAAGTATGCACCCATACAGACCCGAACCACCCACCCCCAACTCAGCACACACACTCAAGTATGCACCCATACAGACCCAAACCCCCACCCCCCAAATCAGAACACAAACTCTTAAGCATGCACCCATACAGACCCGAACTCCCCACCCTCCCAAATCAGCACACTCTCAGACATGTACCCATACAGACCCAAACCCCCCATCCCCCAAAGTAGCACACTCTCAAACATACATGCATACAGACCCGAACCCCTATCCCCCAACTAAGCACACACACTCAAACATGCACCCATACAGACCCGGACCCCACACCCCCAACTCAGCACACCCACTGAAGCATGCACCCATACAGACCCGAATCCCCCACCACCCAACTCAGCACATAAACTCTCAAGCATGCACCCATACAGACCCGAGCCCCCCACCCCCAACTCAGCACACACACTTAAACATGCACCCATACAGACCCGAACCCCGCACCCCCAACTCAGCACACACACTCTCAAGCATGCACCCATACAGACCAGAACCCCCCACCCCCAACTCAGGACACACACTGAAGCATGCACCATTACAGACCCGGACCCCCCACCCCCCAACTCAGCAGAAAAACTCTCAAGCATGCACCCATACAGACGTGAACCTCCCACCCCCAACTCAGCAAACACACTCAAACATGCACCCATACAGACCCGAACCCCCCACCCCCCAACTCAGCACACAAAACCTCAAGCATGCACCCATACAGACCCAAACCCCCCACCCCCAACTCAGCACACACTCTCAAACATGCTCCCATACAGACCCGAACCACCCACCCCCAACTCAGCAGAAAAACTCTCAAGCATGCACCCATACAGACGTGAACCTCCCACCCCCAACTCAGCAAACACACTCAAACATGCACCCATACAGACCCGAACCCCCCACCCCCCAACTCAGCACACAAAACCTCAAGCATGCACCCATACAGACCCAAACCCCCCACCCCCAACTCAGCACACACTCTCAAACATGCTCCCATACAGACCCGAACCACCCACCCCCAACTCAGCACACAAACTCTCAAGCATGCACCCATACAGACACAAACTCCCCACCCCCCAGATCAGCACACTCTCAGACATGCACCCATACAAACCTAACCCCCCACACCCCAAATCAGCACACCCTCAAACATGCACCAATACAGACCCGAACCCCCACCCCCCAAATCAGCACACACACTCAAACATGCACCCATACAGACCCGAACCCCCCACCCCCCAACTCAGCACACACACTCTCAAGTATGCACCCATACAGACCCGAACACCACATCCCCAACTCAGAAAACACACTCAAGCATGCACCCATTCAGACGCGAACCCCCCACCCCCAACTCAGCACACAGACTCAAACATGCACCCATACAGACACAACCCCCCACCCCCCAACTCAGCACACACACTCTCAAGCATGCACCCATACATACCCGAATCCCACCCCCCCAAATCAGCACCCTCTCAGACATGCACCCATACAGACCCAAACCAACCACCCCCCAAATCAGCACACAAACTCTCAAACATGCACCCATACAGACCTGAAGCCCCCACCCCCAACTCAGCACACACACTCAAACATACACCCATACAGTCCCGAACCCCCCACCCCCCAACTCAGCACACAAACTCAAGCAAGCACCCATACAGACATGAACCCCCACCCCCCAACTCAGCACACAAACTCTCAAGCATGCACCCATACAGACCTGAACCCCCCACACCCCAAATCAGCACACTCTCAAACATGCACCCATAAAGACCCGAACCCCCCACCCCTGACTCAGCACACACACTCAAACATGCACCCATACAGACCCAAACCCCACACCCCCCAACTCAGCACACACACTCTCAAGCATGCACCCATACAGACCCAAACTCCACACCCCCAACTCAGCACACATACTCATGCATGCACCCATACAGACCCGAACCCCCCACCCCCCAACTCAGCACACACACTGAAGCATGCACCCATACAGACCCGAATCCCCCAACCCCCACCTCAGTACTTAAACTCTCAAGCATGCACCCATACAGACCCGAACCCGCCACCCCCCCATCTCAGCACACACACTCTCAAGCATGCACCCATACAGACCCGAACCCCCCCACCCCCAACTCAGCACACACACTCAGCATGCACGCATACAGACCCGAACCCCCACCCCCCAACTCAGCACACAAACTCTCAAGCATGCACACATACAGACCTGAACCTCCCAACCCCAACTCAGCACACACACTCAAACATGCACCCATACAGACCCGAACCCCCCAACCCCCAACTCAGCACACAAACCCTCAAGCATGCACCCATACAGACCCGAACCCCCCACCCCCAACTCAGCACACACACTGAAACATGCACCCATACAGACCCGAACCCCCCAAACCCCAACTCAGCACACAAACCCTCAAGCATGCACCCATACAGACCCGAACCCCCCACCCCCAACTCAGCACACACACTCAAGTATGCACCCATACAGACCTGAACCCCCACCTCCCAACTCATCACACAAACTCTCAAGCATGCACCCATACAGACCCAAACTCCCCACCCCCCTAATCAGCACACTCTCAGACATGCACCCATATAGACCCAAACCCCCCACCCACCAAATTAGCACATTCTCAAACATGCACCGATACTGACCCGAACCCCCCACCCCCCCCAACTCAGCAGACACACTCAAACATGCACCCATACAGGCCCGGACCCCCCAACCCCCAACTCAGCACACTCATTCTCAAGCATGCACCCATACAGACCCGAACCCCACACCCCAACTCAGCACACACACTGAAGCATGCACCCATACAGACCCGAACCCCCCACCCCCAACTCAGCACACACACTCAAACATGCACCCATACAGACCCAAACCCCACACCCCCAACTCAGCACACACACTCTCAAGCATGCACCCATACAGACCCAAACTCCACACCCCCAACTCAGCACACATACTCATGCATGCACCCATACAGACCCGAACCCCCCACCCCCCAACTCAGCACACACACTGAAGCATGCACCCATACAGACCCGAATCCCCCACCCCCCACCTCAGTACATAAACTCTCAAGCATGCACCCATACAGACCCGAACCCGCTACCCCCCCATCTCAGCACACACACTCTCAAGCATGCACCCATACAGACCCGAACCCCCCCCACCCCCAACTCAGCACACACACTCAGCATGCACGCATACAGACCCGAACCCCCACGCCCCAACTCAGCACACAAACTCTCAAGCATGCACCCATACAGACCTGAACCTCCCAACCCCAACTCAGCACACACACTCAAACATGCACCCATACAGACCCGAACCCCCCAACCCCCAACTCAGCACACAAACCCTCAAGCATGCACCCATACAGACCCGAACCCCCCACCCCCAACTCAGCACACACACTGAAACATGCACCCATAGAGACCCGAACCCCCCAAACCCCAACTCAGCACACAAACCCTCAAGCATGCACCCATACAGACCCGAACCCCCCACCCCCAACTCAGCACACACACTCAAGTATGCACCCATACAGACCCGAACCCCCACCACCAAACTCA
The DNA here is from genome assembly GCF_040938575.1 of Ambystoma mexicanum. NCBI lineage: Eukaryota > Metazoa > Chordata > Amphibia > Caudata > Ambystomatidae > Ambystoma > Ambystoma mexicanum. Next base: position 209,447,966 of record NC_090932.1, read on the forward strand.
GCACACAAACTCTCAAGCATGCACCCATACAGACCCAAACTCCCCACCCCCCAAATCAGCACACTCTCAGACATGCACCCATATAGACCCAAACCCCCCACCCACCAAATTAGCACATTCTCAAACATGCACCGATACTGACCCGAACCCCCCACCCCCCCAACTCAGCAGACACACTCAAACATGCACCCATACAGGCCCGGACCCCCCAACCCCCAACTCAGCACACTCATTCTCAAGCATGCACCCATACAGACCCGAACCCCACACCCCCAACTCAGCACACACACTGAAGCATGCACCCATACAGACCCGAACCCCCCACCCCCCAACTCAGCACACACATTCTCAAGCATGCACCCATACAGACCAGAATCCGGCACCCCCAAATCAGCTCCCTCTCAAACATACACCCATACAGACCCAAACCCCCCGCCCCCCAAATCAGCACACAAACTCTCAAGCATGCACCCATACAGACCCGAACCCCCACCCCCAATTCAGCACACACACTCAAACATGCACCCATACAGACCCGAACCGCCACCCCCCATCTCAGCACACACACTCTCAAGCATGCACCCATACAGACCCGAACCCCTCACCCACAACTCAGCACACACACTCAAGCATGCACCCATATAGACCCAAACCCCCCACCCCCCAACTCAGCACACAAACTCTCAAGCATGCACCCATACAGACCCGAACCCCACACCCCCAACTCAGCACACACACTGAAGCATGCACCCATACAGACCCGAACCCCCCTCCCCCAACTCAGCACACACACTCAAACATGCACCCATACAGACCCAAACCCCACACCCCCCAACTCAGCACACACACTCTCAAGCATGCACCCATACAGACCCAAACTCCACACCCCCAACTCAGCACACATACTCATGCATGCACCCATACAGACCCGAACCCCCCACCCCCCAACTCAGCACACACACTGAAGCATGCACCCATACAGACCCGAATCCCCCACCCCCCACCTCAGTACATAAACTCTCAAGCATGCACCCATACAGACCCGAACCCGCCACCCCCCATCTCAGCACACACACTCTCAAGCATGCACCCATACAGACCCGAACCCCCCCACCCCCAACTCAGCACACACACTCAGCATGCACGCATACAGACCCGAACCCCCACCCCCCAACTCAGCACACAAACTCTCAAGCATGCACCCATACAGACCTGAACCTCCCAACCCCAACTCAGCACACACACTCAAACATGCACCCATACAGACCCGAACCCCCCAACCCCCAAATCAGCACACAAACCCTCAAGCATGCACCCATACAGACCCGAACCCCCCACCCCCAACTCAGCACACACACTGAAACATGCACCCATACAGACCCGAACCCCCCAAACCCCAACTCAGCACACAAACCCTCAAGCATGCACCCATACAGACCCAAACCCCCCACCCCCAACTCAGCACACACACTCAAGTATGCACCCATACAGACCCGAACCCCCACCTCCCAACTCAGCACACAAACTCTCAAGCATGCACCCATACAGACCCAAACTCCCCACCCCCCAAATCAGCACACTCTCAGACATGCACCCATATAGACCCAAACCCCCCACCCACCAAATTAGCACATTCTCAAACATGCACCGATACTGACCCGAACCCCCCACCCCCCCAACTCAGCAGACACACTCAAACATGCACCCATACAGGCCCGGACCCCCCACCCCCCAACTCAGCACACACACTCAAACATGCACCGATACTGACCCGAACCCCCCACACCCCCAACTCAGCACACACACTGAAGCATGCACCCATACAGACCCGAACCCCCCACCCCCCAACTCAGCACACACATTCTCAAGCATGCACCCATACAGACCAGAATCCGGCACCCCCAAATCAGCTCCCTCTCAAACATACACCCATACAGACCCAAACCCCCCGCCCCCCAAATCAGCACACAAACTCTCAAGCATGCACCCATACAGACCCGAACCCCCACCCCCAATTCAGCACACACACTCAAACATGCACCCATACAGACCCGAACCCCCACCCCCCATCTCAGCACACACACTCTCAAGCATGCACCCATACAGACCCGAACCCCCCACCCACAACTCAGCACACACACTCAAGCATGCACCCATATAGACCCAAACCCCCCACCCCCAACTCAGCACACAAACTCTCAAGCATGCACCTATACAGACCTGAACCTCCCACCCCCAACTCAGCACACACACTCAAACATGCACCCATACAGACCCGAACCCCCCAACCCCCAACTCAGCACACAAACCCTCAAGCATGCACCCATACAGACCCAAACCCCCCACCCCCAACTCAGCACACACACTCAAGTATGCACCCATACAGACCCGAATCCCCACCTCCCAACTCAGCACACAAACTCTCAAGCATGCACCCATACAGACCCAAACTCCCCACCCCCCAAATCAGCACACTCTCAGACATGCACCCATATAGACCCAAACCCCCACCCCCCAAATTAGCACACTCTCAAACATGCACCCATAAAGACCCGAACCCCTCACCCCCAACTCAGCACACACATTCTCAAGCATGCACCCATACAGACCTGAACCCCACACCCCCAACTCAGCACACACACTGAAGCATGCAACCATACAGACCCGAATCCCCCATCCCCCAACTCAGCACATAAACTCTCAAGCATGCACCCATACAGACCCAAACCCCCCACCCCCAACTCAGCACACGCACTTAAACATGCACCCATACAGACCCAAACCCCCCACCCCCCAACTCAGCACACACATTCTCAAGCATGCACCCATACAGACCAGAATCCGGCACCCCCAAATAAGCACCCTCTCAAACATACACCCATAAAGGCCCGGACCCCCAACCCCCAAATAAGCACACACATTCTCAAGCATGCACCCATACAGACCTGAACCCCACACCCCCAACTCAGCACACACACTGAAGCATGCAACCATACAGACCCAAACCCCCCACCCCCCAACTCAGCACACAGACTCTCAAGCATGCACCCATACAGACCCGAACTCACCACCCCCAACTCAGCACACACACTCAAACATGCACCCATAAAGATTCATACCCCACCTCCCAACTCAGCACCCTCTCAAACATGCACCCATACAGACCCAAACCCCCCACCCCCAAATCAGCACACAAACTCTCAAACATGCACCCATACAAACCCGAAGCCCCCACCCCCAACTCAGCACACACACTCAAACATACACCCATACAGTCCCGAACCCCCCACCCCCAACTCAGCACACAATCTCAAGCAAGCACCCATACAGACCTGAACCCCGACCCCCCAACTCAGCACACAAACTCTCAAGCATGCACCCATACAGACCCGAACCCCCCACCCCCAACTCAGCACACAAACTCTCAAGCATGCACCCATACAGACCCAAACTCCCCACCCCCCAAATCAGCACACTCTCAGACATGCACCCATATAGACCCAAACCCCCCACCCCCCAAATTAGCACGCTCTCAAACATGCACCCATACAGACCCGAACCCCCCACCCCCCAACTCAGCAGACACACTCAAACATGCACCCATACAGGCCCGGACCCCCCAACCCCCAACTCGGCACACACATTCTCAAGCATGCACCCATACAGACCTGAACCCCACACCCCCAACTCAGCACACACACTGAAGCATGCACCCATACAGACCCGAATCCCCCATCCCCCAACTCAGCACATAAACTCTCAGACATGCACCCATACAGATCCAAACCCCCCATCCCCCAAATTAGCACTCTCTCAAACATGCACCCATACAGACCCAAACCCCCGCCCCCCAAATCAGCACACACACTCAAACATGCACCCATACAGACCCGGAACCACCAACCCCCAACTCAGCACACACACTCTCAAGCATGCACCCATACAGACCCAAAACCCACACCCCCAACTCAGCACACACACCGAAGCATGCGCCCATACAGACCCGAATCCCCCACCCCCCAACTCAGCACATAAACTCTCAAGCATGCACCCATACAGACCCAAACCCCCCACCCCCAACTCAGCACACACACTTAAACATGCACCCATACAGACCCGAACCCCCCACCCCCCAACTCAGCACACACACTCTCAAGCATGCACCCATACAGACCCGAACCCCCCACCCCCAACTCAGCACACACACTCAAGCATGCACCCATACAGACCCGAACCCCCCCAACCCCCGACTGAGCACACAAACTATCAAGCATGCACCCATACAGACCTGAACCCCCCACCCCCAACTCAGCACACAGACTCTCAAGCATGCACCCATACAGACCTAAACCCACCACCCCCAAATCAGCACACACACTCAAACATGCACCCATACAGACACAAACTCCCCACCCCCCACATCAGCACACTCTCAGACATGCACCCATACAGAACCAAACCCCCCACCCCCAAATCAGCACACCCTCAAACATGCACCAATACAGACCCGAACCCCCCACCCACCAAATCAGCACACACACTCAAACATACACCCATACAGACCCACCCCCCAACCCCCAACTCAGCACACACACTCTCAAGCATGCAACCATACAGACCCGAACACCACACCCCCAACTCCGAATACACACTCAAGCATGCACCCATACAGACCCGAACCCCCCACCCCCCAACTCAGCACACAAACTCTCAAGCATGCACCCATACAGACCCAAACTCCACACCCCCAACTCAGCACATACACTCATGCATGCACCCATACAGACCCAAACCCCCCACCACCCAACTCAGCACACACACTGAAGCATGCACCCATACAGACCCGAATCCCCCACCCCCACCTCAGCACATAAACTCTCTAGCATGCACCCATACAGACCTGAACCCCCCACCCCCAACTCAGCACACACACTCAAACATGCACCCATACAGACCCGAACCCCCACCCCCCAACTCAGCACACACACTCTCAATCATGCAACCATACATACCCGAACCCCCACCCCAACTCAACACACACACTCAAGCATGCACCCATACAGACCCGAACCCCCCACCCCCCAACTCAGCACACAAACTCTCAAGCATGCACCCATACAGACCTGAACCTCCCACCCCCAACTCAGCACACACACTCAAGTATGAACCCATACAGACCCGAACCCCCACCTCCCAACTCAGGACACAAACTCTCAAGCATGCACCCATACAGACTCGAACTCCCCACCCCCCAAATCAGCACACTCTCAGACATGCACCAATACAGACCCAAACACCCCACCCCCAAATGAGCACACTCTCAAACATGCAACCATACAGACCTGAACCCCCCACTCCCCAACTCAGCACACACACTCAAGCATGCACCCATACAGACCCGAACCCCACACCCCCAACTCAGCACACACACTGAAGCATGCACCCATACAGACCCGAATCCCCCACCCCCAACTCAGCACATAAACTCTCAAGCACACACCCATACAGACCCAAACCCCCCACCCCCAACTCAGCACACACACATAAACATGCACCCATACAGACCCGAACCCCACACCCCCATCTCAGCACACACACATAAACATGCACCCATATAGACCCGAATCCCCGACCCCCAAATCAGCACCCTCTCAAACATGCACCTATACAGACCCGAAACCCCCACCCCCCAAATCAGCACACAAACTCTCAAACATGCACCCATACAGACCTGAAGCCCCCACCCCCAACTCAGCACACACACTCAAACATGCACCCATACAGTCCCGAACCCCCCAACCCCCAACTCAGCACACAAACTCAAGCAAGCACCCATACAGACCTGAACCCCCACCCCCAACTCAGCACACAAACCCTCAAGCATGCACCCATACAGACCCGAACCCCCCACCCCAAACTCAGCACACACACTCAAGGATGCACCCATACAGACGCGAACCCCCACCTCCCAACTCAGCACACAAACTCTCAAGCATGCACCCATACAGACCCGAACTCCCCACCCCCCAAATCAGCACACTCTCAGACATGCACCCATACAGACCCAAACCCCCCACCCCCCAAATTAGCACTCTCTCAAACATGCACCCATACAGACCCGAACCCCCACCCCCCAACTCAGCACACACACACAAACATGCACCCATACAGACCCAGAACCCCCAACCCCCAACTCAGCACACACACTCAAACATGCACCCATACAGACCCAGAACCCCCAACCCCCAACTCAGCACACACTCACAAGCATGCACCCATACAGACCCGAACCCCACACCCCCAACTCAGCACACACACTGAAGCATGCACCCATACAGACCCGAATCCCCCACCCCCCAACTCAGCACATAAACTCTCAAGCATGCACCCATACAGACCCAAACCCCCCACCCCCAACTCAGCACACACACTTAAACATGCACCCATACAGACCCGAACCCCCCACCCCCCAACTCAGCACACACACTCTCAAGCATGCACACATACAGACCCGAACCCCCCACCCCCAACTCAGCACACACACTCAAGCATGCACCCATACAGACCCGAACCCCCCCACCCCCCAACTCAGCACACAACCTATCAAGCATGCACCCATACAGACCTGAACCTCCCACCCCCAACTCAGCACACACACTCAAACATGCACCCATACAGACCCGAACCCCCCACCTCCCAACTCAGCACACAAACCCTCAAGCATGCACCCATACAGAACCGACCCCCCCACCCCCAACTCATCACACACACTCAAACATTCACCCATAACGTCCCGAACCACCCACCCCCAACTCAGCACACACACACTCAAGTATGCACCCATACAGACCCGAACCCCCACCCCCCAAATCAACACACAAACTCTTAAGCATGCACCCATACAGACCCAAACTCCCAACCCTCCCAAATCAGCACACTCTCAGACATGTACCAATACAGACCCAAACCCCCTACCCCCAAAATAGCACACTCTCAAACATGCATGCATACAGATCCGAACCCCCATCCCCCAACTCAGCACACACACTCAAACATGCACCCATACAGACCCAGACCCCACACCCCCAACTCAGCACACCCACTGAAGCATGCACCCATAAAGACCCGAATCCCCCACCCCCCAACTCAGCACATAAACTCTCAAGCATGCACCCATACAGACCCGAGCCCCCCACCCCTAACTCAGCACACACACTTAAACATGCACCCGTACAGACCCGAACCCCGCACCCCCCAACTCAGCACACACACTCTCAAGCATGCACCCATACAGACCAGAACCCCCCAACCCCAACTCAGCACACACACTGAAGCATGCACCCATACAGACCTGAACCTCCCACCCCCAATTCAGCACACACACTCAAACATGCACCCATACAGACCCAAACCACCCACCCCCCAACTCAGCACACAAAACCTCAAGCATGCACCCATACTGACCCAAACCCCCCACCCCCAACTCAGCACACACTCTTAAACATGCTCCCATACAGACCCGAACCACCCACCCCCAACTCAGCACACACACTCAAGCATGCAACCATACAGACCTGAACCCCCACCCCCCAACACAGCACACAAACTCTCAAGCATGCACCCATACAGACACGAACTCCCCACCCCCAGATCAGCACACTCTCAGACATGCACCCATACAGACCACACCCCCCCACACCCCAAATCATCACACCCTCAAACATGCACCAATACAGACCCGAACCCCCACCCCCCAAATCAGCACACACACTCAAACATGCACCCATACAGACATGAACCCCCACCCCCAACTCAGCACACACACTCTCAAGCATGCACCCATACAGACCCGAACACCACACCCCCAACTCAGAAAACACACTCAAGCATGCACCCATACAGACCCGAACCCCCCACCCCCCAACTCAGCACACAGACTCTCAAGCATGCACCCATACAGACCCAAACCCACCACCCCAAATCAGCACACACACTCAAACATGCACCCATACAGACACAACCCCCCACCCCCAACTCAGCACACACACTCTCAAGCATGCACCCATACATACCCGAATCCCCCACCCCCAAATCAGCACCCTCTCAAACATGCACCCATACAGACCCGAACCCCCCACCCCCCAAATCAGCACACAAACTCTCAAACATGCACCCATACAGACCTGAAGCCCCCACCGCCAACTCAGCACACACACTCAAACATACACCCATACAGTCCCGAACCCCCCACCTCCCAACTCAGCACACAAACTCAAGCAAGCACCCATACAGACATGAACCCCCACCCCCCAACTCAGCACACAAACTCTCAAGCATGCACCCATACAGACCTGAACCCCCCACACCCCAAATCAGCACACTCTCAGACATGCACCCATACAGATCAAACCCCCACCCCCCAAATCAGCACACTCTCAAACATGCACCCATAAAGACACGAACCCCCCCACCCCCAACTCAGCACACACACTCAAACATGCACCCATACAGACCCGAACCCCGCACCCCCCAACTCAGCACACACACTCTCAAGCATGCACCCATACAGACCCAAACTCCACACCCCCAACTCAGCACACATACCCATGCATGCACCCATACAGACCCGAACCCCCCACCCCCCAACTCAGCACACACACTGAAGCATGCACCCATACAGACTCGAATCCCCCACCCCCCACCTCAGTACATAAACTCTCAAGCATGCACCCATACAGACCCGAACCCCCACCCCCCAACTCAGCACACAAACTCTCAAGCATGCACCCATACAGACCTGAACCTCCCACCCCCAACTCAGCACACACACTCAAACATGCACCCATACAGACCCGAACCCCCTAACCCCCAACTCAGCACACAAACCCTCAAGCATGCACCCATACAGACCCGAACCCCCCACCCCCCAAATCAGCACACTCTCAGACATGCACCCATATAGACCCAAACCCCCCACCCCCCAAATTAGCACACTCTCAAACATGCAACCATACTGACCCAAACCCCCCACCCCCCAACTCAGCAGACACACTCAAACATGCACCCATACAGGCCCGGACCCCCCAAACCCCAACTCAGCACACACATTCTCAAGCATGCACCCATACAGACCCGAACCCCACACCCCCAACTCAGCACTCACACTGAAGCATGCACCCATACAGACCCGAACCCCCCACCCCCCAACTCAGCACACACATTCTCAAGCATGCACCCATACAGACCAGAATCCGGCACCCCCAAATCAGCTCCCTCTGAAACATACACCCATACAGACCCGAACCCCCCGCCCCCAAATCAGCACACAAACTCTCAAGCATGCACCCATACAGACCCGAACCCCCCCAACTCAGCACACACACTGAAACATGCACCCATACAGACCCGAACCCCCACCCCCCATCTCAGCACACACACTCTCAAGCATGCACCTATACAGACCTGAACCTCCCACCCCCAACTAGCACACACACTCAAACATGCACCCATACAGACCCGAACCCCCAACCCCCAACTCAGCACACAAGCCCTCAAGCATGCACCCATACAGACCTGAATCCCCCACCCCTAACTCAGCACACACACTTAAACATGCACCCATACAGACCCGAACCCCGCACCCCCCAACTCAGCACACACACTCTCAAGCATGCACCCATACAGACCAGAACCCCCCACCCCCAACTCAGCACACACAATGAAGCATGCACCCATACAGACCCGAACCCCCCACCCCCCAACTCAGCAGAAAAACTCTCAAGCATGCACCCATACAGACCTGAACCTCCCAACCCCAACTCAGCACACAAAACCTCAAGCATGCACCCATAAAGACACGAACCCCCCCACCCCCAACTCAGCACACACACTCAAACATGCACCCATACAGACCCGAACCCCGCACCCCCCAACTCAGCACACACACTCTCAAGCATGCACCCATACAGACCCAAACTCCACACCCCCAACTCAGCACACATACCCATGCATGCACCCATACAGACCCGAACCCCCCACCCCCCAACTCAGCACACACACTGAAGCATGCACCCATACAGACTCGAATCCCCCACCCCCCACCTCAGTACATAAACTCTCAAGCATGCACCCATACAGACCCGAACCCCCACCCCCCAACTCAGCACACAAACTCTCAAGCATGCACCCATACAGACCTGAACCTCCCACCCCCAACTCAGCACACACACTCAAACATGCACCCATACAGACCCGAACCCCCTAACCCCCAACTCAGCACACAAACCCTCAAGCATGCACCCATACAGACCCGAACCCCCCACCCCCCAAATCAGCACACTCTCAGACATGCACCCATATAGACCCAAACCCCCCACCCCCCAAATTAGCACACTCTCAAACATGCAACCATACTGACCCAAACCCCCCACCCCCCAACTCAGCAGACACACTCAAACATGCACCCATACAGACCCAAACCCCCCACCCCCCAACTCAGCACACACATTCTCAAGCATGCACCCATACAGACCAGAATCCGGCACCCCCAAATAAGCACCCTCTCAAACATACACCCATAAAGGCCCGGACCCCCAACCCCCAAATAAGCACACACATTCTCAAGCATGCACCCATACAGACCTGAACCCCACACCCCCAACTCAGCACACACACTGAAGCATGCAACCATACAGACCCAAACCCCCCACCCCCCAACTCAGCACACAGACTCTCAAGCATGCACCCATACAGACCCGAACTCACCACCCCCAACTCAGCACACACACTCAAACATGCACCCATAAAGATTCATACCCCACCTCCCAACTCAGCACCCTCTCAAACATGCACCCATACAGACCCAAACCCCCCACCCCCAAATCAGCACACAAACTCTCAAACATGCACCCATACAAACCCGAAGCCCCCACCCCCAACTCAGCACACACACTCAAACATACACCCATACAGTCCCGAACCCCCCACCCCCAACTCAGCACACAATCTCAAGCAAGCACCCATACAGACCTGAACCCCGACCCCCCAACTCAGCACACAAACTCTCAAGCATGCACCCATACAGACCCGAACCCCCCACCCCCAACTCAGCACACAAACTCTCAAGCATGCACCCATACAGACCCAAACTCCCCACCCCCCAAATCAGCACACTCTCAGACATGCACCCATATAGACCCAAACCCCCCACCCCCCAAATTAGCACGCTCTCAAACATGCACCCATACAGACCCGAACCCCCCACCCCCCAACTCAGCAGACACACTCAAACATGCACCCATACAGGCCCGGACCCCCCAACCCCCAACTCGGCACACACATTCTCAAGCATGCACCCATACAGACCTCAACCCCACACCCCCAACTCAGCACACACACTGAAGCATGCACCCATACAGACCCGAATCCCCCATCCCCCAACTCAGCACATAAACTCTCAGACATGCACCCATACAGATCCAAACCCCCCATCCCCCAAATTAGCACTCTCTCAAACATGCACCCATACAGACCCAAACCCCCGCCCCCCAAATCAGCACACACACTCAAACATGCACCCATACAGACCCGGAACCACCAACCCCCAACTCAGCACACACACTCTCAAGCATGCACCCATACAGACCCAAAACCCACACCCCCAACTCAGCACACACACTGAAGCATGCGCCCATACAGACCCGAATCCCCCACCCCCCAACTCAGCACATAAACTCTCAAGCATGCACCCATACAGACCCAAACCCCCCACCCCCAACTCAGCACAAACACTTAAACATGCACCCATACAGACCCGAACCCCCCACCCCCCAACTCAGCACACACACTCTCAAGCATGCACCCATACAGACCCGAACCCCCCACCCCCAACTCAGCACACACACTCAAGCATGCACCCATACAGACCCGAACCCCCCCAACCCCCGACTGAGCACACAAACTATCAAGCATGCACCCATACAGACCTGAACCCCCCACCCCCAACTCAGCACACAGACTCTCAAGCATGCACCCATACAGACCTAAACCCACCACCCCCAAATCAGCACACACACTCAAACATGCACCCATACAGACACAAACTCCCCACCCCCCACATCAGCACACTCTCAGACATGCACCCATACAGAACCAAACCCCCCACCCCCAAATCAGCACACCCTCAAACATGCACCAATACAGACCCGAACCCCCCACCCACCAAATCAGCACACACACTCAAACATACACCCATACAGACCCACCCCCCAACCCCCAACTCAGCACACACACTCTCAAGCATGCAACCATACAGACCCGAACACCACACCCCCAACTCCGAATACACACTCAAGCATGCACCCATACAGACCCGAACCCCCCACCCCCCAACTCAGCACACAAACTCTCAAGCATGCACCCATACAGACCCAAACTCCACACCCCCAACTCAGCACATACACTCATGCATGCACCCATACAGACCCAAACCCCCCCACCACCCAACTCAGCACACACACTGAAGCATGCACCCATACAGACCCGAATCCCCCACCCCCACCTCAGCACATAAACTCTCTAGCATGCACCCATACAGACCTGAACCCCCCACCCCCAACTCAGCACACACACTCAAACATGCACCCATACAGACCCGAACCCCCACCCCCCAACTCAGCACACACACTCTCAATCATGCAACCATACATACCCGAACCCCCACCCCAACTCAACACACACACTCAAGCATGCACCCATACAGACCCGAACCCCCCACCCCCCAACTCAGCACACAAACTCTCAAGCATGCACCCATACAGACCTGAACCTCCCACCCCCAACTCAGCACACACACTCAAGTATGAACCCATACAGACCCGAACCCCCACCTCCCAACTCAGGACACAAACTCTCAAGCATGCACCCATACAGACTCGAACTCCCCACCCCCCAAATCAGCACACTCTCAGACATGCACCAATACAGACCCAAACACCCCACCCCCAAATGAGCACACTCTCCAACATGCAACCATACAGACCTGAACCCCCCACTCCCCAACTCAGCACACACACTCAAGCATGCACCCATACAGACCCGAACCCCACACCCCCAACTCAGCACACACACTGAAGCATGCACCCATACAGACCCGAATCCCCCACCCCCAACTCAGCACATAAACTCTCAAGCACACACCCATACAGACCCAAACCCCCCACCCCCAACTCAGCACACACACATAAACATGCACCCATACAGACCCGAACCCCACACCCCCATCTCAGCACACACACATAAACATGCACCCATATAGACCCGAATCCCCGACCCCCAAATCAGCACCCTCTCAAACATGCACCTATACAGACCCGAAACCCCCACCCCCCAAATCAGCACACAAACTCTCAAACATGCACCCATACAGACCTGAAGCCCCCACCCCCAACTCAGCACACACACTCAAACATGCACCCATACAGTCCCGAACCCCCCAACCCCCAACTCAGCACACAAACTCAAGCAAGCACCCATACAGACCTTAACCCCCACCCCCAACTCAGCACACAAACCCTCAAGCATGCACCCATACAGACCCGAACCCCCCACCCCAAACTCAGCACACACACTCAAGGATGCACCCATACAGACGCGAACCCCCACCTCCCAACTCAGCACACAAACTCTCAAGCATGCACCCATACAGACCCGAACTCCCCACCCCCCAAATCAGCACACTCTCAGACATGCACCCATACAGACCCAAACCCCCCACCCCCCAAATTAGCACTCTCTCAAACATGCACCCATACAGACCCGAACCCCCACCCCCCAACTCAGCACACACACACAAACATGCACCCATACAGACCCAGAACCCCCAACCCCCAACTCAGCACACACACTCAAACATGCACCCATACAGACCCAGAACCCCCAACCCCCAACTCAGCACACACTCACAAGCATGCACCCATACAGACCCGAACCCCACACCCCCAACTCAGCACACACACTGAAGCATGCACCCATACAGACCCGAATCCCCCACCCCCCAACTCAGCACATAAACTCTCAAGCATGCACCCATACAGACCCAAACCCCCCACCCCCAACTCAGCACACACACTTAAACATGCACCCATACAGACCCGAACCCCCCACCCCCCAACTCAGCACACACACTCTCAAGCATGCACACATACAGACCCGAACCCCCCACCCCCAACTCAGCACACACACTCAAGCATGCACCCATACAGACCCGAACCCCCCCACCCCCCAACTCAGCACACAACCTATCAAGCATGCACCCATACAGACCTGAACCTCCCACCCCCAACTCAGCACACACACTCAAACATGCACCCATACAGACCCGAACCCCCCACCTCCCAACTCAGCACACAAACCCTCAAGCATGCACCCATACAGAACCGACCCCCCCACCCCCAACTCAGCACACACACTCAAACATGCACCCATAACGTCCCGAACCACCCACCCCCAACTCAGCACACACACACTCAAGTATGCACCCATACAGACCCGAACCCCCACCCCCCAAATCAACACACAAACTCTTAAGCATGCACCCATACAGACCCAAACTCCCAACCCTCCCAAATCAGCACACTCTCAGACATGTACCAATACAGACCCAAACCCCCTACCCCCAAAATAGCACACTCTCAAACATGCATGCATACAGATCCGAACCCCCATCCCCCAACTCAGCACACACACTCAAACATGCACCCATACAGACCCAGACCCCACACCCCCAACTCAGCACACCCACTGAAGCATGCACCCATAAAGACCCGAATCCCCCACCCCCCAACTCAGCACATAAACTCTCAAGCATGCACCCATACAGACCCGAGCCCCCCACCCCTAACTCAGCACACACACTTAAACATGCACCCGTACAGACCCGAACCCCGCACCCCCCAACTCAGCACACACACTCTCAAGCATGCACCCATACAGACCAGAACCCCCCAACCCCAACTCAGCACACACACTGAAGCATGCACCCATACAGACCTGAACCTCCCACCCCCAATTCAGCACACACACTCAAACATGCACCCATACAGACCCAAACCACCCACCCCCCAACTCAGCACACAAAACCTCAAGCATGCACCCATACTGACCCAAACCCCCCACCCCCAACTCAGCACACACTCTTAAACATGCTCCCATACAGACCCGAACCACCCACCCCCAACTCAGCACACACACTCAAGCATGCAACCATACAGACCTGAACCCCCACCCCCCAACACAGCACACAAACTCTCAAGCATGCACCCATACAGACACGAACTCCCCACCCCCAGATCAGCACACTCTCAGACATGCACCCATACAGACCACACCCCCCCACACCCCAAATCATCACACCCTCAAACATGCACCAATACAGACCCGAACCCCCACCCCCCAAATCAGCACACACACTCAAACATGCACCCATACAGACATGAACCCCCACCCCCAACTCAGCACACACACTCTCAAGCATGCACCCATACAGACCCGAACACCACACCCCCAACTCAGAAAACACACTCAAGCATGCACCCATACAGACCCGAACCCCCCACCCCCCAACTCAGCACACAGACTCTCAAGCATGCACCCATACAGACCCAAACCCACCACCCCAAATCAGCACACACACTCAAACATGCACCCATACAGACACAACCCCCCACCCCCAACTCAGCACACACACTCTCAAGCATGCACCCATACATACCCGAATCCCCCACCCCCAAATCAGCACCCTCTCAAACATGCACCCATACAGACCCGAACCCCCCACCCCCCAAATCAGCACACAAACTCTCAAACATGCACCCATACAGACCTGAAGCCCCCACCGCCAACTCAGCACACACACTCAAACATACACCCATACAGTCCCGAACCCCCCACCTCCCAACTCAGCACACAAACTCAAGCAAGCACCCATACAGACATGAACCCCCACCCCCCAACTCAGCACACAAACTCTCAAGCATGCACCCATACAGACCTGAACCCCCCACACCCCAAATCAGCACACTCTCAGACATGCACCCATACAGATCAAACCCCCACCCCCCAAATCAGCACACTCTCAAACATGCACCCATAAAGACACGAACCCCCCCACCCCCAACTCAGCACACACACTCAAACATGCACCCATACAGACCCGAACCCCGCACCCCCCAACTCAGCACACACACTCTCAAGCATGCACCCATACAGACCCAAACTCCACACCCCCAACTCAGCACACATACCCATGCATGCACCCATACAGACCCGAACCCCCCACCCCCCAACTCAGCACACACACTGAAGCATGCACCCATACAGACTCGAATCCCCCACCCCCCACCTCAGTACATAAACTCTCAAGCATGCACCCATACAGACCCGAACCCCCACCCCCCAACTCAGCACACAAACTCTCAAGCATGCACCCATACAGACCTGAACCTCCCACCCCCAACTCAGCACACACACTCAAACATGCACCCATACAGACCCGAACCCCCTAACCCCCAACTCAGCACACAAACCCTCAAGCATGCACCCATACAGACCCGAACCCCCCACCCCCCAAATCAGCACACTCTCAGACATGCACCCATATAGACCCAAACCCCCCACCCCCCAAATTAGCACACTCTCAAACATGCAACCATACTGACCCAAACCCCCCACCCCCCAACTCAGCAGACACACTCAAACATGCACCCATACAGGCCCGGACCCCCCAAACCCCAACTCAGCACACACATTCTCAAGCATGCACCCATACAGACCCGAACCCCACAGCCCCAACTCAGCACTCACACTGAAGCATGCACCCATACAGACCCGAACCCCCCACCCCCCAACTCAGCACACACATTCTCAAGCATGCACCCATACAGACCAGAATCCGGCACCCCCAAATCAGCTCCCTCTGAAACATACACCCATACAGACCCGAACCCCCCGCCCCCAAATCAGCACACAAACTCTCAAGCATGCACCCATACAGACCCGAACCCCCCCAACTCAGCACACACACTGAAACATGCACCCATACAGACCCGAACCCCCACCCCCCATCTCAGCACACACACTCTCAAGCATGCACCTATACAGACCTGAACCTCCCACCCCCAACTAGCACACACACTCAAACATGCACCCATACAGACCCGAACCCCCAACCCCCAACTCAGCACACAAGCCCTCAAGCATGCACCCATACAGACCTGAATCCCCCACCCCTAACTCAGCACACACACTTAAACATGCACCCATACAGACCCGAACCCCGCACCCCCCAACTCAGCACACACACTCTCAAGCATGCACCCATACAGACCAGAACCCCCCACCCCCAACTCAGCACACACAATGAAGCATGCACCCATACAGACCCGAACCCCCCACCCCCCAACTCAGCAGAAAAACTCTCAAGCATGCACCCATACAGACCTGAACCTCCCAACCCCAACTCAGCACACAAAACCTCAAGCATGCACCCATAAAGACACGAACCCCCCCACCCCCAACTCAGCACACACACTCAAACATGCACCCATACAGACCCGAACCCCGCACCCCCCAACTCAGCACACACACTCTCAAGCATGCACCCATACAGACCCAAACTCCACACCCCCAACTCAGCACACATACCCATGCATGCACCCATACAGACCCGAACCCCCCACCCCCCAACTCAGCACACACACTGAAGCATGCACCCATACAGACTCGAATCCCCCACCCCCCACCTCAGTACATAAACTCTCAAGCATGCACCCATACAGACCCGAACCCCCACCCCCCAACTCAGCACACAAACTCTCAAGCATGCACCCATACAGACCTGAACCTCCCACCCCCAACTCAGCACACACACTCAAACATGCACCCATACAGACCCGAACCCCCTAACCCCCAACTCAGCACACAAACCCTCAAGCATGCACCCATACAGACCCGAACCCCCCACCCCCCAAATCAGCACACTCTCAGACATGCACCCATATAGACCCAAACCCCCCACCCCCCAAATTAGCACACTCTCAAACATGCAACCATACTGACCCAAACCCCCCACCCCCCAACTCAGCAGACACACTCAAACATGCACCCATACAGGCCCGGACCCCCCAAACCCCAACTCAGCACACACATTCTCAAGCATGCACCCATACAGACCCGAACCCCACACCCCCAACTCAGCACTCACACTGAAGCATGCACCCATACAGACCCGAACCCCCCACCCCCCAACTCAGCACACACATTCTCAAGCATGCACCCATACAGACCAGAATCCGGCACCCCCAAATCAGCTCCCTCTGAAACATACACCCATACAGACCCGAACCCCCCGCCCCCAAATCAGCACACAAACTCTCAAGCATGCACCCATACAGACCCGAACCCCCCCAACTCAGCACACACACTGAAACATGCACCCATACAGACCCGAACCCCCACCCCCCATCTCAGCACACACACTCTCAAGCATGCACCTATACAGACCTGAACCTCCCACCCCCAACTAGCACACACACTCAAACATGCACCCATACAGACCCGAACCCCCAACCCCCAACTCAGCACACAAGCCCTCAAGCATGCACCCATACAGACCTGAATCCCCCACCCCTAACTCAGCACACACACTTAAACATGCACCCATACAGACCCGAACCCCGCACCCCCCAACTCAGCACACACACTCTCAAGCATGCACCCATACAGACCAGAACCCCCCACCCCCAACTCAGCACACACAATGAAGCATGCACCCATACAGACCCGAACCCCCCACCCCCCAACTCAGCAGAAAAACTCTCAAGCATGCACCCATACAGACCTGAACCTCCCAACCCCAACTCAGCACACACACTCAAACATGCACCCATACAGACCCGAACCCCCCACCCCCCAACTCAGCACACAAAACCTCAAGCATGCACCCATACTGACCCAAACCCCCCACCCCCAACTCAGCACACACTCTTAAACATGCTCCCATACAGACCCGAACCACCCACCCCCAACTCAGCACACACACTCAAGCATGCAACCATACAGACCTGAACCCCCACCCCCCAACACAGCACACAAACTCTCAAGCATGCACCCATACAGACACGAACTCCCCACCCCCAGATCAGCACACTCTCAGACATGCACCCATACAGACCACACCCCCCCACACCCCAAATCAGCACACCCTCAAACATGCACCAATACAGACCCAAACCCCCACCCCCCAAATCAGCACACACACTCAAACATGCACCCATACAGACATAAACCCCCACCCCCCAACTCAGCACACACACTCTCAAGCATGCACCCATACAGACCCGAACACCACACCCCCAACTCAGAAAACACACTCAAGCATGCACCCATACAGACCCGAACCCCCCACCCCCCAACTCAGCACACAGACTCTCAAGCATGCAGCCATACAGACCCAAACCCACGACCGCCAAATCAGCACACACACTCAAACATGCACCCATACAGACACAACCCCCCACCCCCAACTCAGCACACACACTCTCAAGCATGCACCCATACATACCCGAATCCCCCACCCCCAAATCAGCACCCTCTCAAACATGCACCCATACAGACCCGAACCCCCCACCCCCCAAATCAGCACACAAACTCTCAAACATGCACCCATACAGACCTGAAGCCCCCACCGCCAACTCAGCACACACACTCAAACATACACCCATACAGTCCCGAACCCCCCACCCCCCAACTCAGCACACAAACTCAAGCAAGCACCCATACAGACATGAACCCCCACCCCCCAACTCAGCACACAAACTCTCAAGCATGCACCCATACAGACCTGAACCCCCCACACCCCAAATCAGCACACTCTCAGACATGCACCCATACAGATCAAACCCCCACCCCCCAAATCAGCACACTCTCAAACATGCACCCATAAAGACACGAACCCCCCCACCCCCAACTCAGCACACACACTCAAACATGCACCCATACAGACCCGAACCCCGCACCCCCCAACTCAGCACACACACTCTCAAGCATGCACCCATACAGACCCAAACTCCACACCCCCAACTCAGCACACATACCCATGGATGCACCCATACAGACCCGAACCCCCCACCCCCCAACTCAGCACACACACTGAAGCATGCACCCATACAGACTCGAATCCCCCACCCCCCACCTCAGTACATAAACTCTCAAGCATGCACCCATACAGACCCGAACCCCCACCCCCCAACTCAGCAGACAAACTCTCAAGCATGCACCCATAGAGACCTGAACCTCCCACCCCCAACTCAGCACACACACTCAAACATGCACCCATACAGACCCGAACCCCCTAACCCCCAACTCAGCACACAAACCCTCAAGCATGCACCCATACAGACCCGAACCCCCCACCCCCCAAATCAGCACACTCTCAGACATGCACCCATATAGACCCAAACCCCCCACCCCCCAAATTAGCACACTCTCAAACATGCAACCATACTGACCCAAACCCCCCACCCCCCAACTCAGCAGACACACTCAAACATGCACCCATACAGGCCCGGACCCCCCAACCCCCAACTCAGCACACACATTCTCAAGCATGCACCCATACAGACCCGAACCCCACACCCCCAACTCAGCACTCACACTGAAGCATGCACCCATACAGACCCGAACCCCCCACCCCCCAACTCAGCACACACATTCTCAAGCATGCACCCATACAGACCAGAATCCGGCACCCCCAAATCAGCTCCCTCTGAAACATACACCCATACAGACCCGAACCCCCCGCCCCCCAAATCAGCACACAAACTCTCAAGCATGCACCCATACAGACCCGAACCCCCCCAACTCAGCACACACACTGAAACATGCACCCATACAGACCCGAACCCCCACCCCCCATCTCAGCACACACACTCTCAAGCATGCACCTATACAGACCTGAACCTCCCACCCCCAACTCAGCACACACACTCAAACATGCACCCATACAGACCCGAACCCCCCAACCCCCAACTCAGCACACAAACCCTCAAGCATGCACCCATACAGACCCGAATCCCCCACCCCCAAATCAGCACCCTCTCAAACACGCACCCATACAGACCCAAATCCCCCACCCCCCAAATCAGCACACAAACTCTCAAACATGCACCCATACAGACCCGAACCCCCCACCCCCAACTCAGCACACAAACCCAAGCAAGCACCCATACAGACCTGAACCCCCACCCCCCAACTCAGCACATAAACTCTCAAGCATGCACCCATACAGACCTGAACCCCCCACACCCCAAATCAGCACACTCTCAGACATGCACACATACAGATCCGAACCCCTACCCCCCAAATCAGCACACTCTCAAACATGCACCCATACAGACCCAAACCCCGCACCCCCCAACTCAGCACACGCACTCTCAAGCATGCACCCATACAGACCCAAACTCCACACCCCCAACTCAGCACACACACTCATGCATGCACCCATACGGACCCGAACCCCCCACCCCCCAACTCAGCACACACTCTGAAGCATGCACCCATACAGACCCGAACCCTCACCCCCAACTCAGCGCACACACTCAAGCATGCACCCATAAAGTCCCGAACCCCCCACCCCCCAACTCAGCACACAAACTCTCAAGCATGCACCCATACAGACCTGAACCTCCCACCCCCAACTCAGCACACACACTCAAACATGCACCCATACAGACCCGAACCCCCCAACCCCCAACTCAACACACAAACCCTCAAGCATGCACCCATACAGACCCGAACCCCCCACCCCCAACTCAGCACACACTCAAGTATGCACCCATACAGACCCGAACCCCCACCTCCCAACTCAGCACACAAACTCTCAAGCATGCACCCATACAGACCCAAACTCCCCACCCCCCAAATCAGCACACTCTCAGACATGCACCCATATAGACCCAAACCCCCCACCCCCCAAATTAGCACACTCTCAAACATGCACCCATACAGACCCGAACCCCCCACCCCCCAACTCAGCAGACACACTCAAACATGCACCCATACAGGCCCGGACCCCCCAACCCCCAACTCAGCACACACATTCTCAAGCATACACCCATACAGACCTGAACCCCACACCCCCAACTCAGCACACACACTGAAGCATGCACCCATACAGACCTGAATCCCCCATCCCCCAACTCAGCACATAAACTTTCAGACATGCACCCATACAGACCCAAACCCCCCACCCCCCAAATTAGCACTCTCTCAAACATGCACCCATACAGACCCGAACCCCCACCCCCCAACTCAGCACACACACTCAAACATGCACCCATACAGACCCGGAACCACCAACCCCCAACTCAGCACACACACTCTCAAGCATGCACCCATACAGACCCAAACCCCACACCCCCAACTCAGCACACACACTGAAGCATGTGCCCATACAGACCCGAATCCCCCACCCCCAACTCAGCACATAAACTCTCAAGCATGCACCCATACAGACCCAAACCCCCCACCCCCAACTCAGCACACACACTTAAAATTGCACCCATACAGACCCGAACCCCCCACCCCCCAACTCAGCACACACTCTCAAGCATGCACCCATACAGACCCGAACCCCCCACCCCCAACTCAGCACACACACTCAAACATGCACCCATAACATCCCGAACCACCCACCCCCAACTCAGCACACACACTAAAGTATGCACCCATACAGACCCGAACCCCCACCCCCCAAATCAGCACACAAACTCTTAAGCATGCACCCATACAGACCCAAACTCCCCACCCTCCCAAATCAGCACACTCTCAGACATGTACCCATACAGACCCAAACCCCCCATCCCCCAAATTAGCACACTCTCAAACATGCATGCATACAGACCCGAACCCCCATCCCCCAACTGAGCACACACACTCAAACATGCACCCATACAGACCCGAACCCCCCACCCCCCAACTCAGCAGACACACTCAAACATGCACCCATACAGGCCCGGACCCCCCAACCCCCAACTCAGCACACACATTCTCAAGCATGCACCCATACAGACATGAACCCCCACCCCCCAACTCAGCACACAAACTCTCAAGCATGCACCCATACAGACCTGAACCCCCCACACCCCAAATCAGCACACTCTCAGACATGCACCCATACAGATCAAACCCCCACCCCCCAAATCAGCACACTCTCAAACATGCACCCATAAAGTCCCGAACCCCCCACCCCCAACTCAGCACACACACTCAAACATGCACCCATACAGACCCAAACCCCGCACCCCCCAACTCAGCACACACACTCTCAAGCATGCACCCATACAGACCCAAACTCCACACCCCCAACTCAACACACATACCCATGCATGCACCCATACAGACCCGAACCCCCCACCCCCCAACTCAGCACACACACTGAAGCATGCACCCATACAGACCTGAACCTCCCACCCCCAACTCAGCACACACACTCAAACATGCACCCATACAGACCCAAACCCCCCAACCCCCAACTCAACACACAAACCCTCAAGCATGCACCCATACAGACCCGAACCCCCCACCCCCAACTCAGCACACACTCAAGTATGCACCCATACAGACCCGAACCCCCACCTCCCAACTCAGCACACAAACTCTCAAGCATGTACCCATACAGACCCGAACCCCCCACCCCCCAAATCAGCACACTCTCAGACATGCACCCATATAGACCCAAACCCCCCACCCCCCAAATTAGCACACTCTCAAACATGCAACCATACTGACCCAAACCCCCCACCCCCCAACTCAGCAGACACACTCAAACATGCACCCATACAGGCCCGGACCCCCCAACCCCCAACTCAGCACACACATTCTCAAGCATGCACCCATACAGACCCGAACCCCACACCCCCAACTCAGCACTCACACTGAAGCATGCACCCATACAGACCCGAACCCCCCACCCCCCAACTCAGCACACACATTCTCAAGCATGCACCCATACAGACCAGAATCCGGCACCCCCAAATCAGCTCCCTCTGAAACATACACCCATACAGACCCGAACCCCCCGCCCCCCAAATCAGCACACAAACTCTCAAGCATGCACCCATACAGACCCGAACCCCCCCAACTCAGCACACACACTGAAACATGCACCCATACAGACCCGAACCCCCACCCCCCATCTCAGCACACACACTCTCAAGCATGCACCTATACAGACCTGAACCTCCCACCCCCAACTCAGCACACACACTCAAACATGCACCCATACAGACCCGAACCCCCCAACCCCCAACTCAGCACACAAACCCTCAAGCATGCACCCATACAGACCCGAATCCCCCACCCCCAAATCAGCACCCTCTCAAACACGCACCCATACAGACCCAAATCCCCCACCCCCCAAATCAGCACACAAACTCTCAAACATGCACCCATACAGACCCGAACCCCCCACCCCCAACTCAGCACACAAACCCAAGCAAGCACCCATACAGACCTGAACCCCCACCCCCCAACTCAGCACATAAACTCTCAAGCATGCACCCATACAGACCTGAACCCCCCACACCCCAAATCAGCACACTCTCAGACATGCACACATACAGATCCGAACCCCTACCCCCCAAATCAGCACACTCTCAAACATGCACCCATACAGACCCAAACCCCGCACCCCCCAACTCAGCACACGCACTCTCAAGCATGCACCCATACAGACCCAAACTCCACACCCCCAACTCAGCACACACACTCATGCATGCACCCATACGGACCCGAACCCCCCACCCCCCAACTCAGCACACACTCTGAAGCATGCACCCATACAGACCCGAACCCTCACCCCCAACTCAGCGCACACACTCAAGCATGCACCCATAAAGTCCCGAACCCCCCACCCCCCAACTCAGCACACAAACTCTCAAGCATGCACCCATACAGACCTGAACCTCCCACCCCCAACTCAGCACACACACTCAAACATGCACCCATACAGACCCGAACCCCCCAACCCCCAACTCAACACACAAACCCTCAAGCATGCACCCATACAGACCCGAACCCCCCACCCCCAACTCAGCACACACTCAAGTATGCACCCATACAGACCCGAACCCCCACCTCCCAACTCAGCACACAAACTCTCAAGCATGCACCCATACAGACCCAAACTCCCCACCCCCCAAATCAGCACACTCTCAGACATGCACCCATATAGACCCAAACCCCCCACCCCCCAAATTAGCACACTCTCAAACATGCACCCATACAGACCCGAACCCCCCACCCCCCAACTCAGCAGACACACTCAAACATGCACCCATACAGGCCCGGACCCCCCAACCCCCAACTCAGCACACACATTCTCAAGCATACACCCATACAGACCTGAACCCCACACCCCCAACTCAGCACACACACTGAAGCATGCACCCATACAGACCTGAATCCCCCATCCCCCAACTCAGCACATAAACTTTCAGACATGCACCCATACAGACCCAAACCCCCCACCCCCCAAATTAGCACTCTCTCAAACATGCACCCATACAGACCCGAACCCCCACCCCCCAACTCAGCACACACACTCAAACATGCACCCATACAGACCCGGAACCACCAACCCCCAACTCAGCACACACACTCTCAAGCATGCACCCATACAGACCCAAACCCCACACCCCCAACTCAGCACACACACTGAAGCATGTGCCCATACAGACCCGAATCCCCCACCCCCAACTCAGCACATAAACTCTCAAGCATGCACCCATACAGACCCAAACCCCCCACCCCCAACTCAGCACACACACTTAAAATTGCACCCATACAGACCCGAACCCCCCACCCCCCAACTCAGCACACACACTCTCAAGCATGCACCCATACAGACCCGAACCCCCCACCCCCAACTCAGCACACACACTCAAACATGCACCCATAACATCCCGAACCACCCACCCCCAACTCAGCACACACACTAAAGTATGCACCCATACAGACCCGAACCCCCACCCCCCAAATCAGCACACAAACTCTTAAGCATGCACCCATACAGACCCAAACTCCCCACCCTCCCAAATCAGCACACTCTCAGACATGTACCCATACAGACCCAAACCCCCCATCCCCCAAATTAGCACACTCTCAAACATGCATGCATACAGACCCGAACCCCCATCCCCCAACTGAGCACACACACTCAAACATGCACCCATACAGACCCGAACCCCCCACCCCCCAACTCAGCAGACACACTCAAACATGCACCCATACAGGCCCGGACCCCCCAACCCCCAACTCAGCACACACATTCTCAAGCATGCACCCATACAGACATGAACCCCCACCCCCCAACTCAGCACACAAACTCTCAAGCATGCACCCATACAGACCTGAACCCCCCACACCCCAAATCAGCACACTCTCAGACATGCACCCATACAGATCAAACCCCCACCCCCCAAATCAGCACACTCTCAAACATGCACCCATAAAGTCCCGAACCCCCCACCCCCAACTCAGCACACACACTCAAACATGCACCCATACAGACCCAAACCCCGCACCCCCCAACTCAGCACACACACTCTCAAGCATGCACCCATACAGACCCAAACTCCACACCCCCAACTCAACACACATACCCATGCATGCACCCATACAGACCCGAACCCCCCACCCCCCAACTCAGCACACACACTGAAGCATGCACCCATACAGACCTGAACCTCCCACCCCCAACTCAGCACACACACTCAAACATGCACCCATACAGACCCAAACCCCCCAACCCCCAACTCAACACACAAACCCTCAAGCATGCACCCATACAGACCCGAACCCCCCACCCCCAACTCAGCACACACTCAAGTATGCACCCATACAGACCCGAACCCCCACCTCCCAACTCAGCACACAAACTCTCAAGCATGTACCCATACAGACCCAAACTCCCCACCCCCCAAATCAGCACACTCTCAGACATGCACCCATATAGACCCAAACCCCCCACCCCCTCAAATTAGCACACTCTCAAACATGCACCCATACAGACCCGAACCCCCCACCCCCCAACTCAGCAGACACACTCAAACATGCACCCATACAGGCCCGGACCCCCCAACCCCCAACTCAGCACACACATTCTCAAGCATGCACCCATACAGACCTGAACCCCACGCCCCCAACTCAGCACACACACTGAAGCATGCACCCATACAGACCCGAATCCCCCATCCCCCAACTCAGCACATAAACTCTCAGACATGCACCCATACAGACCCAAACCCCCCACCCCCCAAATTAGCACTCTCTCAAACATGCACCCATACAGACCCGAACCCCCAACCCCCAACTCAGCACACACACTCAAACATGCACCCATACAGACCCGGAACCACCAACCCCCAACTCAGCACACACACTCTCAAGCATGCACCCATACAGACCCAAACCCCACACCCCCAACTCAGCACACACACTGAAGCATGCGCCCATACAGACCTGAATCCCCCACCCCCCAACTCAGCACATAAACTCTCAAGCATGCACCCATACAGACCCAAACCCCCCACCCCCAACTCAGCACACACACTTAAAAATGCACCCATACAGACCCGAACCCCCCACCCCCCAACTCAGCACACACACTCTCAAGCATGCACCCATACAGACCCGAACCCCCCACCCCCAACTCAGCACACACACTCAAACATGCACCCATAACATCCCGAACCACCCACCCCCAACTCAGCACACACACTAAAGTATGCACCCATACAGACCCGAACCCCCACCCCCCAAATCAGCACACAAACTCTTAAGCATGCACCCATACAGACCCGAACTCCCCACCCTCCCAAATCAGCACACTCTCAGACATGTACCCATACAGACCCAAACCCCCCATCCCCCAAATTAGCACACTCTCAAACATGCATGCATACAGACCCGAACCCCCATCCCCCAACTCAGCACACACACTCAAACATGCACACATACAGACCCGGACCACACACCCCCAACTCAGCACACTCTCAGACATGCACCCATATAGACCCAAACCCCCCACCCCCCAAATTAGCACAGTCTCAAACATGCACCCATACAGACCCGAACCCCCCACCCCCCAACTCAGCAGACACACTCAAACATGCACCCATACAGGCCCGGACCCCCCAACCCCCAACTCAGCACACACATTCTCAAGCATGCACCCATACAGACATGAACCCCCACCCCCCAACTCAGCACACAAACTCTCAAGCATGCACCCATACAGACCTGAACCCCCCACACCCCAAATCAGCACACTCTCAGACATGCACCCATACAGATCAAACCCCCACCCCCCAAATCAGCACACTCTCAAACATGCACCCATAAAGACCCGAACCCCCCACCCCCAACTCAGCACACACACTCAAACATGCACCCATACAGACCCAAACCCCGCACCCCCCAACTCAGCACACACACTCTCAAGCATGCACCCATACAGACCCAAACTCCACACCCCCAACTCAGCACACATACCCATGCATGCACCCATACAGACCCGAACCCCCCACCCCCCAACTCAGCACACACACTGAAGCATGCACCCATACAGACTCAAATCCCCCACCCCCCACCTCAGTACATAAACTCTCAAGCATGCACCCATACAGACCCGAACCCCCACCCCCCAACTCAGCACACAAACTCTCAAGCATGCACCCATACAGACCTGAACCTCCCACCCCCAACTCAGCACACACACTCAAACATGCACCCAAACTGACCCGAACCCCCTAACCCCCAACTCAGCACACAAACCCTCAAGCATGCACCCATACAGACCCGAACCCCCCACCCCCCAAATCAGCACACTCTCAGACATGCACCCATATAGACCCAAACCCCCCACCCCCCAAATTAGCACACTCTCAAACATGCAACCATACTTACCCGAACCCCGCACCCCCCAACTCAGCAGACACACTCAAACATGCACCCATACAGGCCCGGACCCCCCAACCCCCAACTCAGCACACACATTCTCAAGCATGCACCCATACAGACCCCAACCCCACACCCCCAACTCAGCACTCACACTGAAGCATGCACCCATACAGACCCGAACCCCCCACCCCCCCAACTCAGCACACACATTCTCAAGCATGCACCCATACAGACCAGAATCCGGCACCCCCAAATCAGCTCCCTCTGAAACATACACCCATACAGACCCGAACCCCCCGCCCCCCAAATCAGCGCACAAACTCTCAAGCATGCACCCATACAGACCCGAATCCCCCCCAACTCAGCACACACACTGAAACATGCACCCATACAGACCCTAACCCCCACCCCCATCTCAGCACACACACTCTCAAGCATGCACCTATACAGACCTGAACCTCCCACCCCCAACTCAGCACACACACTCAAATATGCACCCATACAGACCCGAACCCCCCAACCCCCAACTCAGCACACAAACCCTCAAGCATGCACCCATACAGACCCGAATCCCCCACCCCCAAATCAGCACCCTCTCAAACATGCACCCATACAGACCCAAATCACCCACCCCCCCAAATCAGCACACAAACTCTCAAACATGCACCCATACAGACCCGAAGCCCCCACCCCGAACTCAGCACACAGACTCAAACATACACCCATACAGTCCCGAACCCCCCACCCCCAACTCAGCACACAAACCCAAGCAAGCACCCATACAGACCTGAACCCCCACCCCCCAACTCAGCACAAAAACTCTCAAGCATGCACCCATACAGACCTGAACCCCCCACACCCCAAATCAGCACACTCTCAGACATGCACACATACAGACCCGAACCCCCCGCCCCCCAAATCAGCACACAAACTCTCAAGCATGCACCCATACAGACCCGAACCCCCCACCCCCAATTCAGCACACACACTCAAACATGCACCCATACAGACCCGAACCCCCACCCCCCATCTCAGCACACACACTCTCAAGCATGCACCCATACAGACCCAAACCCCCCACCCCCAACTCAGCACACACACTTAAGCATGCACCCATATAGACCCGAACCCCCCACCCCCC
The DNA here is from genome assembly GCF_040938575.1 of Ambystoma mexicanum. Lineage (NCBI taxonomy): Eukaryota > Metazoa > Chordata > Amphibia > Caudata > Ambystomatidae > Ambystoma > Ambystoma mexicanum. The sequence goes on from NC_090932.1 coordinate 209,478,123, forward strand.
AACTCAGCACACAAACTCTCAATCATGCACCTATACAGACCTGAACCTCCCACCCCCAACTCAGCACACACACTCAAACATGCACCCATACAGACCCGAACCCCCCAACCCCCAACTCAGCACACAAACCCTCAAGCATGCACCCATACAGACCCAAACCCCCCACCCCCAACTCAGCACACACACTCAAGTATGCACCCATACAGACCCGAACCCCCACCTCCCAACTCAGCACACAAACTCTCAAGCATGCACCCATACAGACCCAAACTCCCCACCCCCCAAATCAGCACACTCTCAGACATGCACCCATATAGACCCAAACCCCCCACCCCCCAAATTAGCACACTCTCAAACATGCACCCATAAAGACCCGAACCCCTCACCCTCCAACTCAGCAGACATATTCAAACATGCACCCATACAGGCCCGGACCCCCCAACCCCCAACTCAGCACACACATTCTCAAGCATGCACCCATACAGACCTGAACCCCACACCCCCAACTCAGCACACACACTGAAGCATGCAACCATACAGACCCGAATCCCCCATCCCCCAACTCAGCACATAAACTCTCAAGCATGCACCCATACAGACCCAAACCCCCCACCCCCAACTCAGCACACGCACTTAAACATGCACCCATACAGACCCGAATCCCCCACCCCCAAACTCAGCACACACATTCTCAAGCATGCACCCATACAGACCAGAATCCGGCACCCCCAAATCAGCGCCCTCTCAAACATACACCCATACAGGCCCGGACCCCCAACCCCCAACTCAGCACACACATTCTCAAGCATGCACCCATACAGACCTGAAGCCCACACCCCCAACTCAGCACACACACTGAAGCATGCAACCATACAGACCCGAACCCCCCACCCCCCAACTCAGCACACAGACTCTCAAGCATGCACCCATACAGACCCGAACCCACCACCCCCAACTCAGCACACACACTCTCAAGCATGCACCCATACAGACCCAAATCCCCCACCCCCAAATCAGCACCCTCTCAAACATGCACCCATACAGACCCAAACCCCCCACCCCCAAATCAGCACACAAACTCTCAAACATGCACCCATACAGACCCGAAGCCCCCACCCCCAACTCAGCACACACACTCAAACATACACCCATACAGTCCCGAAACCCCCACCCCCAACTCAGCACACAAACTCAAGCAAGCACCCATACAGACCTGAACCCCCACCCCCCAACTCAGCACACAAACTCTCAAGCATGCACCCGTACAGACCCGAACCCCCCACCCCCAACTCAGCACACACATTCAAGTATGCACCCATACAGACTCGAACCCCCACCTCCCAACTCAGCACACAAACTCTCAAGCATGCACCCATACAGACCCAAACTCCCCACCCCCCAAATCAGCACACTCTCAGACATGCACCCATATAGACCCAAACCCCCCACCCCACAAATTAGCACACTCTCAAACATGCACCCATACAGACCCGAACCCCCCAACCCCCAACTCAGCACACACACTGAAGCATGCACCCATACAGACCCGAATCCCCCATCCCCCAACTCAGCACATAAACTCTCAGACATGCACCCATACAGACCCAAACCCCCCACCCCCCAAATTAGCACTCTCTCAAACAAGCACCCATACAGACCCAAACCCCCACCCCCCAACTCAGCACACACACTCAAACATGCACCCATACAGACCCGGAACCACCAACCCACAACTCAGCACACGCACTCTCAAGCATGCACCCATACAGACCCAAACCCCACACCCCCAACTCAGCACACACACTGAAGCATGCGCCTATACAGACCCGAATCCCCCACCCCCCAACTCAGCACATAAACTCTCAAGCATGCACCCATACAGACCCAAACCCCCCACCCCCAACTCAGCACAGAGACTCTCAAGCATGCACCCATACAGACCTAAACCCACCACCCCCAAATCAGCACACACACTCAAACATGCACCCATACAGACACAAACTCCCCACCCCCCAGATCAGCACACTCTCAGACATGCACCCATACAGAACCAAACCCCCCACCCCCAAATCAGCACACCCTCAAACATGCACCAATACAGACCCGAACCCCCCACCCCCCAAATCAGCACACACACTCAAACATACACCCATACAGACCCACCCCCCAACCCCCAACTCAGCACACACACTCTCAAGCATGCACCCATACAGACCCGAACACCACACCCCCAACTCCGAAAACACACTCAAGCATGCACCCATACAGACCCGAATCCCCCACCCCCAAACTCAGCACACACATTCTCAAGCATGCACCCATACAGACCAGAATCCGGCACCCCCAAATCAGCGCCCTCTCAAACATACACCCATACAGGCCCGGACCCCCAACCCCCAACTCAGCACACACATTCTCAAGCATGCACCCATACAGACCTGAAGCCCACACCCCCAACTCAGCACACACACTGAAGCATGCAACCATACAGACCCGAACCCCCCACCCCCCAACTCAGCACACAGACTCTCAAGCATGCACCCATACAGACCCGAACCCACCACCCCCAACTCAGCACACACACTCTCAAGCATGCACCCATACAGACCCAAATCCCCCACCCCCAAATCAGCACCCTCTCAAACATGCACCCATACAGACCCAAACCCCCCACCCCCAAATCAGCACACAAACTCTCAAACATGCACCCATACAGACCCGAAGCCCCCACCCCCAACTCAGCACACACACTCAAACATACACCCATACAGTCCCGAAACCCCCACCCCCAACTCAGCACACAAACTCAAGCAAGCACCCATACAGACCTGAACCCCCACCCCCCAACTCAGCACACAAACTCTCAAGCATGCACCCATACAGACCCGAACCCCCCACCCCCAACTCAGCACACACATTCAAGTATGCACCCATACAGACTCGAACCCCCACCTCCCAACTCAGCACACAAACTCTCAAGCATGCACCCATACAGACCCAAACTCCCCACCCCCCAAATCAGCACACTCTCAGACATGCACCCATATAGACCCAAACCCCCCACCCCACAAATTAGCACACTCTCAAACATGCACCCATACAGACCCGAACCCCCCAACCCCCAACTCAGCACACACACTGAAGCATGCACCCATACAGACCCGAATCCCCCATCCCCCAACTCAGCACATAAACTCTCAGACATGCACCCATACAGACCCAAACCCCCCACCCCCCAAATTAGCACTCTCTCAAACAAGCACCCATACAGACCCAAACCCCCACCCCCCAACTCAGCACACACACTCAAACATGCACCCATACAGACCCGGAACCACCAACCCCCAACTCAGCACACGCACTCTCAAGCATGCACCCATACAGACCCAAACCCCACACCCCCAACTCAGCACACACACTGAAGCATGCGCCTATACAGACCCGAATCCCCCACCCCCCAACTCAGCACATAAACTCTCAAGCATGCACCCATACAGACCCAAACCCCCCACCCCCAACTCAGCACAGAGACTCTCAAGCATGCACCCATACAGACCTAAACCCACCACCCCCAAATCAGCACACACACTCAAACATGCACCCATACAGACACAAACTCCCCACCCCCCAGATCAGCACACTCTCAGACATGCACCCATACAGAACCAAACCCCCACCCCCAAATCAGCACACCCTCAAACATGCACCAATACAGACCCGAACCCCCCACCCCCCAAATCAGCACACACACTCAAACATACACCCATACAGACCCACCCCCCAACCCCCAACTCAGCACACACACTCTCAAGCATGCACCCATACAGACCCGAACACCACACCCCCAACTCCGAAAACACACTCAAGCATGCACCCATACAGACCCGAACCCCCCACCCCCCAACTCAGCACACAAACTCTCAAGCATGCACCCATACAGACCCAAACTGCGCACCCCCAACTCAACACACACACTCATGCATGCACCCATACAGACCCAAACCCCCCACCACTCAACTCAGCACACACACGGAAGCATGCACCCATACAGACCCGAATCCCCCACCCCCCACCTCAGCACATAAACTCTCTAGCATGCACCCATACAGACCCGAACCCCCCACCCCCAACTCAGCACACACACTCAAACATGCACCCATACAGACCAGAACCCCCACCCCCCAACTCAGCACACACACTCTCAATCATGCACCCATACATACCCGAACCCCCACCCCAACTCAACACACACACTCAAGCATGCACCCATACAGACCCGAACCCCCCGCCCCCCAACTCAGCACACAAACTCTCAAGCATGCACCCATACAGACCTGAACCTCCGACCCCCAACTCAGCACACACACTAAAGTATGCACCCATACAGACCCGAACCCCCACCCCCCAAATCAGCACACAAACTCTTAAGCATGCACCCATACAGACCCAAACTCCCCACCCTCCCAAATCAGCACACTCTCAGACATGTACCCATACAGACCCAAACCCCCCATCCCCCAAATTAGCACACTCTCAAACATGCATGCATACAGACCCGAACCCCCATCCCCCAACTCAGCACACACACTCAAACATGCACCCATACAGACCCGAACCCCCCACCCCCCAACTCAGCAGACACACTCAAACATGCACCCATACAGGCCCGGCCCCCACAACCCCCAACTCAGCACACACATTCTCAAGCATGCACCCATACAGACATGAACCCCCACCCCCCAACTCAGCACACAAACTCTCAAGCATGCACCCATACAGACCTGAACCCCCCACACCCCAAATCAGCACACTCTCAGACATGCACCCATACAGATCAAACCCCCACCCCCCAAATCAGCACACTCTCAAACATGCACCCATAAAGACCCGAACCCCCCACCCCCAACTCAGCACACACACTCAAACATGCACCCATACAGACCCAAACCCCGCACCCCCCAACTCAGCACACACACTCTCAAGCATGCACCCATACAGACCCAAACTCCACACCCCCAACTCAACACACATACCCATGCATGCACCCATACAGACCCGAACCCCCCACCCCCCAACTCAGCACACACACTGAAGCATGCACCCATACAGACCTGAACCTCCCACCCCCAACTCAGCACACACACTCAAACATGCACCCATACAGACCCAAACCCCCCAACCCCCAACTCAACACACAAACCCTCAAGCATGCACCCATACAGACCCGAACCCCCCACCCCCAACTCAGCACACACTCAAGTATGCACCCATACAGACCCGAACCCCCACCCCCCAACTCAGCACACAAACTCTCAAGCATGCACCCATACAGACCCAAACTCCCCACCCCCCAAATCAGCACACTCTCAGACATGCACCCATATAGACCCAAACCCCCCACCCCCCCAAATTAGCACACTCTCAAACATGCACCCATACAGACCCGAACCCCCCACCCCCCAACTCAGCAGACACACTCAAACATGCACCCATACAGACCCGAACCCCCCACCCCCAACTCAGCACACACTCAAGTATGCACCCATACAGACCCGAACCCCCACCTCCCAACTCAGCACACAAACTCTCAAGCATGCACACATACAGACCCAAACTCCCCACCCCCCAAATCAGCACACTCTCAGACATGCACCCATATAGACCCAAACCCCCCACCCCACAAATTAGCACACTCTCAAACATGCACCCATACAGACCCGAACCCCCCAACCCCCAACTCAGCACACACACTGAAGCATGCACCCATACAGACCCGAATCCCCCATCCCCCAACTCAGCACATAAACTCTCAGACATGCACCCATACAGACCCAAACCCCCCACCCCCCAAATTAGCACTCTCTCAAACAAGCACCCATACAGACCCAAACCCCCACCCCCCAACTCAGCACACACACTCAAACATGCACCCATACAGACCCGGAACCACCAACCCCCAACTCAGCACACGCACTCTCAAGCATGCACCCATACAGACCCAAACCCCACACCCCCAACTCAGCACACACACTGAAGCATGCGCCTATACAGACCCGAATCCCCCACCCCCCAACTCAGCACATAAACTCTCAAGCATGCACCCATACAGACCCAAACCCCCCACCCCCAACTCAGCACACAGACTCTCAAGCATGCACCCATACAGACCTAAACCCACCACCCCCAAATCAGCACACACACTCAAACATGCACCCATACAGACACAAACTCCCCACCCCCCAGATCAGCACACTCTCAGACATGCACCCATACAGAACCAAACCCCCCACCCCCAAATCAGCACACCCTCAAACATGCACCAATACAGTCCCGAACCCCCCACCCCCCAAATCAGCACACACACTCAAACATACACCCATACAGACCCACCCCCCAACCCCCAACTCAGCACACACACTCTCAAGCATGCACCCATACAGACCCGAACACCACACCCCCAACTCCGAAAACACACTCAAGCATGCACCCATACAGACCCGAACCCCCCACCCCCCAACTCAGCACACAAACTCTCAAGCATGCACCCATACAGACCCAAACTGCACACCCCCAACTCAACACACACACTCATGCATGCACCCATACAGACCCAAACCCCCCACCACTCAACTCAGCACACACACGGAAGCATGCACCCATACAGACCCGAATCCCCCACCCCCCACCTCAGCACATAAACTCTCTAGCATGCACCCATACAGACCCGAACCCCCCACCCCCAACTCAGCACACACACTCAAACATGCACCCATACAGACCAGAACCCCCACCCCCCAACTCAGCACACACACTCTCAATCATGCACCCATACATACCCGAACCCCCACCCCAACTCAACACACACACTCAAGCATGCACCCATACAGACCCGAACCCCCCACCCCCCAACTCAGCACACAAACTCTCAAGCATGCACCCATACAGACCTGAACCTCCCACCCCCAACTCAGCACACACACTAAAGTATGCACCCATACAGACCCGAACCCCCACCCCCCAAATCAGCACACAAACTCTTAAGCATGCACCCATACAGACCCAAACTCCCCACCCTCCCAAATCAGCACACTCTCAGACATGTACCCATACAGACCCAAACCCCCCATCCCCCAAATTAGCACACTCTCAAACATGCATGCATACAGACCCGAACCCCCATCCCCCAACTCAGCACACACACTCAAACATGCACCCATACAGACCCGAACCCCCCACCCCCCAACTCAGCAGACACACTCAAACATGCACCCATACAGGCCCGGACCCCCCAACCCCCAACTCAGCACACACATTCTCAAGCATGCACCCATACAGACATGAACCCCCACCCCCCAACTCAGCACACAAACTCTCAAGCATGCACCCATACAGACCTGAACCCCCCACACCCCAAATCAGCACACTCTCAGACATGCACCCATACAGATCAAACCCCCACCCCCCAAATCAGCACACTCTCAAACATGCACCCATAAAGACCCGAACCCCCCACCCCCAACTCAGCACACACACTCAAACATGCACCCATACAGACCCAAACCCCGCACCCCCCAACTCAGCACACACACTCTCAAGCATGCACCCATACAGACCCAAACTCCACACCCCCAACTCAACACACATACCCATGCATGCACCCATACAGACCCGAACCCCCCACCCCCCAACTCAGCACACACACTGAAGCATGCACCCATACAGACCTGAACCTCCCACCCCCAACTCAGCACACACACTCAAACATGCACCCATACAGACCCAAACCCCCCAACCCCCAACTCAACACACAAACCCTCAAGCATGCACCCATACAGACCCGAACCCCCCACCCCCAACTCAGCACACACTCAAGTATGCACCCATACAGACCCGAACCCCCACCTCCCAACTCAGCACACAAACTCTCAAGCATGCACCCATACAGACCCAAACTCCCCACCCCCCAAATCAGCACACTCTCAGACATGCACCCATATAGACCCAAACCCCCCACCCCCCCAAATTAGCACACTCTCAAACATGCACCTATACAGACCCGAACCCCCCACCCCCCAACTCAGCAGACACACTCAAACATGCACCCATACAGGCCCGGACCCCCCAACCCCCAACTCAGCACACACATTCTCAAGCATGCACCCATACAGACCTGAACCCCACGCCCCCAACTCAGCACACACACTGAAGCATGCACCCATACAGACCCGAATCCCCCATCCCCCAACTCAGCACATAAACTCTCAGACATGCACCCATACAGACCCAAACCCCCCACCCCCCAAATTAGCACTCTCTCAAACATGCACCCATACAGACCCGAACCCCCAACCCCCAACTCAGCACACACACTCAAACATGCACCCATACAGACCCGGAACCACCAACCCCCAACTCAGCACACACACTCTCAAGCATGCACCCATACAGACCCAAACCCCACACCCCCAACTCAGCACACACACTGAAGCATGCGCCCATACAGACCTGAATCCCCCACCCCCCAACTCAGCACATAAACTCTCAAGCATGCACCCATACAGACCCAAACCCCCCACCCCCAACTCAGCACACACACTTAAAAATGCACCCATACAGACCCGAACCCCCCACCCCCCAACTCAGCACACACACTCTCAAGCATGCACCCATACAGACCCGAACCCCCCACCCCCAACTCAGCACACACACTCAAACATGCACCCATAACATCCCGAACCACCCACCCCCAACTCAGCACACACACTAAAGTATGCACCCATACAGACCCGAACCCCCACCCCCCAAATCAGCACACAAACTCTTAAGCATGCACCCATACAGACCCGAACTCCCCACCCTCCCAAATCAGCACACTCTCAGACATGTACCCATACAGACCCAAACCCCCATCCCCCAAATTAGCACACTCTCAAACATGCATGCATACAGACCCGAACCCCCATCCCCCAACACAGCACACACACTCAAACATGCACACATACAGACCCGGACCACACACCCCCAACTCAGCACACTCTCAGACATGCACCCATATAGACCCAAACCCCCCACCCCCCAAATTAGCACACTCTCAAACATGCACCCATACAGACCCGAACCCCCCACCCCCCAACTCAGCAGACACACTCAAACATGCACCCATACAGGCCCGGACCCCCCAACCCCCAACTCAGCACACACATTCTCAAGCATGCACCCATACAGACATGAACCCCCACCCCCCAACTCAGCACACAAACTCTCAAGCATGCACCCATACAGACCTGAACCCCCCACACCCCAAATCAGCACACTCTCAGACATGCACCCATACAGATCAAACCCCCACCCCCCAAATCAGCACACTCTCAAACATGCACCCATAAAGACCCGAACCCCCCACCCCCAACTCAGCACACACACTCAAACATGCACCCATACAGACCCAAACCCGGCACCCCCCAACTCAGCACACACACTCTCAAGCATGCACCCATACAGACCCAAACTCCACACCCCCAACTCAGCACACATACCCATGCATGCACCCATACAGACCCGAACCCCCCACCCCCCAACTCAGCACACACACTGAAGCATGCCCCCATACAGACTCGAATCCCCCACCCCCCACCTCAGTACATAAACTCTCAAGCATGCACCCATACAGACCCGAACCCCCACCCCCCAACTCAGCACACAAACTCTCAAGCATGCACCCATACAGACCTGAACCTCCCACCCCCAACTCAGCACACACACTCAAACATGCACCCAAACTGACCCGAACCCCCTAACCCCCAACTCAGCACACAAACCCTCAAGCATGCACCCATACAGACCCGAACCCCCCACCCCACAAATCAGCACACTCTCAGACATGCACCCATATAGACCCAAACCCCCCACCCCCCAAATTAGCACACTCTCAAACATGCAACCATACTGACCCGAACCCCGCACCCCCCAACTCAGCAGACACACTCAAACATGCACCCATACAGGCCCGGACCCCCCAACCCCCAACTCAGCACACACATTCTCAAGCATGCACCCATACAGACCCCAACCCCACACCCCCAACTCAGCACTCACACTGAAGCATGCACCCATACAGACCCGAACCCCCCACCCCCCCAACTCAGCACACACATTCTCAAGCATGCACCCATACAGACCAGAATCCGGCACCCCCAAATCAGCTCCCTCTGAAACATACACCCATACAGACCCGAACCCCCCGCCCCCCAAATCAGCGCACAAACTCTCAAGCATGCACCCATACAGACCCGAATCCCCCCCAACTCAGCACACACACTGAAACATGCACCCATACAGACCCTAACCCCCACCCCCATCTCAGCACACACACTCTCAAGCATGCACCTATACAGACCTGAACCTCCCACCCCCAACTCAGCACACACACTCAAATATGCACCCATACAGACCCGAACCCCCCAACCCCCAACTCAGCACACAAACCCTCAAGCATGCACCCATACAGACCCGAATCCCCCACCCCCAAATCAGCACCCTCTCAAACATGCACCCATACAGACCCAAATCACCCACCCCCCCAAATCAGCACACAAACTCTCAAACATGCACCCATACAGACCCGAAGCCCCCACCCCGAACTCAGCACACAGACTCAAACATACACCCATACAGTCCCGAACCCCCCACCCCCAACTCAGCACACAAACCCAAGCAAGCACCCATACAGACCTGAACCCCCACCCCCCAACTCAGCACAAAAACTCTCAAGCATGCACCCATACAGACCCGAACCCCCCACCCCCAATTCAGCACACACACTCAAACATGCACCCATACAGACCCGAACCCCCCGCCCCCCAAATCAGCACACAAACTCTCAAGCATGCACCCATACAGACCCGAACCCCCCAACCCCAATTCAGCACACACACTCAAACATGCACCCATACAGACCCGAACCCCCACCCCCCATCTCAGAACACACACTCTCAAGCATGCACCCATACAGACCCAAACCCCCCACCCCCAACTCAGCACACACACTTAAGCATGCACCCATATAGACCCGAACCCCCCACCCCCCAACTCAGCACACAAACTCTCAATCATGCACCTATACAGACCTGAACCTCCCACCCCCAACTCAGCACACACACTCAAGTATGCACCCATACAGACCCGAACCCCCACCTCCCAACTCAGCACACAAACTCTCAAGCATGCACCCATACAGACCCAAACTCCCCACCCCCCAAATCAGCACACTCTCAGACATGCACCCATATAGACCCAAACCCCCCACCCCCCAAATTAGCACACTCTCAAACATGCACCCATAAAGACCCGAACCCCTCACCCTCCAACTCAGCAGACACATTCAAACATGCACCCATACAGGCCCGGACCCCCCAACCCCCAACTCAGCACACACATTCTCAAGCATGCACCCATACAGACCTGAACCCCACACCCCCAACTCAGCACACACACTGAAGCATGCAACCATACAGACCCGAATCCCCCATCCCCCAACTCAGCACATAAACTCTCAAGCATGCACCCATACAGACCCAAACCCCCCACCCCCAACTCAGCACACGCACTTAAACATGCACCCATACAGACCCGAATCCCCCACCCCCCAACTCAGCACACACATTCTCAAGCATGCACCCATACAGACCAGAATCCGGCACCCCCAAATCAGCGCCCTCTCAAACATACACCCATACAGGCCCGGACCCCCAACCCCCAACTCAGCACACACATTCTCAAGCATGCACCCATACAGACCTGAAGCCCACACCACCAACTCAGCACACACACTGAAGCATGCAACCATACAGACCCGAACCCCCCACCCCCCAACTCAGCACACAGACTCTCAAGCATGCACCCATACAGACCCGAACCCACCACCCCCAACTCAGCACACACACTCTCAAGCATGCACCCATACAGACCCAAATCCCCCACCCCCAAATCAGCACCCTCTCAAACATGCACCCATACAGACCCAAACCCCCCACCCCCAAATCAGCACACAAACTCTCAAACATGCACCCATACAGACCCGAAGCCCCCACCCCCAACTCAGCACACACACTCAAACATACACCCATACAGTCCCGAAACCCCCACCCCCAACTCAGCACACAAACTCAAGCAAGCACCCATACAGACCTGAACCCCCACCCCCCAACTCAGCACACAAACTCTCAAGCATGCACCCATACAGACCCGAACCCCCCACCCCCAACTCAGCACACACATTCAAGTATGCACCCATACAGACTCGAACCCCCACCTCCCAACTCAGCACACAAACTCTCAAGCATGCACCCATACAGACCCAAACTCCCCACCCCCCAAATCAGCACACTCTCAGACATGCACCCATATAGACCCAAACCCCCCACCCCACAAATTAGCACACTCTCAAACATGCACCCATACAGACCCGAACCCCCCAACCCCCAACTCAGCACACACACTGAAGCATGCACCCATACAGACCCGAATCCCCCATCCCCCAACTCAGCACATAAACTCTCAGACATGCACCCATACAGACCCAAACCCCCCACCCCCCAAATTAGCACTCTCTCAAACAAGCACCCATACAGACCCAAACCCCCACCCCCCAACTCAGCACACACACTCAAACATGCACCCATACAGACCCGGAACCACCAACCCCCAACTCAGCACACGCACTCTCAAGCATGCACCCATACAGACCCAAACCCCACACCCCCAACTCAGCACACACACTGAAGCATGCGCCTATACAGACCCGAATCCCCCACCCCCCAACTCAGCACATAAACTCTCAAGCATGCACCCATACAGACCCAAACCCCCCACCCCCAACTCAGCACACAGACTCTCAAGCATGCACCCATACAGACCTAAACCCACCACCCCCACATCAGCACACACACTCAAACATGCACCCATACAGACACAAAATCCCCACCCCCCAGATCAGCACACTCTCAGACATGCACCCATACAGAACCAAACCCCCCACCCCCAAATCAGCACACCCTCAAACATGCACCAATACAGACCCGAACCCCCCACCCCCCAAATCAGCACACACACTCAAACATACACCCATACAGACCCACCCCCAACCCCCAACTCAGCACACACACTCTCAAGCATGCACCCATACAGACCCGAACACCACGCCCCCAACTCCGAAAACACACTCAAGCATGCACCCATACAGACCCGAACCCCCCACCCCCCAACTCAGCACACAAACTCTCAAGCATGCACCCATACAGACCCAAACTGCACACCCCCAACTCAACACACACACTCATGCATGCACCCATACAGACCCAAACCCCCCACCACTCAACTCAGCACACACACGGAAGCATGCACCCATACAGACCCGAATCCCCCACCCCCCACCTCAGCACATAAACTCTCTAGCATGCACCCATACAGACCCGAACCCCCCACCCCCAACTCAGCACACACACTCAAACATGCACCCATACAGACCAGAACCCCCACCCCCCAACTCAGCACACACACTCTCAATCATGCACCCATACATACCCGAACCCCCACCCCAACTCAACACACACACTCAAGCATGCACCCATACAGACCCGAACCCCCCACCCCCCAACTCAGCACACAAACTCTCAAGCATGCACCCATACAGACCTGAACCTCCCACCCCCAACTCAGCACACACACTCAAGTATGAACCCATACAGACCCGAACCCCCACCTCCCAACTCAGGACACAAACTCTCAAGCATGCACTCATACAGACTCGAACTCCCCACCCCCCAAATCAGCACACTCTCAGACATGCACCAATATAGACCCAAACACCCCACCCCCCAAATGAGCACACTCTCAAACATGCAACCATACAGACCTGAACCCCCCACTCCCCAACTCAGCACACACACTCAAGCATGCACCCATACAGACCCGAACCCCACACCCCCAACTCAGCACACACACTGAAGCATGCACCCATACAGACCCGAATCCCCCACCCCCAACTCAGCACATAAACTCTCAAGCACGCACCCCTACAGACCCAAACCCCCCACCCCCAACTCAGCACACACACTTAAACATGCACCCATACAGACCCGAACCCCCCACCCCCATCTCAGCACACACACTCTCAAGCATGCACCCATATAGACCCGAATCCCCGACCCCCAAATCAGCACCCTCTCAAACATGCACCCATACAGACCCGAAACCCCCACCCCCCAAATCAGCACACAAACTCTCAAACATGCACCCATACAGACCTGAAGCCCCCAACCCCAACTCAGCACACACACTCAAACATGCACCCATACAGTCCCGAACCCCCCAACCCCCAACTCAGCACACAAACTCTAGCAAGCACCCATACAGACCTGAACCCCCACCCCCCAACTCAGCACACAAACCCTCAAGCATGCACCCATACAGACCCGAACCCCCCACCCCCAACTCAGCACACACACTCAAGTATGCACACATACAGACCCGAACCCCCACCTCCCAACTCAGCACACAATCTCTCAAGCATGCACCCATACAGACCCGAACTCCCCACCCCCCAAATCAGCACACTCTCAGACATGCGCCCATACAGACCCAAACCCCCCACCCCCCAAATTAGCACTCTCCCTAACATGCACCCATACAGACCCGAACCCCCACCCCCCAACTCAGCACACACACTCAAACATGCACCCATACAGACCCAGAACCCCCAACCCCCAACTCAGCACACACACTGAAACATGCACCCATACAGACCCAGAACCCCCAACCCCCAACTCAGCACACACTCTCAAGCATGCACCCATACAGACCCGAACCCCACACCCCCAACTCAGCACACACACTGAAGCATGCACCCATACAGACCCGAATCCCCCACCCCCCAACTCAGCATATAAACTCTCAAGCATGCACCCATACAGACCCAAACCCCCCACCCCCAACTCAGCACACACACTTAAACATGCACCCATACAGACCCGAACCCCCCACCCCCCAACTCAGCACACACACTCTCAAGCATGCACACATACAGACCCGAACCCCCCACCCCCAACTCAGCACACACACTCAAGCATGCACCCATACAGACCCGAACCCCCCCACCCCCCAACTCAGCACACAACCTATCAAGCATGCACCCATACAGACCTGAACCTCCCACCCCCAACTCAGCACACACACTCAAACATGCACCCATACAGAACCGAACCCCCCACCCCCCAACTCAGCACACAAACCCTCAAGCATGCACCCATACAGAACCGAACCCCTCACCCCCAACTCAGCACACACACTCAAACATGCACCCATAACGTCCCGAACCACCCACCCCCAACTCAGCACACACACTCTCAAGTATGCACCCATACAGACCCGAACCCCCACCCCCCAAATCAACACACAAACTCTTAAGCATGCACCCATACAGACCCAAACTCCCAACCCTCCCAAATCAGCACACTCTCAGACATGTACCAATACAGACCCAAACCCCCTACCCCCCAAAATAGCACACTCTCAAACATGCATGCATACAGACCCGGACCCCACACCCCCAACTCAGCACACCCACTGAAGCATGCACCCATACAGACCCGAATCCCCCACCCCCCAACTCAGCACATAAACTCTTAAGCATGCACCCATTCAGACCCGAGCCCCCCACCCCTAACTCAGCACACACACTTAAACATGCACCCATACAGACCCGAACCCCGCACCCCCCAACTCAGCACACACACTCTCAAGCATGCACCCATACAGACCAGAACCCCCACCCCCAACTCAGCACACACACTGAAGCATGCACCCATACAGACCCGAACCCCCCACCCCCAACTCAGCAGAAAAACTCTCAAGCATGCACCCATACAGACCTGAACCTCCCACCCCCAACTCAGCACACACACTCAAACATGCACCCATACAGACCCGAACCCCCCACCCCCCAACTCAGCACACAAAACCTCAAGCATGCACCCATACTGACCCAAACCCCCCACCCCCAACTCAGCACACACTCTCAAACATGCTCCCATACAGACCCGAACCACCCACCCCCAACTCAGCACACACACTCAAGCATGCAACCATACAGACCGGAACCCCCACCCCCCAACACAGCACACAAACTCTCAAGCATGCACCCATACAGACACGAACTCCCCACCCCAGATCAGCACACTCTCAGACATGCACCCATACAGACCACACCCCCCCACACCCCAAATCAGCACACCCTCAAACATGCACCAATACAGACCCGAACCCCCACCCCCCAAATCAGCACACACACTCAAACATGCACCCATACAGACATGAACCCCCACCCCCCAACTCAGCACACACACTCTCAAGCATGCACCCATACAGACCCGAACACCACACCCCCAACTCAGAAAATACACTCAAGCATGCACCCATACAGACCCGAACCCCCCACCCCCCAACTCAGCACACAGACTCTCAAGCATGCACCCATACAGACCCAAACCCACCACCCCCAAATCAGCACACACACTCAAACATGCACCCATACAGACACAACCCCCCACCCCCAACTCAGCACACACACTCTCAAGCATGCCCCCATACATACCCGAATCCCCCACCCCCAAATCAGCACCCTCTCAAACATGCACCCATACAGACCCGAACCCCCCACCTCCAAATCAGCACACAAACTCTCAAACATGCACCCATACAGACCTGAAGCCCCCACCGCCAACTCAGCACACACACTCAAACATACACCCATACAGTCCCGAACCCCCCACCCCCCAACTCAGCACACAAACTCAAGCAAGCACCCATACAGACATGAACCCCCACCCCCCAACTCAGCACACAAACTCTCAAGCATGCACCCATACAGACCTGAACCCCCCACACCCCAAATCAGCACACTCTAAGACATGCACCCATACAGATCAAACCCCCACCCCCCAAATCAGCACACTCTCAAACATGCACCCATAAAGACCCAAACCCCCCACCCCCAACTCAGCACACACACTCAAACATGCACCCATACAGACCCGAACCCCGCACCCCCAACTCAGCACACACACTCTCAAGCATGCACCCATACAGACCCAAACTCCACACCCCCAACTCAGCACACATACCCATGCATGCACCCATACAGACCCGAACCCCCCACCCCCCAACTCAGCACACACACTGAAGCATGCACCCATACAGACTCGAATCCCCCACCCCCCACCTCAGTACATAAACTCTCAAGCATGCACCCATACAGACCCGAACCCCCACCCCCCAACTCAGCACACAAACTCTCAAGCATGCACCCATACAGACCTGAACCTCCCACCCCCAACTCAGCACACACACTCAAACATGCACCCATACAGACCCGAACCCCCTAACCCCCAACTCAGCACACAAACCCTCAAGCATGCACCCATACAGACCCGAACCCCCCACCCCCCAAATCAGCACACTCTCAGACATGCCCCCATATAGACCCAAACCCCCCACCCCCCAAATTAGCACACTCTCAAACATGCAACCATACTGACCCGAACCCCCAACCCCCCAACTCAGCAGACACACTCAAACATGCACCCATACAGGCCCGGACCCCCCAACCCCCAACTCAGCACACACATTCTCAAGCATGCACCCATACAGACCCGAACCCCACACCCCCAACTCAGCACTCACACTGAAGCATGCACCCATACAGACCCGAACCCCCCACCCCCCAACTCAGCACACACATTCTCAAGTATGCACCCATACAGACCAGAATCCGGCACCCCCAAATCAGCTCCCTCTGAAACATACACCCATACAGACCCGAACCCCCCGCCCCCCAAATCAGCACACAAACTCTCAAGCATGCACCCATACAGACCCGAACCCCCCCAACTCAGCACACACACTGAAACATGCACCCATACAGACCCGAACCCCCACCCCCCATCTCAGCACACACACTCTCAAGCATGCACCTATACAGACCTGAACCTCCCACCCCCAACTCAGCACACACACTCAAACATGCACCCATACAGACCCGAACCCCCCAACCCCCAACTCAGCACACAAACCCTCAAGCATGCACCCATACAGACCCGAATCCCCCACCCCCAAATCAGCACCCTCTCAAACATGCACCCAAACAGACCCAAATCCCCCACCCCCCAAATCAGCACACAACCTCTCAAACATGCACCCATACAGACCCGAAGCCCCCACCCCCAACTCAGCACACACACTCAAACATACACCCATACAGTCCCGAACCCCCCACCCCCAACTCAGCACACAAACCCAAGCAAGCACCCATACAGACCTGAACCCCCACCCCCCAACTCAGCACAAAAACTCTCAAGCATGCACCCATACAGACCTGAACCCCCCACGCCCCAAATCAGCACACTCTCAGACATGCACACATACAGATCCGAACCCCTACCCCCCAAATCAGCACACTCTCAAACATGCACCCATACAGACCCGAATCCCCAACCCCCAACTTAGCTCACACACTCAAACATGCACCCATACAGACCCAAACCCCGCACCCCCCAACTCAGCACACGCACTCTCAAGCATGCACCCATACAGACCCAAACTCCACACCCCCAACTCAGCACACACACTCATGCATGCACCCATACGGACCCGAACCCCCACCCCCCAACTCAGCACACACTCTGAAGCATGCACCCATACAGACCCGAACCCTCACCCCCAACTCAGCGCACACACTCAAGCATGCACCCATAAAGTCCCGAACCCCCACCCCACAACTCAGCACACAAACTCTCAAGCATGCACCCATACAGACCTGAACCTCCCACCCCCAACTCAGCACACACACTCAAACATGCACCCATACAGACCCGAACCCCCCAACCCCCAACTCAACACACAAAACCTCAAGCATGCACCCATACAGACCCGAACCCCCCACCCCCAACTCAGCACACACTCAAGTATGCACCCATACAGACCCGAACCCCCACCTCCCAACTCAGCACACAAACTCTCAAGCATGCACCCACACAGACCCAAACTCCCCACCCCCCAAATCAGCACACTCTCAGACATGCACCCATATAGACCCAAATCCCCTACCCCACAAATTAGCACACTCTCAAACATGCACCCATACAGACCCAAACCCCCCACCCCCCAACTCAGCAGACACACTCAAACATGCACCCATACAGGCCCGGACCCCCCAACCCCCAACTCAGCACACACATTCTCAAGCATGCACACATACAGACCTGAACCCCACACCCCCAACTCAGCACACACACTGAAGCATGCACCCATACAGACCCGAATCCCCCATCCCCCAACTCAGCACATAAACTCTCAGACATGCACCCATAAAGACCCAAACCCCCACCCCCCAAATTAGCACTCTCTCAAACATGCACCCATACAGACCCGAACCCCCACCCCCCAACTCAGCACACACACTCAAACATGCACCCATACAGACCCGGAACCACCAACCCCCAACTCAGCACACACACTCTCAAGCATGCACCCATACAGACCCAAACCCCACACCCCCAACTCAGCACACACACTGAAGCATGCACCCATACAGACCCGAACTCCCCACCCTCCCAAATCAGCACACTCTCAGACATGTACCCATACAGACCCAAACCCCCCATCCCCCAAATTAGCACACTCTCAAACATGCATGCATACAGACCCGAACCCCCATCCCCCAACTCAGCACACACACTCAAACATGCACCCATACAGACCCGGACCCCACACCCCCAACTCAGCACACTCTCAGACATGCACCCATATAGACCCAAACCCCCCACCCCCCAAATTAGCACACACTCAAACATGCACCCATACAGGCCCGGACCCCCCAACCCCCAACTCAGCACACATATTCTCAAGCATGCACCCATACAGACATGAACCCCCACCCCCCAACTCAGCACACAAAATCTCAAGCATGCACCCATACAGACCTGAACCCCCCACACCCCAAATCAGCACACTCTCAGACATGCACCCATACAGATCAAACCCCCACCCCCCAAATCAGCACACTCTCAAACATGCACCCATAAAGACCCGAACCCCCCAACCCCAACTCAGCACACACACTCAAACATGCACCCATACAGACCCGAACCCGGCACCCCCCAACTCAGCACACAAACTCTCAAGCATGCACCCATACAGACCTGAACCCCCACCCCCCAACTCAGCACACAAACTCTCAAGCATGCACCCATACAGACCTGAACCTCCCACCCCCAACTCAGCACACACCCTCAAGCATGCACCCATACAGACCCGAACCCCCCACCCCCCAAATCAGCACACTCTACACATGCACCCATATAGACCCAAACCCCCCACCCCCCAAATTAGCACACTCTCAAACATGCAACCATACTGACCCGAACCCCCCACCCCCCAACTCAGCAGACACACTCAAACATGCACCCATACAGGCCCGGACCCCCCAACCCCCAACTCTGTACACACATTCTCAAGCATGCACCCATACAGACCTGAACCCCACACCCCCAACTCAGCACTCACACTGAAGCATGCACCCATACAGACCCGAACCCCCCACCCCCCAACACAGCACACACATTCTCAAGCATGCACCCATACAGACCAGAATCCGGCACCCCCAAATCAGCTCCCTCTGAAACATACACCCATACAGACCCGAACCCCCCGCCCCCCAAATCAGCACACAAACTCTCAAGCATGCACCCATACAGACCCGAAACCCCCACAACTCAGCACACACACTGAAACATGCACCCATACAGACCGAACCCCCACCCCCCATCTCAGCACACATACTCTCAAGCATGCACCTATACAGACCTGAACCTCCCACCCCCAACTCAGCACACACACTCAAACATGCACCAATACAGACCCGAACCCCCCAACCCCCAACTCAGCACACAAACCCTCAAGCATGCACCCATACAGACCCAAATCCCCCACCCCCCAAATCAGCACACAAACTCTCAAACATGCACCCATACAGACCCGAAGCCACCACCCCCAACTCAGCACACACACTCAAACATACACCCATACAGTCCCGAACCCCCCACCCCCAACTCAGCACACAAACCCAAGCAAGAACCCATACAGACCTGAACCCCCACACCCCAAGTCAGCACAAAAACTCTCAAGCATGCACCCATACAGACCTGAACCCCCCACACCCCAAATCAGCACACTCTCAGACATGCACACGTACAGATCCGAACCCCTACCCCCCAAATCAGCATACTCTCAAACATGCACCCATACAGACCCGAACCCCCGACCCCCAACTTAGCTCACACACTCAAACATGCACCCATACAGACCCAAACCCCGCACCCCCAACTCAGCACACGCACTCTCAAGCATGCACCCATACAGACCCAAACTCCACACCCCCAACTCAGCACACACACTCATGCATGCACCCATACGGACCCGAACCCCCCACCCCCCAACTCAGCACACACTCTGAAGCATGCACCCATACAGACCCGAACCCTCACCCCCAACTCAGCGCACACACTCAAGCATGCACCCATAAAGTCCCGAACCCCCCACCCCCCAACTCAGCACACAAACTCTCAAGCATGCACCCATACAGACCTGAACCTCCCACCCCCAACTCAGCACACACACTCAAACATGCACCCATACAGACCCGAACCCCCCAACCCCCAACTCAACACACAAACCCTCAAGCATGCACCCATACAGACCCGAACCCCCCACCCCCAACTAAGCACACACTCAAGTATGCACCCATACAGACCCGAACCCCCACCTCCAAACTCAGCACACAAACTCTCAAGCATGCACCCATACAGACCCAAACTCCCCACCCCCAAATCAGCACACTCTCAGACATGCACCCATATAGACCCAAACCCCCCACCTCCCAAATTAGCACACTCTCAAACATGCACCCATACAGACCCGAACCCCCCACCCCCAACTCAGCACACACACTCAAACATGCACCCATAACATCCCGAACCACCCACCCCCAACTCAGCACACACACTCAAGTATGCACCCATACAGACCCGAACCCCCACCCCCCAAATCAGCACACAAACTCTTAAGCATGCACCCATACAGACCCGAACTCCCCACCCTCCCAAATCAGCACACTCTCAGACATGTACCCATACAGACCCAAACCCCCCATCCCCCAAATTAGCACACTCTCAAACATGCATGCATACAGACCCGAACCCCCATCCCCCAACTCAGCACACACACTCAAACATGCACCCATACAAACCCGGACCCCACACCCCCAACTCAGCACACAAAATATCAAGCATGCACCCATACAGACTCAAACCCCACACCCCCAACTCAGCACACCCACTGAAGCATGCACCCATACAGACCCGAATCCCCCACCCCCCAACTCACCACATAAACTCTCAAGCATGCACCCATACAGACCCGAGCCCCCGACCCCCAACTCAGCACACACACTTAAACATGCACCCATACAGACCCGAACCCCGCACCCCCCAACTCAGCACACACACTGAAGCATGCACCCATACAGACCCGGACCCCCCACCCCCCAACTCAGCAGAAAAACTCTCAAGCATGCACCCATACAGACGTGAACCTCCCACCCCCAACTCAGCAAACACACTCAAACATGCACCCATACAGACCCGAACCCCCCACCCCCCAACTCAGCACACAAAACCTCAAGCATGCACCCATACAGACCCAAACCCCCCACCCGCAATTCAGCACACACTCTCAAACATGCTCCCATACAGACCCGAACCACCCACCCCCAACTCAGCACACACACTCAAGCATGCAACCATACAGACCTGAACCCCCAACTCAGCACACAAACTCTCAAGCATGCACCCATACAGACACGAACTCCCCACCCCCCAGATCAGCACACTCTCAGACATGCACCCATACAAACCCAAACCCCCCACACCCCAAATCAGCACACCCTCAAACATGCACCAATACAGACCCAAACCCCCACCCCCCAAATCAGCACACACACTCAAACATGCACCCATACAGACCCGAACCCCCCACCCCCCAACTCAGCACACATACTCTCAAGCATGCACCCATACAGACCCGAACACCACACCCCCAACTCAGAAAACACACTCAAGCATGCAGCCATTCAGACCCGAACCCCGCACCCCCAACTCAGCACACAGACTCTCAAGCATGCACCCATACATACCCGAATCCCCCACCCCCAAATCAGCACACACACTCTCAAGCATGCACCCATACATACCCGAATCCCCCACCCCCAAATCAGCACCCTCTCAGACATGCACCCATACAGACCCAAACCCCACACCCCCCAACTCAGCACACACACTCTCAAGCATGCACCCATACAGACCCAAACGCCACACCCCCAACTCAGCACACATACTCATGCATGCACCCATACAGACCCGAACCCCCCACCCCCAACTCAGCACACACACTCAAGCATGCACCCATATAGACCCGAACCCCCCACCCCCCAACTCAGCACACAAACTCGCAAGCATGCACCCATACAGACCTGAACCCCCACCCCCATCTCAGCACACACACTCTCAAGCATGCACCCATACAGACCCGAACCCCCCCACCCCCAACTCAGCACACTCTCAAGCATGCACCCATAAAGACCCGAACACCACACCCCCAACTCAGAAAACACACTCAAGCATGCACCCATTCAGACCCGAACCCCCACCCCCAACTCAGCACACAGACTCTCAAGCATGCACCCATACAGACAAAATCCACCACCCCCAAATCAGCACACACACTCAAACATGCACCCATACAGACACAACCCCCCACCCCCCAACTCAGCACACACACTCTCAAGCATGCACCCATACATACCCGAATCCCCCACCCCCAAATCAGCACCCTCTCAGACATGCACCCATACAGACCCAAACCACCCACCCCCCAAATCAGCACACAAACTCTCAAACATGCACCCATACAGACCTGAAGCCCCCACCCCCAACTCAGCACACACACTCAAACATACACCCATACAGTCCCGAACCCCCCACCCCCCAACTCAGCACACAAACTCAAGCAAGCACCCATACAGACATGAACCCCCACCCCCCAACTCAGCACACAAACTCTCAAGCATGCACCCATACAGACCTGAACCCCCCACCCCCCAAATCAGCACACTCTCAAACATGCACCCATAAAGACCCGAACCCCCCACCCCCAACTCAGCACACACACTCAAACATGCACCCATACAGACCCAAACCCCACACCCCCCAACTCAGCACACACACTCTCAAGCATGCACCCATACAGACCCAAACTCCACACCCCCAACTCAGCACACATACTCATGCATGCACCCATACAGACCCGAACCCCCCACCCCCCAACTCAGCACACACACTGAAGCATGCACCCATACAGACCCGAATCCCCCACCCCCCACCTCAGTACATAAACTCTCAAGCATGCACCCATACAGACCCGAACCCCCCACCCCCCATCTCAGCACACACACTCTCAAGCATGCACCCATACAGACCCGAACCCCCCCACCCCCAACTCAGCACACACACTCAGCATGCACGCATACAGACCCGAACCCCCACCCCCCAACTCAGCACACAAACTCTCAAGCATGCACCCATACAGACCTGAACCTCCCAACCCCAATTTAGCACACACACTCAAACATGCACCCATACAGACTCAAACCCCCCAACCCCCAACTCAGCACACAAACCCTGAAACATGCACCCATACAGACCCGAACCCCCCACCCCCAACTCAGCACACACACTGAAACATGCACCCATACAGACCCGAACCCCCCAAACCCCAACTCAGCACACAAACCCTCAAGCATGCACCCATACAGACCCGAACCCCCCACCCCCAACTCAGCACACACACTCAAGTATTCACCCATACAGACCCGAACCCCCACCTCCCAACTCAGCACACAAACTCTCAAGCATGCACCCATACAGACCCAAACTCCCCACCCCCCAAATCAGCACACTCTCAGACATGCACCCATATAGACCCAAACCCCCCACCCACCAAATTAGCACATTCTCAAACATGCACCGATACTGACCCGAACCCCCCAACCCCCAACTCAGCACACTCATTCTCAAGCATGCACCCATACAGACCCGAACCCCACACCCCCAACTCAGCACACACACTGAAGAATGCACCCATACAGACCCGAACCCCCCACCCCCCAACTCAGCACACACATACTCAAGCATGCACCCATACAGACCAGAATCCGGCACCCCCAAATCAGCTCCCTCTCAAACATACACCCATACAGACCCGAACCCCCCGCCCCCCAAATCAGCACACAAACTCTCAAGCATGCACCCATACAGACCCGAACCCCCCACCCCCAATTCACACTCTCAGACATGCACCCATATAGACCCAAACCACCCACCCCCCAAATTAGCACACTCTCAAACATGCACCCATAAAGACCCGAACCCCTCACCCTCCAACTCAGCACACTCTCAGACATGCACCCATATAGACCCAAACCACCCACCCCCCAAATTAGCACACTCTCAAACATGCACCCATAAAGACCCGAACCCCTCCCCCTCCAACTCAGCAGACACATTCAAACATGCACCCATACAGGCCCCCACCCCCAATTCAGCACACACACTCAAACATGCACCCATACAGACCCGAACCAACACCCCCATCTCAGCACACACACTCTCAAGCATGCACCCATACAGACCCGAACCCCCCACCCCCAACTCAGCACACACACTCAAGCATGCACCCATATAGACCCGAACCCCCCACCCCCCAACTCAGCACACAAACTCTCAAGCATGCACCTATACAGACCTGAACCTCCCACCCCCAACTCAGCACACACATTCAAACATGCACCCATACAGACCCGAACCCCCCAACCCCCAACTCAGCACACAAACCCTCAAGTATGCACCCATACAGACCCAAACTCCCCACCCCCCAAATCAGCACACTCTCAGACATGCACCCATATAGACCCAAACCCCCCCCAAATTAGCACACTCTCAAACATGCACCCATAAAGACCCGAACCCCTCACCCTCCAACTCAGCAGACACATTCAAACATGCACCCATACAGGCCCTGACCCCCCAACCCCCAACTCAGCACACAAACCCTCAAGCATGCACCCATACAGACCCGAACCCCCCACCCCCAACTCAGCACACAAACTCTCAAGCATGCACCCATACAGACCCAAACTCCCCACCCCCCAAATCAGCACACTCTCAGACATGCACCCATATAGACCCAAACCACCCACCCCCCGTATTAGCACACTCTCAAACATGCACCCATAAAGACCCAAACCCCTCACCCTCCAACTCAGCAGACGCATTCAAACATGCACCCATACAGGCCCTGACCCCCAAACCCCAACTCGGCACACACATTCTCAAGCATGCACCCATACAGACCTGAACCCCACACCCCCATCTCAGCACACACACGGAAGCATGCAACCATACAGACTCAAACCCCCCACCCCCAACTCAGCACACGCACTTAAACATGCACCCATACAGACCCGAACCCCCCACCCCCCAACTCAGCACACACATTCTCAAGCATGCACCCATACAGACCAGAATCTGGCACCCCCAAATCAGCACCCTCTCAAACATACACCCATACAGGCCCGGACCCCCAACCCCCAACTCAGCACACACATTCTCAAGCATGCACCCATACAGACCTGAACCCCACACCCCCAACTCAGCACACACACTGAAGCATGCAACCATACAGACCCAAACCCCCCACCCCCAACTCAGCACACAGACTCTCAAGCATGCACCCATACAGACCCGAACCCACCACCCCCAACTCAGCACACACACTCAAACATGCACCCATAAAGACCCATACCCCCACCTCCCAACTCAGCACACACACTCTCAAGCATGCACCCATACAGACCTAAATCCCCCACCCCCAAATCAGCACCCTCTCAAACATGCACCCATACAGACCCAAACCCCCCACCCCCCAAATCAGCACACTCTACACATGCACCCATATAGACCCAAACCCCCCACCCCCCAAATTAGCACACTCTCAAACATGCAACCATACTGACCCGAACCCCCCACCCCCCAACTCAGCAGACACACTCAAACATGCACCCATACAGGCCCGGACCCCCCAACCCCCAACCCAGCACACACATTCTCAAGCATGCACCCATACAGACCCGAACCCCACACCCCCAACTCAGCACTCACACTGAAGCATGCACCCATACAGACCCGAACCCCCCACCCCCCAACTCAGCACACACATTCTCAAGCATGCACCCATACAGACCAGAATCCGGCACCCCCAAATCAGCTCCCTCTGAAACATACACCCATACAGACCCGAACCCCTGCCCCCCAAATCAGCACACAAACTCTCAAGCATGCACCCATACAGACCCGAAACCCCCACAACTCAGCACACACACTCAAACATGCACCCATACAGACCCGAACCCCCACCCCCCATCTCAGCACACACACTCTCAAGCATGCACCTATACAGACCTGAACCTCCCACCCCCAACTCAGCACACACACTCAAACATGCACCCATACAGACCCGAACCCCCCAACCCCCAACTCAGCACACAAACCCTCAAGCATGCACCCATACAGACCCGAATCCCCACCCCCAAATCAGCACCCTCTCAAACATGCACCCATACAGACCCAAATCCCCCATCCCCCAAATCAGCACACAAACTCTCAAACATGCACCCATACAGACCCGAAGCCCCCACCCCCAACTCAGCACACACACTCAAACATACACCCATACAGTCCCGAACACCCCACCCCCAACTCAGCACACAAACCCAAGCAAGCACCCATACAGACCTGAACCCCCACCCCCCAACTCAGCACAAAAACTCTCAAGCATGCACCCATACAGACCTGAACCCCCCACACCCCAAATCAGCACACTCTCAGACATGCACACATACAGATCCGAACCCCTACCCCCCAAATCAGCACACTCTCAAACATGCACCCATACAGACCCGAACCCCCGACCCCCAACTTAGCTCACACACTCAAACATGCACCCATACAGACCCAAACCCCGCACCCCCCAACTCAGCACACGCACTCTCAAGCATGCACCAATACAGACCCAAACTCCACACCCCCAACTCAGCACACACACTCATGCATGCACCCATACGGACCCGAACCCCCCACCCCCCAACTCAGCACACACTCTGAAGCATGCACCCATACAGACCCGAACCCTCACCCCCAACTCAGCGCACACACTCAAGCATGCACCCATAAAGTCCCGAACCCCCCACCCCCCAACTCAGCACACAAACTCTCAAGCATGCACCCATACAGACCTGAACCTCCCACCCCCAACTCAGCACACACACTCAAACATGCACCCATACAGACCCGAACCCCCCAACCCCCAACTCAACACACAAACCCTCAAGCATGCACCCATACAGACCCGAACCCCCCACCCCAACTCAGCACACACTCAAGTATGCACCCATACAGACCCAAACCCCCACCTCCCAACTCAGCACACAAACTCTCAAGCATGCACCCATACAGACCCAAACTCCCCACCCCCCAAATCAGCACACTCTCAGACATGCACCCATATAGACCCAAACCCCCCACCCCCCAAATTAGCACACTCTCAAACATGCACCCATACAGACCCGAACCCCCCACCCCCCAACTCAGCAGACACACTCAAACATGCACCCATACAGGCCCGGATCCCCCAACCCCTAACTCAGCACACACATTCTCAAGCATGCACCCATACAGACATGAACCCCACACCCCCAACTCAGCACACACACTGAAGCATGCACCCATACAGACCCGAATCCCCCATCCCCCAACTCAGCACATAAACTCTCAGACATGCACCCATACAGACCCAAACCCCCCACCCCCCAAATTAGCACTCTCTCAAACATGCACCCATACAGACCCGAACCCCCACCCCCCAACTCAGCACACACACTCAAACATGCACCCATACAGACCCGGAACCACCAACCCCCAACTCAGCACACACACTCTCATGCATGCACCCATACAGACCCAAACCCCACACCCCCAACTCAGCATACACACTGAAGCATGCGCCCATACAGACCCGAATCCCCCACCCCCCAACTCAGCACATAAACTCTCAAGCATGCACCCATACAGACCTAAACCCCCCACCCCCAACTCAGCACACACACTTAAAAATGCACCCATGCAGACCCGAACCCCCCACCCCCCAACTCAGCACACACACTCTCAAGCATGCACCCATACAGACCTGAACCCCCCACCCCCAACTCAGCACACACACTCAAACATGCACCCATAACATCCCGAACCACCCACCCCCAACTCAGCACACACACTAAAGTATGCACCCATACAGACCCGAACCCCCACCCCCCAAATCAGCACACAAACTCTTAAGCATGCACCCATACAGACCCGAACTCCCCACCCTCCCAAATCAGCACACTCTCAGACATGTACCCATACAGATCCAAACCCCCATCCTCCAAATTAGCACACTCTCAAACATGCATGCATACAGACCCGAACCCCCATCCCCCAACTCAGCACACACACTCAAACATGCACCCATACAGACCCGGACCCCACACCCCCAACTCAGCACACAAAATATCAAGCATGCACCCATACAGACCCGAACCCCCCACCCCCAACTCAGCACACACACTCAAGTATGCACCCATACAGACCCGAACCCCCACCCCCCAAATCAGCACACAATCTCTTAAGCATGCACCCATACAGACCTGAACCCCCCACACCCCAAATCAGCACACTCTCAGACATGCACACATACAGATCCGAACCCCTACCCCCCAAATCAGCACACTCTCAAACATGCACCCATACAGACCCGAACCCCCGACCCCCAACTTAGCTCACACACTCAAACATGCACCCATACAGACCCAAACCCCGCACCCCCCAACTCAGCACACGCACTCTCAAGCATGCACCCATACAGACCAAAACTCCACACCCCCAACTCAGCACACACACTCATGCATGCACCCATACGGACCCGAACCCCCCACCCCCCAACTCAGCACACACTCTGAAGCATGCACCCATACAGACCCGAACCCTCACCCCCAACTCAGCGCACACACTCAAGCATGCACCCATAAAGTCCCGAACCCCCCACCCCCCAACTCAGCACACAAACTCTCAAGCATGCACCCATACAGACCTGAACCTCCCACCCCCAACCCAGCACACACATTCTCAAGCATGCACCCATACAGACCCGAACCCCACACCCCCAACTCAGCACTCACACTGAAGCATGCACCCATACAGACCCGAACCCCCCACCCCCCAACTCAGCACACACATTCTCAAGCATGCACCCATACAGACCAGAATCCGGCACCCCCAAATCAGCTCCCTCTGAAACATACACCCATACAGACCCGAACCCCTGCCCCCAAATCAGCACACAAACTCTCAAGCATGCACCCATACAGACCCGAAACCCCCACAACTCAGCACACACACTCAAACATGCACCCATACAGACCCGAACCCCCACCCCCCATCTCAGCACACACACTCTCAAGCATGCACCTATACAGACCTGAACCTCCCACCCCCTACTCAGCACACACACTCAAACATGCACCCATACAGACCCGAACCCCCCAACCCCCAACTCAGCACACAAACCCTCAAGCATGCACCCATACAGACCCGAATCCCCACCCCCAAATCAGCACCCTCTCAAACATGCACCCATACAGACCCAAATCCCCCATCCCCCAAATCAGCACACAAACTCTCAAACATGCACCCATACAGACCCGAAGCCCCCACCCCCAACTCAGCACACACACTCAAACATACACCCATACAGTCCCGAACCCCCACCCCCAACTCAGCACACAAACCCAAGCAAGCACCCATACAGACCTGAACCCCCACCCCCCAACTCAGCACAAAAACTCTCAAGCATGCACCCATACAGACCTGAACCCCCCACACCCCAAATCAGCACACTCTCAGACATGCACACATACAGATCCGAACCCCTACCCCCCAAATCAGCACACTCTCAAACATGCATGCATACAGACCCGAACCCCCATCCCCCAACTCAGCACACACACTCAAACATGCACCCATACAGACCCGGACCCCACACCCCCAACTCAGCACACAAAATATCAAGCATGCACCCATACAGACCCGAACCCCCGACCCCCAACTTAGCTCACACACTCAAACATGCACCCATACAGACCCAAACCCCGCACCCCCCAACTCAGCACACGCACTCTCAAGCATGCACCAATACAGACCCAAACTCCACACCCCCAACTCAGCACACACACTCATGCATGCACCCATACGGACCCGAACCCCCCACCCCCCAACTCAGCACACACTCTGAAGCATGCACCCATACAGACCCGAACCCTCACCCCCAACTCAGCGCACACACTCAAGCATGCACCCATAAAGTCCCGAACCCCCCACCCCCCAACTCAGCACACAAACTCTCAAGCATGCACCCATACAGACCTGAACCTCCCACCCCCAACTCAGCACACACACTCAAACATGCACCCATACAGACCCGAACCCCCCAACCCCCAACTCAACACACAAACCCTCAAGCATGCACCCATACAGACCCGAACCCCCCACCCCAACTCAGCACACACTCAAGTATGCACCCATACAGACCCGAACCCCCACCTCCCAACTCAGCACACAAACTCTCAAGCATGCACCCATACAGACCCAAACTCCCCACCCCCCAAATCAGCACACTCTCAGACATGCACCCATATAGACCCAAACCCCCCACCCCCCAAATTAGCACACTCTCAAACATGCACCCATACAGACCCGAACCCCCCACCCCCCAACTCAGCAGACACACTCAAACATGCACCCATACAGGCACGGATCCCCCAACCCCTAACTCAGCACACACATTCTCAAGCATGCACCCATACAGACATGAACCCCACACCCCCAACTCAGCACACACACTGAAGCATGCACCCATACAGACCCGAATCCCCCATCCCCCAACTCAGCACATAAACTCTCAGAAATGCACCCATACAGACCCAAACCCCCCACCCCCCAAATTAGCACTCTCTCAAACATGCACCCATACAGACCCGAACCCCCACCCCCCAACTCAGCACACACACTCAAACATGCACCCATACAGACCCGGAACCACCAACCCCCAACTCAGCACACACACTCTCATGCATGCACCCATACAGACCCAAACCCCACACCCCCAACTCAGCACACACACTGAAGCATGCGCCCATACAGACCCGAATCCCCCACCCCCCAACTCAGCACATAAACTCTCAAGCATGCACCCATACAGACCCAAACCCCCCACCCCCAACTCAGCACACACACTTAAAAATGCACCCATGCAGACCCGAACCCCCCACCCCCCAACTCAGCACACACACTCTCAAGCATGCACCCATACAGACCCGAACCCCCCACCCCCAACTCAGCACACACACTCAAACATGCACCCATAACATCCCGAACCACCCACCCCCAACTCAGCACACACACTAAAGTATGCACCCATACAGACCCGAACCCCCACCCCCCAAATCAGCACACAAACTCTTAAGCATGCACCCATACAGACCCGAACTCCCCACCCTCCCAAATCAGCACACTCTCAGACATGTACCCATACAGATCCAAACCCCCATCCTCCAAATTAGCACACTCTCAAACATGCATGCATACAGACCCGAACCCCCATCCCCCAACTCAGCACACACACTCAAACATGCACCCATACAGACCCGGACCCCACACCCCCAACTCAGCACACAAAATATCAAGCATGCACCCATACAGACCCGAACCCCCCACCCCCAACTCAGCACACACACTCAAGTATGCACCCATACAGACCCGAACCCCCACCCCCCAAATCAGCACACAATCTCTTAAGCATGCACCCATACAGACCTGAACCCCCCACACCCCAAATCAGCACACTCTCAGACATGCACACATACAGATCCGAACCCCTACCCCCCAAATCAGCACACTCTCAAACATGCACCCATACAGACCCGAACCCCCGACCCCCAACTTAGCTCACACACTCAAACATGCACCCATACAGACCCAAACCCCGCACCCCCCAACTCAGCACACGCACTCTCAAGCATGCACCCATACAGACCAAAACTCCACACCCCCAACTCAGCACACACACTCATGCATGCACCCATACGGACCCGAACCCCCCACCCCCCAACTCAGCACACACTCTGAAGCATGCACCCATACAGACCCGAACCCTCACCCCCAACTCAGCGCACACACTCAAGCATGCACCCATAAAGTCCCGAACCCCCCACCCCCCAACTCAGCACACAAACTCTCA
This sequence comes from Ambystoma mexicanum, assembly GCF_040938575.1. NCBI lineage: Eukaryota > Metazoa > Chordata > Amphibia > Caudata > Ambystomatidae > Ambystoma > Ambystoma mexicanum. The sequence goes on from NC_090932.1 coordinate 209,511,735, forward strand.
AGCATGCACCCATACAGACCTGAACCTCCCACCCCCAACCCAGCACACACATTCTCAAGCATGCACCCATACAGACCCGAACCCCACACCCCCAACTCAGCACTCACACTGAAGCATGCACCCATACAGACCCGAACCCCCCACCCCCCAACTCAGCACACACATTCTCAAGCATGCACCCATACAGACCAGAATCCGGCACCCCCAAATCAGCTCCCTCTGAAACATACACCCATACAGACCCGAACCCCTGCCCCCAAATCAGCACACAAACTCTCAAGCATGCACCCATACAGACCCGAAACCCCCACAACTCAGCACACACACTCAAACATGCACCCATACAGACCCGAACCCCCACCCCCCATCTCAGCACACACACTCTCAAGCATGCACCTATACAGACCTGAACCTCCCACCCCCAACTCAGCACACACACTCAAACATGCACCCATACAGACCCGAACCCCCCAACCCCCAACTCAGCACACAAACCCTCAAGCATGCACCCATACAGACCCGAATCCCCACCCCCAAATCAGCACCCTCTCAAACATGCACCCATACAGACCCAAATCCCCCATCCCCCAAATCAGCACACAAACTCTCAAACATGCACGCATACAGACCCGAAGCCCCCACCCCCAACTCAGCACACACACTCAAACATACACCCATACAGTCCCGAACACCCCACCCCCAACTCAGCACACAAACCCAAGCAAGCACCCATACAGACCTGAACCCCCACCCCCCAACTCAGCACAAAAACTCTCAAGCATGCACCCATACAGACCTGAACCCCCCACACCCCAAATCAGCACACTCTCAGACATGCACCCATACAGACCCGAACCCCCGACCCCCAACTTAGCTCACACACTCAAACATGCACCCATACAGACCCAAACCCCGCACCCCCCAACTCAGCACACGCACTCTCAAGCATGCACCAATACAGACCCAAACTCCACACCCCCAACTCAGCACACACACTCATGCATGCACCCATACGGACCCGAACCCCCCACCCCCCAACTCAGCACACACTCTGAAGCATGCACCCATACAGACCCGAACCCTCACCCCCAACTCAGCGCACACACTCAAGCATGCACCCATAAAGTCCCGAACCCCCCACCCCCCAACTCAGCACACAAACTCTCAAGCATGCACCCATACAGACCTGAACCTCCCACCCCCAACTCAGCACACACACTCAAACATGCACCCATACAGACCCGAACCCCCCAACCCCCAACTCAACACACAAACCCTCAAGCATGCACCCATACAGACCCGAACCCCCCACCCCAACTCAGCACACACTCAAGTATGCACCCATACAGACCCGAACCCCCACCTCCCAACTCAGCACACAAACTCTCAAGCATGCACCCATACAGACCCAAACTCCCCACCCCCCAAATCAGCACACTCTCAGACATGCACCCATATAGACCCAAACCCCCCACCCCCCAAATTAGCACACTCTCAAACATGCACCCATACAGACCCGAACCCCCCACCCCCCAACTCAGCAGACACACTCAAACATGCACCCATACAGGCCCGGATCCCCCAACCCCTAACTCAGCACACACATTCTCAAGCATGCACCCATACAGACATGAACCCCACACCCCCAACTCAGCACACACACTGAAGCATGCACCCATACAGACCCGAATCCCCCATCCCCCAACTCAGCACATAAACTCTCAGACATGCACCCATACAGACCCAAACCCCCCACCCCCCAAATTAGCACTCTCTCAAACATGCACCCATACAGACCCGAACCCCCACCCCCCAACTCAGCACACACACTCAAACATGCACCCATACAGACCCGGAACCACCAACCCCCAACTCAGCACACACACTCTCATGCATGCACCCATACAGACCCAAACCCCACACCCCCAACTCAGCACACACACTGAAGCATGCGCCCATACAGACCCGAATCCCCCACCCCCCAACTCAGCACATAAACTCTCAAGCATGCACCCATACAGACCCAAACCCCCCACCCCCAACTCAGCACACACACTTAAAAATGCACCCATGCAGACCCGAACCCCCCACCCCCCAACTCAGCACACACACTCTCAAGCATGCACCCATACAGACCCGAACCCCCCACCCCCAACTCAGCACACACACTCAAACATGCACCCATAACATCCCGAACCACCAACCCCCAACTCAGCACACACACTAAAGTATGCACCCATACAGACCCGAACCCCCACCCCCCAAATCAGCACACAAACTCTTAAGCATGCACCCATACAGACCCGAACTCCCCACCCTCCCAAATCAGCACACTCTCAGACATGTACCCATACAGATCCAAACCCCCATCCTCCAAATTAGCACACTCTCAAACATGCATGCATACAGACCCGAACCCCCATCCCCCAACTCAGCACACACACTCAAACATGCACCCATACAGACCCGGACCCCACACCCCCAACTCAGCACACAAAATATCAAGCATGCACCCATACAGACCCGAACCCCCCACCCCCAACTCAGCACACACACTCAAGTATGCACCCATACAGACCCGAACCCCCACCCCCCAAATCAGCACACAAACTCTTAAGCATGCACCCATACAGACCTGAACCCCCCACACCCCAAATCAGCACACTCTCAGACATGCACACATACAGATCCGAACCCCTACCCCCCAAATCAGCACACTCTCAAACATGCACCCATACAGACCCGAACCCCCGACCCCCAACTTAGCTCACACACTCAAACATGCACCCATACAGACCCAAACCCCGCACCCCCCAATTCAGCACACGCACTCTCAAGCATGCACCCATACAGACCAAAACTCCACACCCCCAACTCAGCACACACACTCATGCATGCACCCATACGGACCCGAACCCCCCACCCCCCAACTCAGCACACACTCTGAAGCATGCACCCATACAGACCCGAACCCTCACCCCCAACTCAGCGCACACACTCAAGCATGCACCCATAAAGTCCCGAACCCCCCACCCCCCAACTCAGCACACAAACTCTCAAGCATGCACCCATACAGACCTGAATCTCCCACCCCCAACTCAGCACACACACTCAAACATGCACCCATACAGACCCGAACCCCCCAACCCCCAACTCAACACACAAACCTTCAAGCATGCACCCATACAGACCCGAACCCCCCACCCCCAACTCAGCACACACTCAAGTATGCACCCATACAGACCCGAACCCCCACCTCCCAACTCAGCACACAAACTCTCAAGCATGCACCCATACAGACCCAAACTCCCCACCCCCCAAATCAGCACACTCTCAGACATGCACCCATATAGACCCAAACCCCCCACCCCCCAAATTAGCACACTCTCAAACATGCACCCATACAGACCCGAACCCCCCACCCCCCAACTCAGCAGACACACTCAAACATGCACCCATACAGGCCCGGACCCCCCAACCCCCAACTCAGCACACACATTCTCAAGCATGCACCCATACAGACCTGAACCCCACACCCCCAACTCAGCACACACACTGAAGCATGCACCCATACAGACCCGAATCCCCCATCCCCCAACTCAGCACATAAACTCTCAGACATGCAGCCATACAGACCCAAACCCCCCACCCCCCAAATTAGCACTCTCTCAAACATGCACCCATACAGACCTGAACCCCCCACACCCCAAATCAGCACACTCTCAGACATGCACACATACAGATCCGAACCCCTACCCCCCAAATCAGCACACTCTCAAACATGCACCCATACAGACCCGAACCCCCGACCCCCAACTTAGCTCACACACTCAAACATGCACCCATACAGACCCAAACCCCGCACCCCCCAACTCAGCACACGCACTCTCAAGCATGCACCCATACAGACCCAAACTCCACACCCCCAACTCAGCATACACACTCATGCATGCACCCATACGGACCCGAACCCCCCACCCCCCAACTCAGCACACACTCTGAAGCATGCACCCATACAGACCCGAACCCTCACCCCCAACTCAGCGCACACACTCAAGCATGCACCCATAAAGTCCCGAACCCCCCACCCCCCAACTCAGCACACAAACTCTCAAGCATGCACCCATACAGACCTGAACCTCCCACCCCCAACTCAGCACACACACTCAAACATGCACCCATAAAGACCCGAACCCCCAACCCCCAACTCAACACACAAACCCTCAAGCATGCACCCATACAGACCCGAACCCCCCACCCCCAACTCAGCACACACTCAAGTATGCACCCATACAGACCCGAACCCCCACCTCCCAACTCAGCACACAAACTCTCAAGCATGCACCCATACAGACCCAAACTCCCCACCCCCCAAATCAGCACACTCTCAGACATGCACCCATATAGACCCAAACCCCCCACCCCCCAAATTAGTACACTCTCAAACATGCACCCATACAGACCCGAACCCCCCACCCTCCAACTCAGCAGACACACTCAAACATGCACCCGGACCCCCCAACCCCCAACTCAGAACACACATTCTCAAGCATGCACCCATACAGACCTGAACCCAACACCCCCAAATCAGCACACACAATGAAGCAAGCACCCATACAGACCCGAATCCCCCATCCCCCAACTCAGCACATAAACTCTCAGACATGCACCCATACAGACCCAAACCCCCCACCCCCCAAATTAGCACTCTCTCAAACATGCACCCATACAGACCCGAACCCCCACCCCCCAACTCAGCACACACACTCAAACATGCACCCATACAGACCCGGAACCACCAACCCCCAACTCAGCACACACACTCTCAAGCATGCACCCATACAGACCCAAACCCCACACCCCCAACTCAGCACACACACTGAAGCATGCGCCCATACAGACCCGAATCCCCCACCCCCCAACTCAGCACATAAACTCTCAAGCATGCACCCATACAGACCCAAACCCCCCACCCCCAACTCAGCACACACACTTAAAAATGCACCCATACAGACCCGAACCACCCCACCCCCCAACTCAGCACACACACTCTCAAGCATGCACCCATACAGACCCGAACCCCCCACCCCCAACTCAGCACACACACTCAAACATGCACCCATAACATCCCGAACCATCCACCCCCAACTCAGCACACACACTAAAGTATGCACCCATACAGACCCGAACCCCCACCCCCCAAATCAGCACACAAACTCTTAAGCATGCACCCATACAGACCTGAACTCCCCACCCTCCCAAATCAGCACACTCTCAGACATGTACCCATAGAGACCCAAACCCCCCATCCCCCAAATTAGCACACTCTCAAACATGCATGCATACAGACCCGAACCCCCATCCCCCAACTCAGCACACACACTCAAACATGCACCCATACAGACCCGGACCCCACACCCCCAACTCAGCACACAAAATATCAAGCATGCACCCATACAGACCCGAACCCCCCACCCCCAACTCAGCACACACACTCAAGTATGCACCCATACAGACCCGAACCCCCACCCCCCAAATCAGCACACAAACTCTTAAGCATGCACCCATACAGACCCGAATTCCCCACCCTCCCAAATCAGCACACTCTCAGACATGCACCCATATAGACCCAAACCCCCCACACCCCGAATTAGCACACTCTCAAACATGCACCCATACAGACCAGAACCCCCCACCCCCCAACTCAGCAGACACACTCAAACATGCACCCATACAGGCCCGGACCCCCCAACCCCCAACTCAGCACACACATTCTCAAGCATTCACCCATACAGACCTGAACCCCACACCCCCAACTCAGCACACACACTGAAGCATGCACCCATACAGACCCGAATCCCCCATCCCCCAACTCAGCACATAAACTCTAGACATGCACCCATACAGACCATAACCCCCCACCACCCAAATTAGCACTCTCTCAAACATGCACCCATACAGACCCGAACCCCCACCCCCCAACTCAGCACACACACTCAAACATGCACCCATACAGACCCGGAACCACCAACCCCCAACTCAGCACACACACTCTCAAGCATGCACCCATACAGACCCAAACCCCACACCCCCAACTCAGCACACACACTGAAGCATGCGCCCATACAGACCCGAATCCCCCATCCCCCAACTCAGCACATAAACTCTCAAGCATGCACCCATACAGACCCAAACCCCCCACCCCCAACTCAGCACACACACTTAAAAATGCACCCATACAGACCCGAACCCCCCAGCCCCCAACTCAGCACACACACTCTCAAGCTTGCACCCATACAGACCCGAACCCCCCACCACCAACTCAGCACACACACTCAAACATGCACCCATAACATCCCGAACCACCCACCCCCAACTCAGCACACACACTCAAATATGCACCCATACAGACCCGAACCCCCACCCCCCAAATCAGCACACAAACTCTTAAGCATGCACCCATACAGACCCGAACTCCCCACCCTCCCAAATCAGCACACTCTCAGACATGTACCCATACAGACCCAAACCCCCATCCCCCAAATTAGCACACTCTCAAACATGCATGCATACAGACCCGAACCCCCATCCCCCAACTCAGCACACACACTCAAACATGCACGCATACAGACCCGGACCCCACACCCCCAACTCAGCACACAAAATATCAAGCATGCACCCATACAGACTCAAACCCCACACCCCCAACTCAGCACACCCACTGAAGCATGCACCCATACAGACCCGAATCCCCCACCCCCCAACTCAGCACATAAACTCTCAAGCATGCACCCATACAGACCCGAGCCCCCCACCCCCAACTCACCACACACACTTAAACATGCACCCATACAGACCCGAACCCCGCACCCCCCAACTCAGCACACACACTCTCAAGCATGCACCCATACAGACCAGAACCCCCCACCCCCAACTCAGGACACACACTGAAGCATGCACCCATGCAGACCCGGACCCCCCACCCCCCAACTCAGCAGAAAAACTCTCAAGCATGCACCCATACAGACGTGAACCTCCCACCCCCAACTCAGCAAACACACTCAAGCATGCAACCATACAGACCTGAACCCCCAACTCAGCACACAAACTCTCAAGCATGCACCCATACAGACACGAACTCCCCACACCCCAGATCAGCACACTCTCAGACATGCACCCATACAAACCAAACCCGCACACCCCAAATCAGCACACCCTCAAACATGCACCAATACAGACCCGAACCCCCACCCCCAAATCAGCACACACACTCAAACATGCACCCATACAGACCCAAACCCCCCACCCCCCAACTCAGCACACACACTCTCAAGCATGCACCCATACAGACCCGAACACCACACCCCCAACTCAGAAAACACACTCAAGCATGCACCCATTCAGACCCGAACCCCCCACCCCCAACTCAGCACACAGACTCTCAAGCATGCACCCATACAGACCCAAACCCACCACCCCCAAATCAGCACACACACTCAAACATGCACCCATACAGACACAACCCCCCACCCCCCAACTCAGCACACAAACTCTCAAGCATGCACCCATACATACCCGAATCCCCCACCCCCAAATCAGCACCCTCTCAGACATGCACCCATACAGACCCAAACCACCCACCCCCCAAATCAGCACACAAATTCTCAAACATGCACCCATACAGACCTGAAGCCCCCACCCCCAACTCAGCACACACACTCAAACATACACCCATACAGTCCCGAACCCCCCACCCCCCAACTCAGCACACAAACTCAAGCAAGAACCCATACAGACATGAACCCCCACCCCCCAACTCAGCACACAAACTCTCAAACATGCACCCATACAGACCTGAACCCCCCACCCCCCAAATCAGCACACTCTCAAACATGCACCCATAAAGACCCGAACCCCCCACCCCCAACTCAGCACACACACTCAAACATGCACCCATACAGACCCAAACCCCACACCCCCCAACTCAGCACACACATTCTCATGCATGCACCCATACAGACCCAAACTCCACACCCCCAACTCAGCACACATACTCATGCATGCACCCATACAGACCCGAACCCCCCACCCCCCAACTCAGCACACACACTGATGCATGCACCCATACAGACCCGAATCCCCCACCCCCCACCTCAGTACATAAACTCTCAAGCATGCACCCATACAGACCCGAACCCCCCACCCCCCATCTCAGCACACACACTAAGCATGCACGCATACAGACCCGAACCCCCACCCCCCAACTCAGCACACAAACTCTCAAGCATGCACCCATAGAGACCTGAACCTCCCAACCCCAACTTAGCACACACACTGAAACATGCACCCATACAGACCCAAAACCCCCAACCCCCAACTCAGCACACAAACCCTGAAGCATGCACCCATACAGACCCGAACCCCCCACCCCCAACTCAGCACACACACTGAAACATGCACCCATACAGACCCGAACCCCCCAAACCCCAACTCAGCACACAAACCCTCAAGCATGCACCCATACAGACCCGAACCCCCCACCCCCAACTCAGCACACACACTCAAGTATGCACCCATACAGACCCGAACCCCCACCTCCCAACTCAGCACACAAACTCTCAAGCATGCACCCATACAGACCCAAACTCCCCACCCCCCAAATCAGCACACTCTCAGACATGCACCCATATAGACCCAAACCCCCCACCCACCAAATTAGCACATTCTCAAACATGCACCGATACTGACCCGCACCCCCCAGCCCCCCAACTCAGCAGACACACTCAAACATGCACCCATACAGGCCCGGACCCCCCACCCCCAACTCAGCACACACTCTCAAACATGCTCCCATACAGACCCGAACCACACACCCCCAACTCAGCACACACACTCAAGCATGCAACCATACAGACCTGAACCCCCACCCCCCAACTCAGCACACAAAACCTCAAGCATGCACCCATACAGACCCAAACCCCCCACCCCCAACTCAGCACACACTCTCAAACATGCTCCCATACAGACCTGAACCACCCACCCCCAACTCAGCACACACACTCAAGCATGCAACCATACAGACCTGAACCCCCACCCCCCAACTCAGCACACAAACTCTCAAGCATGCACCCATACAGACACGAACTCCCCACCCCCCAGATCAGCACACTCTCAGACATGCACCCATACAAACCCAAACCCCCCACACCCCAAATCAGCACACCCTCAAACATGCACCAATACAGACCCGAACCCCCACCCCCCAAATCAGCACACACACTCAAACATGCACCCATACAGACCCGAACCCCCCACCCCCCAACTCCGCACACACACTCTCAAGCATGCACCCATACAGACCCGAACACCACACCCCCAACTCAGAAAACACACTCAAGCATGCACCCATTCAGACCCGAACCCCCCACCCCCAACTCAGCACACAGACTCTCAAGCATGCACCCATACAGACCCAAACCCACCACCCCCAAATCAGCACACACACTCAAACATGCACCCATACAGACACAACCCCCCACCCCCCAACTCAGCACACACACTCTCAAGCATGCACCCATACATACCCGAATCCCCCACCCCCAAATCAGCACCCTCTCAGACATGCACCCATACAGACCCAAACCACCCACCCCCCAAATCAGCACACAAACTCTCAAACATGCACCCATACAGACCTGAAGCCCCCACCCCCAACTCAGCACACACACTCAAACATACACCCATACAGTCCCGAACCCCTCACCCCCCAACTCAGCGCACAAACTCAAGCAAGCACCCATACAGACATGAACCCCCACCCCCCAACTCAGCACACAAACTCTCAAGCATGCACCCATACAGACCTGAACCCCCCACCCCCCAAATCAGCACACTCTCAAACATGCACCCATAAAGACCCGAACCCCCCACCCCCAACTCAGCACACACACTCAAACATCCACCCATACAGACCCAAACCCCACACCCCCCAACTCAGCACACACACTCTCAAGCATGCACCCATACAGACCCAAACTCCACACCCCCAACTCAGCACACATACTCATGCATGCACCCATACAGACCCGAACCCCCCACCCCCCAACTCAGCACACACACTGAAGCATGCACCCATACAGACCCGAATCCCCCACCCCCCACCTCAGTACATAAACTCTCAAGCATGCACCCATACAGACCCGAACCCCCCACCCCCCATCTCAGCACACACACTCTCAAGCATGCACCCATACAGACCCGAACCCCCCCACCCCCAACTCAGCACACACACTCAGCATGCACGCATACAGACCCGAACCCCCACCCCCCAACTCAGCACACAAACTCTCAAGCATGCACCCATACAGACCTGAACCTCCCAACCCCAACTTAGCACACACACTCAAACATGCACCCATACAGACCCAAACCCCCCAACCCCCAACTCAGCACACAAACCCTGAAGCATGCACCCATACAGACCCGAACCCCCCACCCCCAACTCAGCACACACACTGAAACATGCACCCATACAGACCCGAACCCCCCAAACCCCAACTCAGCACACAAACACTCAAGCATGCACCCATACAGACCCGAACCCCCCACCCCCAACTCAGCACACACACTCAAGTATGCACCCATACAGACCCGAACCCCCACCTCCCAACTCAGCACACAAACTCTCAAGCATGCACCCATACAGACCCAAACTCCCCACCCCCAAATCAGCACACTCTCAGACATGCACCCATATAGACCCAAACCACCCACCCACCAAATTAGCACATTCTCAAACATGCACCGATACTGACCCGAACCCCCCACCCCCCCAACTCAGCAGACACACTCAAACATGCACCCATACAGGCCCGGACCCCCCAACCCCAAACTCAGCACACTCATTCTCAAGCATGCACCCATACAGACCCGAACCCCACACCCCCAACTCAGCACACACACTGAAGCATGCACCCATACAGACCCGAACCCCCCACCCCCCAACTCAGCACACACATTCTCAAGCATGCACCCATACAGACCAGAATCCGGCACCCCCAAATCATCTCCCTCTCAAACATACACCCATACAGACCCGAACCCCCGCCCCCCAAATCAGCACACAAACTCTCAAGCATGCACCCATACAGACCCGAACCCCCCACCCCCAATTCAGCACACACACTCAAACATGCACCCATACAGACCCGAACCCCCACCCCCATCTCAGCACACACACTCTCAAGCATGCACCCATACAGACCTAAACCCCCCACCCCCAACTCAGCACACTCACTCAAGCATGCACCCATGCAGACCCGAACCCCCCAAACCCCAACTCAGCACACAAACCCTCAAGCATGCACCCAGACAGACCCGAACCCCCCACCCCCAACTCAGCACACAAACTCTCAAGCATGCACCCATACAGACCCGAACCCCCCACCCCCAACTCAGCACACAAACTCTCAAGCATGCACCCATACAGACCCAAACTCCCCACCCCCCAAATCAGCACACTCTCAGACACGCACCCATATAGGCCCAAACCACCCACCCCCCAAATTAGCACACTCTCAAACATGCACCCATAAAGACCCGAACCCCTCACCCTCCAACTCAGCAGACACATTCAAACATGCACCCATACAGGCCCTGACCCCCCAACCCCAACTCAGCACACACATTCTCAAGCATGCACCCATACAGACCTGAACCCCACACCCCCATCTCAGCACACACACTGAAGCATGCAACCATACAGACCCGAATCCCCCATCCCCCAACTCAGCACATAAACTCTCAAGCATGCACCCATACAGACCCAAACCCCCCACCCCCAACTCAGCACACGCACTTAAACATGCACGCATACAGACCCGAACCCCCCACCCCCCAACTCAGCACACACATTCTCAAGCATGCACCCATACAGACCAGAATCTGGCACCCCCAAATCAGCACCCTCTCAAACATACACCCATACAGGCCCGGACCCCCAACCCCCAACTCAGCACACACATTCTCAAGCATGCACCCATACAGACCTGAACCCCACACCCCCAACTCAGCACACACACTGAAGCATGCAACCATACAGACCCGAACCCCCCACCCCCCAACTCAGCACACAGACTCTCAAGCATGCACCCATACAGACCCGAACCCACCACCCCCAACTCAGCACACACACTCAAACATGCACTGATAAAGACCCATACCCCCACCTCCCAACTCAGCACACACACTCTCAAGCATGCACCCATACAGACCTAAATCCCCCACCCCCAAATCAGCACCCTCTCAAACATGCACCCATACAGACCCAAACCCCCCACCCCCCAAATCAGCACACAAACTCTCAAACATGCACCCATACAGACCCAAAGCCCCCACCCCCAACTCAGCACACACACTCAAACATACACCCATACAGTCCCAAACCCCCCACCCCCAACTCAGCACACAAACTCAAGCAAGCACCCATACAGACCTGAATCCCCACCCCCCAACTCAGTACACAAACTCTCAAGCATGCACCCATACAGACCCGAACCCCCACCCCCAACTCAGCACACACACTCAAGTATGCACCCATACAGACCCGAACCCCCACCTCCCAACTCAGCACACAAACTCTCAAGCATGCACCCATACAGACCCAAACTCCCCACCCCCCAAATCAGCACTCTCAGACATTCACCCATATAGACCCAAACCCCCCACCCCCCAAATTAGCACACTCTCAAACATGCACCCATACAGACCCGAACCCCCCACCCCCCAACTCAGCAGACACACTCAAACATGCACCCATACAGGCCCAGACCCCCCAACCCCCAACTCAGCACACACATTCTCAAGCATGCACCCATACAGACCTGAACCCCACACCCCCAACTCAGCACACACACTGAAGCATGCACCCATACAGACCCGAATCCCCCATCCCCCAACTCAGCACATAAACTCTCAGACATGCACCCATACAGACCCAAACCCCCTACCCACAAATTAGCACTCTCTCAAACATGCACCCATACAGACCCGAACCCCCACCCCCCAACTCAGCACACACACTCAAACATGCACCCATACAGACCCGAACCTCCACCCTCCAAATCAGCACACACACTCAAACATGCACCCATACAGACCCGGAACCACCAACCCCCAACTCAGCACACACACTCTCAAGCATGCACCCATACAGACCCAAATCCCCCACCCCCAAATCAGCACCCTCTCAAATATGCACCCATACAGACCCAAACCCCCCACCCCCCAAATCAGCACACAAACTCTCAAACATGCACCCATACAGACCCGAAGCCCCCACCCCCAACTCAGCACACACACTCAAACATACACCCATACAGTCCCGAACCCCCCACCCCCAACTCAGCACACAAACTCAAGCAAGCACCCATACAGACCTGAACCCCCACCCCCCAACTCAGCACACAAACTCTCAAGCATGCACCCATACAGACCCGAACCCCCCATCCCCAACTCAGCACACACACTCAAGTATGCACCCATACAGACCAGAACCCCCACCTCCCAACTCAGCACACAAACTCTCAAGCATGCACCCATACAGACCCAAACTCCCCACCCCCCAAATCAGCACTCTCAGACATGCACCCATATAGACCCAAACCCCCCACCCCCCAAATTAGCACACTCTCAAACATGCACCCATACAGACCCGAACCCCCCACCCCCCAACTCAGCAGACACACTCAAACATGCACCCATACAGGCCCGGACCCCCCAACCCCCAACTCAGCACACACATTCTCAAGCATGCACCCATACAGACCTGAACCCCACACCCCCAACTCAGCACACACACTGAAGCATGCACCCATACAGACACGAATCCCCATCCCCCAACTCAGCACATAAACTCTCAGACATGCACCCATACAGACCCAAACCCCCTACCCACAAATTAGCACTCTCTCAAACATGCACCCATACAGACCCGAACCCCCACCCCCCAACTCAGCACACACACTCAAACATACACCCATACAGTCCCAAACCCCCCACCCCAACTCAGCACACAAACTCAAGCAAGCACCCATACAGACCTGAATCCCCACCCCCCAACTCAGTACACAAACTCTCAAGCATGCACCCATACAGACCCGAACCCCCACCCCCAACTCAGCACACACACTCAAGTATGCACCCATACAGACCCGAACCCCCACCTCCCAACTCAGCACACAAACTCTCAAGCATGCACCCATACAGACCCAAACTCCCCACCCCCCAAATTAGCACACTCTCAAACATGCACCCATACAGACCCGAACCCCCCACCCCCCAACTCAGCAGACACACTCAAACATGCACCCATACAGGCCCAGACCCCCCAACCCCCAACTCAGCACACACATTCTCAAGCATGCACCCATACAGACCTGAACCCCACACCCCCAACTCAGCACACACACTGAAGCATGCACCCATACAGACCCGAATCCCCCATCCCCCAACTCAGCACATAAACTCTCAGACATGCACCCATACAGACCCAAACCCCCTACCCACAAATTAGCACTCTCTCAAACATGCACCCATACAGACCCGAACCCCCACCCCCCAACTCAGCACACACACTCAAACATGCACCCATACAGACCCGAACCCCCACCCTCCAACTCAGCACACACAATCAAACATGCACCCATACAGACCCGGAACCACCAACCCCCAACTCAGCACACACACTCTCAAGCATGCACCCATACAGACCCAAATCCCCCACCCCCAAATCAGCACCCTCTCAAATATGCACCCATACAGACCCACACCCCCCACCCCCCAAATCAGCACACAAACTCTCAAACATGCACCCATACAGACCCGAAGCCCCCACCCCCAACTCAGCACACACACTCAAACATACACCCATACAGTCCCGAACCCCCCACCCCCAACTCAGCACACAAACTCAAGCAAGCACCCATACAGACCTGAACCCCCACCCCCCAACTCAGCACACAAACTCTCAAGCATGCACCCATACAGACCCGAACCCCCCATCCCCAACTCAGCACACACACTCAAGTATGCACCCATACAGACCAGAACCCCCACCTCCCAACTCAGCACACAAACTCTCAAGCATGCACCCATACAGACCCAAACTCCACACCCCCCAAATCAGCACTCTCAGACATGCACCCATATAGACCCAAACCCCCCACCCCCCAAATTAGCACACTCTCAAACATGCACCCATACAGACCCGAACCCCCCACCCCCCAACTCAACAGACACACTCAAACATGCACCCATACAGGCCCGGACCCCCCAACCCCCAACTCAGCACACACATTCTCAAGCATGCACCCATACAGACCTGAACCCCACACCCCCAACTCAGCACACACACTGAAGCATGCACCCATACAGACCCGAATCCCCATCCCCCAACTCAGCACATAAACTCTCAGACATGCACCCATACAGACCCAAACCCCCTACCCACAAATTAGCACTCTCTCAAACATGCACCCATACAGACCCGAACCCCCACCCCCCAACTCAGCACACACACTCAAACATGCACCCATACAGACCCGGAACCACCAACCCCCAACTCAGCACATACACTCTCAAGCATGCACCCATACAGACCCAAACCCCACACCCCCAACTCAGCACACACACTGAAGCATGCGCCCATACAGACCCGAATCCCCCACCCCCCAACTCAGCACATAAACTCTCAAGCATGCACCCATACAGACCCAAACCCCCCACCCCCAACTCAGCACACACACTTAAACATGCACCCATACAGACCCGAACCCCCACCCCCCAACTCAGCACACACACTCTCAAGCATGCACCCATACAGACCCGAACCCCCACCCCCAACTCAGCACACACACTCAAGCATGCACTCATACAGACCCGAACCCCCCCACCCCCCAACTCAGCACACAAACTATCAAGCATGCACCCATACAGACCTGAACCCCCCACCCCCAACTCAGCACACAGACTCTCAAGCATGCACCCATACAGACCCAAACCCACCACCCCCAAATCAGCACACACACTCAAACATGCACCCATACAGACACAACCCCCCACCCCCCAAACTCAGCACACACACTCTCAAGCATGCACCCATACATACCCGAATCCCCCACCCCCAAATCAGCACCCTCTCAGACATGCACCCATACAGACCCAAACCACCCACCCCCCAAATCAGCACACAAACTCTCAAACATGCACCCATACAGACCTGAAGCCCCCACCCCCAACTCAGCACACACACTCAAACATACACCCATACAGTCCCGAACCCCCCCACCCCCCAACTCAGCACACAAACTCAAGCAAGCACCCATACAGACATGAACCCCCACCCCCAACTCAGCACACAAACTCTCAAGCATGCACCCATACAGACTTGAACCCCCCACACCCCAAATCAGCACACTCTCAGACATGCACCCATACAGATCCGAACCCCCACCCCCCAAATCAGCACACTCTCAGACATGCACCCATAAAGACCCGAACCCCCCACCCCCAACTCAGCACACACACTCAAACATGCACCCATACAGACCCAAACCCCACACCCCCAACTCAGCACACACACTCTCAAGCATGCACCCAGACAGACCCAAACTCCACACCCCCAACTCAGCACACATACTCATGCATGCACCCATACAGACCCGAACCCCCCACCCCCCAACTCAGCACACACACTGAAGCATGCACCCATACAGACCCGAATCCCCCACCCCCCACCTCAGTACATAAACTCTCAAGCATGCACCCATACAGACCCGAACCCCCCACCCCCCATCTCAGCACACACACTCTCAAGCATGCACCTATACAGACCCGAACCCCCCCACCCCCAACTCAGCACACACACTCAGCATGCACGCATACAGACCCGAAACCCCACCCCCCAACTCAGCACACAAACTCTCAAGCATGCACCCATACAGACCTGAACCTCCCAAACCCAACTCAGCACACACACTCAAACATGCACCCATACAGACACGAACCCCCCAACCCCCAACTCAGCACACAAACCCTCAAGCATGCACCCATACAGACCCGAACCCCCCACCCCCAACTCAGCACACACACTGAAACATGCACCCATACAGACCCGAACCCCCCAAACCCCAACTCAGCACACAAACCCTCAAGCATGCACCCATACAGACCCGAACCCCCCACCCACAACTCAGCACACACACTCAAGTGTGCACCCATACAGGCCCGGACCCCCCAACCCCCAACTCAGCACACTCATTCTCAAGCATGCACCCATACAGACCCGAACCCCACACCCCCAACTCAGCACACACACTGAAGCATGCACCCATACAGACCCGAACCCCCCAACCCCCAACTCAGCACGCACATTTTCAAGCATGCACCCATAGAGACCAGAATCCGGCACACCCAAATCAGCTCCCTCTCAAACATACACCCATACAGACCCGAACCCCCCGCCCCCCAAATCAGCACACAAACTCTCAAGCATGCACCCATACAGACCTGAACCTCCCACCCCAAACTCAGCACACACACTCAAACATGCACCCATACAGACCCGAACCCCCCAACCTTCAACTCAGCACACAAACCCTCAAGCATGCACCCATAAAGACCCGAACCCCCCACCCCCAACTCAGCACACACACTCAAGTATGCACCCATACAGACCCGAACCCCCACCTCCCAACTCAGCACACAAACTCTCAAGCATGCACCCATACAGACCCAAACTCCCCACCCCCCAAATCAGCACACTCTCAGACATGCACCCATATAGACCCAAACCCCCCACCCCCCAAATTAGCACACAAACCCTCAAGCATGCACCCATAAAGACCCGAACCCCCCACCCCCAACTCAGCACACACACTCAAGTATGCACCCATACAGACCCGACCCCCACCTCCCAACTCAGCACACAAACTCTCAAGCATGCACCCATACAGTCCCGAACCCCCCCACCCCCCAACTCAGCACACAAACTCAAGCAAGCACCCATACAGACATGAACCCCCACACCCCAACTCAGCACACAAACTCTCAAGCATGCACCCATACAGACCTGAACCCCCCACACCCCAAATCAGCACACTCTCAGACATGCACCCATACAGATCCGAACCCCCACCCCCCAAATCAGCACACTCTCAGACAAGCACCCATAAAGACCCAAACCCCCCACCCCCAACTCAGCACACACACTCAAACATGCACCCATACAGACCCAAACCCCACACCCCCAACTCAGCACACATACTCATGCATGCATCCATACAGACCCGAACCCCCCACCCCCCAACTCAGCACACACACTGAAGCATGCACCCATACAGTCCCGAACCCCCCACCCCCCATCTCAGCACACACACTCTCAAGCATGCACCTATACAGACCCGAACCCCCCCACCCCCAACTCAGCACACACACTCAGCATGCACGCATACAGACCCAAAACCCCACCCCCCAACTCAGCACACAAACTCTCAAGCATGCACCCATACAGACCTGAACCTCCCAACCCCAACTCAGCACACACATCAAACATGCACCCATACAGACCCGAACCCCCCAACCCCCAACTCAGCACACAAACCCTCAAGCATGCACCCATACAGACCCGAACCCCCCACCCCCAACTCAGCACACACACTGAAACATGCACCCATACAGACCCGAACCCCCCAAACCCCAACTCAGCACACAAACCCTCAAGCATGCACCCATACAGACCCGAACCCCCCACCCCCAACTCAGCACACACACTCAAGTGTGCACCCATACAGGCCTGGACCCCCCAACCCCCAACTCAGCACACTCATTCTCAAGCATGCACCCATACAGACCCGAACCCCACACCCCCAACTCAGCACACACACTGAAGCATGCACCCATACAGACCCGAACCCCCCACCCCCCAACTCAGCACGCACATTCTCAAGCATGCACTCATACAGACCAGAATCCGGCACACCCAAATCAGCTCCCTCTCAAACATGCACCCATACAGACCCGAATTCCCGCCCCCCAAATCAGCACACAAACTCTCAAGCATGCACCCATACAGACCTAAACCTCCCACCCCAAACTCAGCACACACACTCAAACATGCACCCATACAGACCCGAACCCCCCAACCCCCAACTCAGCACACAAACCCTCAAGCATGCACCCATAAAGACCCGAACCCCCCACCCCCAACTCAGCACACACACTCAAGTATGCACCCATACAGACCCGAACCCCCACCTCCCAACTCAGCACACAAACTCTCAAGCATGCACCCATACAGACCCAAACTCCCCACCCCCCAAATCAGCACACTCTCAGACATGCACCCATATAGACCCAAACCCCCCACCCCTCAAATTAGCACACTCTCAAACATGCACCCATAAAGACCCGAACCCCTCACCCTCCAACTCAGCAGACACATTCAAACATGCACCCATACAGGCCCGGACCCCCCAACCCCCAACTCAGCACACACATTCTCAAGCATGCACCCATACAGACCTGAACCCCACACCCCCAACTCAGCACACACACTGAAGCATGCAACCATAAAGACCCGAACCCCTCACCCTCCAACTCAGCAGACACATTCAAACATGCACCCATACAGGCCCTGACCCCCCAACCCCAACTCAGCACACACATTCTCAAGCATGCACCCATACAGACCTGAACCCCACACCCCCATCTCAGCACACACACTGAAGCATGCAACCATACAGACCCGAATCCCCCATCCCCCAACTCAGCACATAAACTCTCAAGCATGCACCCATACAGACCCAAACCCCCCACCCCCAACTCAGCACACGCACTTAAACATGCACGCATACAGACCCGAACCCCCCACCCCCCAACTCAGCACACACATTCTCAAGCATGCACCCATACAGACCAGAATCTGGCACCCCCAAATCAGCACCCTCTCAAACATACACCCATACAGGCCCGGACCCCCAACCCCCAACTCAGCACACACATTCTCAAGCATGCACCCATACAGACCTGAACCCCACACCCCCAACTCAGCACACACACTGAAGCATGCAACCATACAGACCCGAACCCCCCACCCCCCAACTCAGCACACAGACTCTCAAGCATGCACCCATACAGACCCGAACCCACCACCCCCAACTCAGCACACACACTCAAACATGCACTGATAAAGACCCATACCCCCACCTCCCAACTCAGCACACACACTCTCAAGCATGCACCCATACAGACCTAAATCCCCCACCCCCAAATCAGCACCCTCTCAAACATGCACCCATACAGACCCAAACCCCCCACCCCCCAAATCAGCACACAAACTCTCAAACATGCACCCATACAGACCCAAAGCCCCCACCCCCAACTCAGCACACACACTCAAACATACACCCATACAGTCCCAAACCCCCCACCCCCAACTCAGCACACAAACTCAAGCAAGCACCCATACAGACCTGAATCCCCACCCCCCAACTCAGTACACAAACTCTCAAGCATGCACCCATACAGACCCGAACCCCCACCCCCAACTCAGCACACACACTCAAGTATGCACCCATACAGACCCGAACCCCCACCTCCCAACTCAGCACACAAACTCTCAAGCATGCACCCATACAGACCCAAACTCCCCACCCCCCAAATCAGCACTCTCAGACATTCACCCATATAGACCCAAACCCCCCACCCCCCAAATTAGCACACTCTCAAACATGCACCCATACAGACCCGAACCCCCCACCCCCCAACTCAGCAGACACACTCAAACATGCACCCATACAGGCCCAGACCCCCCAACCCCCAACTCAGCACACACATTCTCAAGCATGCACCCATACAGACCTGAACCCCACACCCCCAACTCAGCACACACACTGAAGCATGCACCCATACAGACCCGAATCCCCCATCCCCCAACTCAGCACATAAACTCTCAGACATGCACCCATACAGACCCAAACCCCCTACCCACAAATTAGCACTCTCTCAAACATGCACCCATACAGACCCGAACCCCCACCCCCCAACTCAGCACACACACTCAAACATGCACCCATACAGACCCGAACCCCCACCCTCCAAATCAGCACACACACTCAAACATGCACCCATACAGACCCGGAACCACCAACCCCCAACTCAGCACACACACTCTCAAGCATGCACCCATACAGACCCAAATCCCCCACCCCCAAATCAGCACCCTCTCAAATATGCACCCATACAGACCCAAACCCCCCACCCCCCAAATCAGCACACAAACTCTCAAACATGCACCCATACAGACCCGAAGCCCCCACCCCCAACTCAGCACACACACTCAAACATACACCCATACAGTCCCGAACCCCCCACCCCCAACTCAGCACACAAACTCAAGCAAGCACCCATACAGACCTGAACCCCCACCCCCCAACTCAGCACACAAACTCTCAAGCATGCACCCATACAGACCCGAACCCCCCATCCCCAACTCAGCACACACACTCAAGTATGCACCCATACAGACCAGAACCCCCACCTCCCAACTCAGCACACAAACTCTCAAGCATGCACCCATACAGACCCAAACTCCCCACCCCCCAAATCAGCACTCTCAGACATGCACCCATATAGACCCAAACCCCCCACCCCCCAAATTAGCACACTCTCAAACATGCACCCATACAGACCCGAACCCCCCACCCCCCAACTCAGCAGACACACTCAAACATGCACCCATACAGGCCCGGACCCCCCAACCCCCAACTCAGCACACACATTCTCAAGCATGCACCCATACAGACCTGAACCCCACACCCCCAACTCAGCACACACACTGAAGCATGCACCCATACAGACACGAATCCCCATCCCCCAACTCAGCACATAAACTCTCAGACATGCACCCATACAGACCCAAACCCCCTACCCACAAATTAGCACTCTCTCAAACATGCACCCATACAGACCCGAACCCCCACCCCCCAACTCAGCACACACACTCAAACATACACCCATACAGTCCCAAACCCCCCACCCCAACTCAGCACACAAACTCAAGCAAGCACCCATACAGACCTGAATCCCCACCCCCCAACTCAGTACACAAACTCTCAAGCATGCACCCATACAGACCCGAACCCCCACCCCCAACTCAGCACACACACTCAAGTATGCACCCATACAGACCCGAACCCCCACCTCCCAACTCAGCACACAAACTCTCAAGCATGCACCCATACAGACCCAAACTCCCCACCCCCCAAATTAGCACACTCTCAAACATGCACCCATACAGACCCGAACCCCCCACCCCCCAACTCAGCAGACACACTCAAACATGCACCCATACAGGCCCAGACCCCCCAACCCCCAACTCAGCACACACATTCTCAAGCATGCACCCATACAGACCTGAACCCCACACCCCCAACTCAGCACACACACTGAAGCATGCACCCATACAGACCCGAATCCCCCATCCCCCAACTCAGCACATAAACTCTCAGACATGCACCCATACAGACCCAAACCCCCTACCCACAAATTAGCACTCTCTCAAACATGCACCCATACAGACCCGAACCCCCACCCCCCAACTCAGCACACACACTCAAACATGCACCCATACAGACCCGAACCCCCACCCTCCAACTCAGCACACACACTCAAACATGCACCCATACAGACCCGGAACCACCAACCCCCAACTCAGCACACACACTCTCAAGCATGCACCCATACAGACCCAAATCCCCCACCCCCAAATCAGCACCCTCTCAAATATGCACCCATACAGACCCACACCCCCCACCCCCCAAATCAGCACACAAACTCTCAAACATGCACCCATACAGACCCGAAGCCCCCACCCCCAACTCAGCACACACACTCAAACATACACCCATACAGTCCCGAACCCCCCACCCCCAACTCAGCACACAAACTCAAGCAAGCACCCATACAGACCTGAACCCCCACCCCCCAACTCAGCACACAAACTCTCAAGCATGCACCCATACAGACCCGAACCCCCCATCCCCAACTCAGCACACACACTCAAGTATGCACCCATACAGACCAGAACCCCCACCTCCCAACTCAGCACACAAACTCTCAAGCATGCACCCATACAGACCCAAACTCCACACCCCCCAAATCAGCACTCTCAGACATGCACCCATATAGACCCAAACCCCCCACCCCCCAAATTAGCACACTCTCAAACATGCACCCATACAGACCCGAACCCCCCACCCCCCAACTCAACAGACACACTCAAACATGCACCCATACAGGCCCGGACCCCCCAACCCCCAACTCAGCACACACATTCTCAAGCATGCACCCATACAGACCTGAACCCCACACCCCCAACTCAGCACACACACTGAAGCATGCACCCATACAGACCCGAATCCCCATCCCCCAACTCAGCACATAAACTCTCAGACATGCACCCATACAGACCCAAACCCCCTACCCACAAATTAGCACTCTCTCAAACATGCACCCATACAGACCCGAACCCCCACCCCCCAACTCAGCACACACACTCAAACATGCACCCATACAGACCCGGAACCACCAACCCCCAACTCAGCACATACACTCTCAAGCATGCACCCATACAGACCCAAACCCCACACCCCCAACTCAGCACACACACTGAAGCATGCGCCCATACAGACCCGAATCCCCCACCCCCCAACTCAGCACATAAACTCTCAAGCATGCACCCATACAGACCCAAACCCCCCACCCCCAACTCAGCACACACACTTAAACATGCACCCATACAGACCCGAACCCCCACCCCCCAACTCAGCACACACACTCTCAAGCATGCACCCATACAGACCCGAACCCCCACCCCCAACTCAGCACACACACTCAAGCATGCACTCATACAGACCTGAACCCCCCCACCCCCCAACTCAGCACACAAACTATCAAGCATGCACCCATACAGACCTGAACCCCCCACCCCCAACTCAGCACACAGACTCTCAAGCATGCACCCATACAGACCCAAACCCACCACCCCCAAATCAGCACACACACTCAAACATGCACCCATACAGACACAACCCCCCACCCCCCAAACTCAGCACACACACTCTCAAGCATGCACCCATACATACCCGAATCCCCCACCCCCAAATCAGCACCCTCTCAGACATGCACCCATACAGACCCAAACCACCCACCCCCCAAATCAGCACACAAACTCTCAAACATGCACCCATACAGACCTGAAGCCCCCACCCCCAACTCAGCACACACACTCAAACATACACCCATACAGTCCCGAACCCCCCCACCCCCCAACTCAGCACACAAACTCAAGCAAGCACCCATACAGACATGAACCCCCACCCCCAACTCAGCACACAAACTCTCAAGCATGCACCCATACAGACCTGAACCCCCCACACCCCAAATCAGCACACTCTCAGACATGCACCCATACAGATCCGAACCCCCACCCCCCAAATCAGCACACTCTCAGACATGCACCCATAAAGACCCGAACCCCCCACCCCCAACTCAGCACACACACTCAAACATGCACCCATACAGACCCAAACCCCACACCCCCAACTCAGCACACACACTCTCAAGCATGCACCCAGACAGACCCAAACTCCACACCCCCAACTCAGCACACATACTCATGCATGCACCCATACAGACCCGAACCCCCCACCCCCCAACTCAGCACACACACTGAAGCATGCACCCATACAGACCCGAATCCCCCACCCCCCACCTCAGTACATAAACTCTCAAGCATGCACCCATACAGACCCGAACCCCCCACCCCCCATCTCAGCACACACACTCTCAAGCATGCACCTATACAGACCCGAACCCCCCCACCCCCAACTCAGCACACACACTCAGCATGCACGCATACAGACCCGAAACCCCACCCCCCAACTCAGCACACAAACTCTCAAGCATGCACCCATACAGACCTGAACCTCCCAAACCCAACTCAGCACACACACTCAAACATGCACCCATACAGACACGAACCCCCCAACCCCCAACTCAGCACACAAACCCTCAAGCATGCACCCATACAGACCCGAACCCCCCACCCCCAACTCAGCACACACACTGAAACATGCACCCATACAGACCCGAACCCCCCAAACCCCAACTCAGCACACAAACCCTCAAGCATGCACCCATACAGACCCGAACCCCCCACCCACAACTCAGCACACACACTCAAGTGTGCACCCATACAGGCCCGGACCCCCCAACCCCCAACTCAGCACACTCATTCTCAAGCATGCACCCATACAGACCCGAACCCCACACCCCCAACTCAGCACACACACTGAAGCATGCACCCATACAGACCCGAACCCCCCAACCCCCAACTCAGCACGCACATTTTCAAGCATGCACCCATAGAGACCAGAATCCGGCACACCCAAATCAGCTCCCTCTCAAACATACACCCATACAGACCCGAACCCCCCGCCCCCCAAATCAGCACACAAACTCTCAAGCATGCACCCATACAGACCTGAACCTCCCACCCCAAACTCAGCACACACACTCAAACATGCACCCATACAGACCCGAACCCCCCAACCTTCAACTCAGCACACAAACCCTCAAGCATGCACCCATAAAGACCCGAACCCCCCACCCCCAACTCAGCACACACACTCAAGTATGCACCCATACAGACCCGAACCCCCACCTCCCAACTCAGCACACAAACTCTCAAGCATGCACCCATACAGACCCAAACTCCCCACCCCCCAAATCAGCACACTCTCAGACATGCACCCATATAGACCCAAACCCCCCACCCCCCAAATTAGCACACAAACCCTCAAGCATGCACCCATAAAGACCCGAACCCCCCACCCCCAACTCAGCACACACACTCAAGTATGCACCCATACAGACCCGACCCCCACCTCCCAACTCAGCACACAAACTCTCAAGCATGCACCCATACAGTCCCGAACCCCCCCACCCCCCAACTCAGCACACAAACTCAAGCAAGCACCCATACAGACATGAACCCCCACACCCCAACTCAGCACACAAACTCTCAAGCATGCACCCATACAGACCTGAACCCCCCACACCCCAAATCAGCACACTCTCAGACATGCACCCATACAGATCCGAACCCCCACCCCCCAAATCAGCACACTCTCAGACAAGCACCCATAAAGACCCAAACCCCCCACCCCCAACTCAGCACACACACTCAAACATGCACCCATACAGACCCAAACCCCACACCCCCAACTCAGCACACACACTCTCAAGCATGCACCCATACAGACCCAAACTCCACACCCCCAACTCAGCACACATACTCATGCATGCATCCATACAGACCCGAACCCCCCACCCCCCAACTCAGCACACACACTGAAGCATGCACCCATACAGTCCCGAACCCCCCACCCCCCATCTCAGCACACACACTCTCAAGCATGCACCTATACAGACCCGAACCCCCCCACCCCCAACTCAGCACACACACTCAGCATGCACGCATACAGACCCAAAACCCCACCCCCCAACTCAGCACACAAACTCTCAAGCATGCACCCATACAGACCTGAACCTCCCAACCCCAACTCAGCACACACATCAAACATGCACCCATACAGACCCGAACCCCCCAACCCCCAACTCAGCACACAAACCCTCAAGCATGCACCCATACAGACCCGAACCCCCCACCCCCAACTCAGCACACACACTGAAACATGCACCCATACAGACCCGAACCCCCCAAACCCCAACTCAGCACACAAACCCTCAAGCATGCACCCATACAGACCCGAACCCCCCACCCCCAACTCAGCACACACACTCAAGTGTGCACCCATACAGGCCTGGACCCCCCAACCCCCAACTCAGCACACTCATTCTCAAGCATGCACCCATACAGACCCGAACCCCACACCCCCAACTCAGCACACACACTGAAGCATGCACCCATACAGACCCGAACCCCCCACCCCCCAACTCAGCACGCACATTCTCAAGCATGCACTCATACAGACCAGAATCCGGCACACCCAAATCAGCTCCCTCTCAAACATGCACCCATACAGACCCGATTTCCCGCCCCCCAAATCAGCACACAAACTCTCAAGCATGCACCCATACAGACCTAAACCTCCCACCCCAAACTCAGCACACACACTCAAACATGCACCCATACAGACCCGAACCCCCCAACCCCCAACTCAGCACACAAACCCTCAAGCATGCACCCATAAAGACCCGAACCCCCCACCCCCAACTCAGCACACACACTCAAGTATGCACCCATACAGACCCGAACCCCCACCTCCCAACTCAGCACACAAACTCTCAAGCATGCACCCATACAGACCCAAACTCCCCACCCCCCAAATCAGCACACTCTCAGACATGCACCCATATAGACCCAAACCCCCCACCCCTCAAATTAGCACACTCTCAAACATGCACCCATAAAGACCCGAACCCCTCACCCTCCAACTCAGCAGACACATTCAAACATGCACCCATACAGGCCCGGACCCCCCAACCCCCAACTCAGCACACACATTCTCAAGCATGCACCCATACAGACCTGAACCCCACACCCCCAACTCAGCACACACACTGAAGCATGCAACCATACAGACCCGAACCCCCATCCCCCAACTCAGCACATAAACTCTCAAGCATGCACCCATACAGACCCAAACCACCCACCCCAACTCAGCACATGCACTTAAACATGCACCCATACAGACCCGAACCCCCCACCCCCCAACTCAGCACACACATTCTCAAGCATGCACCTATACAGACCAGAATCCGGCACCCCCAAATCAGCACCCTCTCAAACATACACCCATACAGGCCCGGACCCCCAACCCCCAACTCAGCACACACATTCTCAAGCATGCACCCATACAGACCTGAACCCCACACCCCCAACTCAGCACACACACTGAAGCATGCAACCATACAGACCCGAATCCCCCATCCCCCAACTCAGCACATAAACTCTCAAGCATGCACCCATACAGACCCGAACCCCACACCCCCAACTCAGCACACACACTGAAGCATGCACCCATACAGACCCGAACCCCCCACCCCCAACTCAGCACGCACATTCTCAAGCATGCACCCATACAGACCAGAATCCGGCACACCCAAATCAGCTCCCTCTCAAACATACACCCATACAGACCCGAACCCCCCACCCCCCAAATCAGCACACAAACTCTCAAGCATGCACCCATACAGACCTGAACCTCCCACCCCCAACTCAGCACACACACTCAAACATGCACCCATACAGACCCGAACCCCCCAACCCCCAACTCAGCACACAAACCCTCAAGCATGCACCCATAAAGACCCGAACCCCCCACCCCCAACTCAGCACACACACTCAAGTATGCACCCATACAGACCCGAACCCCCACCTCCCAACTCAGCACACAAACTCTCAAGCATGCACCCATACAGACCCAAACTCCCCACCCCACAAATCAGCACACTCTCAGACATGCACCCATATAGACCCAAACCCCCCACCCCCTAAATTAGCACACTCTCAAACATGCACCCATAAAGACCCGAACCCCTCACCCTCCAACTCAGCAGACACATTCAAACATGCACCCATACAGGCCCGGACCCCCCAACCCCCAACTCAGCACACACATTCTCAAGCATGCACCCATACAGACCTGAACCCCACACCCCCAACTCAGCACACACACTGAAGCATGCAACCATACAGACCCGAATCCCCCATCCCCCAACTCAGCACATAAACTCTCAAGCATGCACCCATACAGACCCAAACCCCCCACCCCAACTCAGCACACGCACTTAAACATGCACCCATACAGACCCGAACCCCCCACCCCCCAACTCAGCACACACATTCTCAAGCATGCACCTATACAGACCAGAATCCGGCACCCCCAAATCAGCACCCTCTCAAACATACACCCATACAGGCCCGGACCCCCAACCCCCAACTCAGCACACACATTCTCAAGCATGCACCCATACAGACCTGAACCCCACACCCCCAACTCAGCACACACACTGAAGCATGCAACCATACAGACCCGAATCCCCCATCCCCCAACTCAGCACATAAACTCTCAAGCATGCACCCATACAGACCCAAAACCCCCACCCCAACTCAGCACACGCACTTAAACATGCACCCATACAGACCCGAACCCCCCACCCCCCAACTCAGCACACACATTCTCAAGCATGCACCTATACAGACCAGAATCCGGCACCCCCAAATCAGCACCCTCTCAAACATACACCCATACAGGCCCGGACCCCCAACCCCCAACTCAGCACACACATTCTCAAGCATGCACCCATACAGACCTGAACCCCACACCCCCAACTCAGCACAAACACTGAAGCATGCAACCATACAGACCCGAACCCCCCACCCCCCAACTCAGCACACAGACTCTCAAGCATGCACCCATACAGACCCGAACCCACCACCCCCAACTCAGCACACACACTCAAACATGCACCCATAAAGACCCATACCCCCACCTCCCAACTCAGCACACACACTTCCAAGCATGCACCCATACAGACCCAAATCCCCCACCCCCAAATCAGCACCCTCTCAAACATGCACCCATACAGACCCAAACCCCCCACCCCCCAAATCAGCACACAAACTCTCAAACATGCACCCATACAGACCCGAAGCCCACAGCCCCAACTCAGCACACACACTCAAACATACACCCATACAGTCCCGAACCCCCCACCCCCAACTCAGCACACAAACTCAAGCAAGCACCCATACAGACCTGAACCCCCACCCCCCCACTCAGCACACAAACTCTCAAGCATGCACCCATACAGACCTGAACCCCCCCACACCCCAAATCAGCACACTCTCAGACATGCACACATACGGATCCGAACCCCCACCCCCCAAATCAGCACACTCTCAAACATGCACCCATACAGACCCGAACCCCCCACCCCCAACTCAGCTCACACACTCAAACATGCACCCATACAGACCCGAACCCCGCACCCCCCAACTCAGCACACACACTCTCAAGCATGCACCCATACAGACCCAAACTCCACACCCCCAACTCAGCACACACACTCATGCATGCACCCATACAGACCCGAACCCCCCACCCCCCAACTCAGCACACACTCTGATGCATGCACCCATACAGACCCGAACCCCCATCCCCAACTCAGCACAAACACTCAAGCATGCACCCATACAGACCCGAACCCCCCACCCCCCAACTCAGCACACAAACTCTCAAGCATGCACCCATACAGACCTGAACCTCCCACCCCCAACTCAGCACACACAGTCAAACATGCACCCATACAGACCCAAACCCCCCAACCCCCAACTCAACACACAAACCCTCAAGCATGCACCCATACAGACCCGAACCCCCCACCCCCCACCTCAGCACACACACTCAAGTATGCACCCATACAGACCCGAACCCCCACCTCCCAACTCAGCACACAAACTCTCAAGCATGCACCCATACAGACCTGAACCCCACAACCCCCAACTCAGCACATACACTGAAGCATGCACCCATAGAGACCCGAATCCCCCATCCCCCAACTCAGCACATAAACTCTCAAGCATGCACCCATAGAGACCCGAATCCCCCACCCCCCAAATCAGCACACTCTCAGACATGCACCCATATAGACCCAAACCCCCCACCCCCCAAATTAGCACACTCTCAAACATGCACCCATACAGACCCGAACCCCCCACCCCCCAACTCAGCAGACACACTCAAACATGCACCCATACAGGCCCGGACCCCCCAACCCCCAACTCAGCTCACACATTCTCAAGCATGCACCCATACAGACCTGAACCCCACAACCCCCAACTCAGCACATACACTGAAGCATGCACCCATAGAGACCCGAATCCCCCATCCCCCAACTCAGCACATAAACTCTCAAGCATGCACCCATAGAGACCCGAATCCCCCACCCACCAACTCAGCACACACATTCTCAAGCATGCACCCATACAGACCAGAATCCGGCACCCCCAAATCAGCACCCTCTCAAACATACACCCATACAGACCCTAACCCCCCGCCCCCAAATCAGCACACACACTCTCAAGCATGCACCCATACAGGCCCGAACACCACACCCCCAACTCAGAAAACACACTCAAGCATGCACCCATACAGACCCGAACCCCCCACCCCCCAACTCAGCACACAGACTCTCAAGCATGCACCCATACAGACCCAAACTCCCCACCCCCCAAATCAGCACACTCTCAGACATGCACCCATATAGACCCAAACCCCCCACCCCCCAAATTAGCACACTCTCAAACATGCACCCATACAGACCCGAACCCCCCACCCCCCAACTCAGCAGACACACTCAAACATGCACCCATACAGGCCCGGACCCCCCAACCCCCAACTCAGCTCACACATTCTCAAGCATGCACCCATACAGACCTGAACCCCACAACCCCCAACTCAGCACATACACTGAAGCATGCACCCATAGAGACCCGAATCCCCCATCCCCCAACTCAGCACATAAACTCTCAAGCATGCACCCATTGAGACCCGAATCCCCCACCCACCAACTCAGCACACACATTCTCAAGCATGCACCCATACAGACCAGAATCCGGCACCCCCAAATCAGCACCCTCTCAAACATACACCCATACAGACCCTAACCCCCCGCCCCCCAAATCAGCACACACACTCTCAAGCATGCACCCATACAGACCCGAACACCACACCCCCAACTCAGAAAACACACTCAAGCATGCACCCATACAGACCCGAACCCCCCACCCCCCAACTCAGCACACAGACTCTCAAGCATGCACCCATACAGACCCAAACCCACCACCCCCAACTCAGCACACACACTCAAACATGCATCCATAAAGACCCAAACCCCCACCTCCCAACTCAGCACACACACTCTCAAGCATGCACCCATACGGATCCGAATCTCCCTCCCCCAAATCAGCACCCTCTCAAAAATGCACCCATACAGACCCAAACCCCCCACCCCCAAATCAGCACACAAACTCTCAAACATGCACCCATACAGACCCGAAGCACCCACCCCCAACTCAGCACACACATTCAAACATGCACCCATACAGACCCGAACCCTCCACCCCCCAACTCAGCACACAAACCCTCAAGCATGCACCCATACAGACCCAAACCCCCCACTCCCAACTCAGCACACACACTCAAACATGCTCCCATACAGACCCGAACCACCCACCACCAAATCAGCACACACACTCAAGCATGCACCCAATCAGACCTGAACCCCCACCCCCCAACTCAGCACACAAACTCTCAAGCATGCACCCATACAGACACAAACTCCCCACCCCCCATATCAGCACACTCTCAGACATTCACCCATACAGACCCGAACCCCCACCCCCAAATCAGCACACCCTCAAACATGCACCAATACAGACCCGAACCCCCCACCCCCCAAATCAGCACACGCACTCAAACATGCACCCATACAGACCCAAACCCCCCAACCCCCAACTCAGCACATCAGCACACACACTCTCAAGCATGCACCCATACAGACCCGAACACCACACCCCCAACTCAGAAAACACACTCAAGCATGCACCCATACAGACCCGAACCCCCCAACCCCCAACTCAGCACACAAACTCTCAAGCATGCACCCATACAAACCCAAACTCCACACCCCCAACTCAGCACACACACTCATGCATGCACCCATACAGACCCGAACCCCCCACCCCCCAACTCAGCACACACAATGAAACATGCACCCATACAGACCCGAATCCCCTACCCCCCACCTCAGCACATAAACTCTCAAGCATGCACCCATACAGACCCGAACCCCCACCCCCAACTCAGCACACACACTCAAACATGCACCCATACAGACTCGAACCCCCACCCCCCAACTCAGCACACACACTCTCAAGCATGCACCAATACAGACCCGAACCCCCCACCCCCAACTCAGCACACACACTCAAACATGCACCCATACAGACCCGAACCCCCCAACCCCCAACTCAGCACACAAACTCTCAAGCATGCACCCATACAGACCCAAACCCCCGTCCCCAACTCAGCACACTCTCAAGCAGGCACCCATACAGACCCGAACCCCCCACCCCTTAAATCAGCACACTCTCAAACATGCACCCATATAGACCCAAACCCACCACCACCCAACTCAGCACACAAACTCTCAAGCAGGCACCCATACAGACCCAAACCCCCCACCCCCCAAATGAGCAAATTCTGAGAAATGCACTCATACAGACCTGAACCCCCCACACCCCAAATCAGCACACTCTCAAACATGCATCCATACAGACCCGAACCCCCCACCCCCCAACTCAGAACACATACTCAAACATGCACCCATACAGCCCCGAACCCCCCACACCCCAACTCAGCACACACACTCTCAAGCATGCACCAATACAGACCCAAACCCCCAATCCCCAACTCAGCACACACACTCTCAAACATACACCCATACAGACCCAAACCCCCCACCCCCCAACTCAGCACACACACTCAAACATGCACCCATACAGACACAAAACCCCCACCCCCAACTCAGCAAACAAACTCTCAATCATGCACCCATACAGACCCAAACGCCCCACCCCCACATCTCAACATACACAACACAAACATTCAAAAACAAACATTCATGCACATCCGACACCCCCACCCCTGCATCTCAACATACACAAAACAAACATACAAAACAATTCATGCACATCCGACACC
The DNA here is from genome assembly GCF_040938575.1 of Ambystoma mexicanum. NCBI lineage: Eukaryota > Metazoa > Chordata > Amphibia > Caudata > Ambystomatidae > Ambystoma > Ambystoma mexicanum. The sequence goes on from NC_090932.1 coordinate 209,545,646, forward strand.
CCCCACCCCGCATCTCAACATGCACAAAACAAACATACAAAAACAAACATTCATGCACACCCGACACCCCCCACCCCCGAATGCATCTCAACATACACAACACAAACATTCAACAACAAACATTCATGCACAACCGACACCCCTCCACCCCCGCATCTCAACATACACAAAACAAACATACAAAACAATTCATGCACATCCGACACCCCCCCAGCCCAGCATCTCAACATACACAAAACAAACATACAAAAACAAACATTCATGCACACCCGGCCCCCCCACCCCAGCATCTCAACATACACAAAACAAACACACAAAAACAAACATTCATGCACACCCGACACCCACCACCCCCGAATGCATCTCAACATACATACCACAAACATTCAAAAACAAACATTCATGCACATCCGACACCCCTCCACCCCTGCATCTCAACATACACAAAACAAACATACAAAAACAAATATTCATGCACATCCGACACCCCCCTACCCCCACATCTCAACATACACAAAACAAACATACAAAAAGATTCATGCACATTCGACACGCTCCCACCCCCGCATCTCAACATACACAAAACAAACATACAGAAACAAACATTCATGCACACCCGACCCCCCCACCCCCGCATCTCAACATACACAAAACAAACATACAAAAACAAACATTCATGCACATCCGACACCCCCCACCCCCGCATCTCAACATACACAAAACAAACATACAAAAACAAACATTCATGCAGACCCGACACCCCCCCACCCCACATCTCAACATACACAAAACAAACATTCAAAAACAAACATTCATGCACAGCCGACACCCCATCCCCGCATCTCAGCATACACAACACAAACATTCAAAAACAAACATTCATGCACATCCTACACCCCGCACCCCGCATCTCAACATACACAACACAAACATTCAAAAACAAACATTTATGCACATCCGATACCCCCCACCACCACATCTCAACATACTCAAAACAAACATTCAAAAACAAACATTCATGTACATCCAACACCCCCCACCCCCGCATCTCAACATACACAACACAAACATTCAAAAACAAACATTCATGCACATCCGACACCCCCCACCACCGCATCTCAACATACACTAAACAAACATTCAAAAACAAACATTCATGCACATCCGTCATCCCCGCATCTCAACATACACAACACAAACATTCAAAAACAAACATTCATGCACATCCGATACCCCCCACCACCACATCTCAACATACTCAAAACAAACATTCAAAAACAAACATTCATGTACATCAGACACCCCCACCCCCCCGCATCTCAACATACACAACACAAACATTCAAAAACAAACATTCATGCACATCCGACACCCCCCACCCCCACATCTCAACATACACAACACAAACATTCAAAAACAAACATTCATGCACATTCGACACCCCCCAACCTCGCATCTCAACATACACAAAACAAACATATAAAAACAAATATTCATACACACCTGACACCCGCCCACCCCCGCATCTCAACATACACAAAACAAACATTCAAAAACATTCATGCACACCCAACCCCCCCAGCCCCCGCATCTCACCATACACAATACAAACATTCAAAAACAATCATTCATGCACACCCAACACCCCCGCACCCCCGCATCTCAACACACACAACACAAACATTCAAAAACAAACATTCATGCACATCCTACACCCCCCAACCCCGCATCTCAACATGCACAACACAAACATTCAAAAACAAACATTCATGCACATCCGATACCCCCCACCACAACATCTCAACATACACAAAACAAACATTCAAAAACAAACATTCATGTACATCCGACACCCCTACCCCCGCATCTCAACATACACAACACAAACATTCAAAAACAAACATTCATGCACATCCGACCCCTCCACCCCCGCATCTCAACATACACAAAACAAACATTCAAAAACAAACATTCATGCACATCCGACACCCCCCCACCCCCACATCTCAACATACACAACACAAACATTCAAAAACAAACATTCATGCACATCCGACACCCCCCACCCCCACATCTCAACATACACAACACAAACATTCAAAAACAAACATTCATGCACATCCGACACCCCCCAACCCCGCATCTCAACATACACAAAACAAACATATAAAAACAAACATTCATACACACCTGACACCCCCCCACCCCGCATCTCAACATACACAACACAAACATTCAAAAACAAACATTCATGCACACCCGACCCTCCCAAACCCCGCATCTCACCATACACAAAACAAACATTCAAAAACAACCATTCATATACATCCGACACCCCCCACCCCCGCATCTCAACATACACAACACAAACATTCAAAAACAAACATTCATGCACATCCGACACCCCTCACCACCGCATCTCAACATACACAAAACAAACATTCAAAAACAAACATTCATGCACATCCGTCATCCCCGCATCTCAACATACACAACACAAACATTCAGAAACAAACATTCATGCACATCCGACCCCCCCACCCCCGCATCTCAACATACACAAAACAAACATTCAAAACAAACATTCATGCACATCCGACACCCCCCACCCCCACATCTCAACATACACAACACACACATTCAAAAACAAACATTCATGCACATCCGACACCCCCCGCCCCCGCATCTCAACACAAACGTTCGAAAACAAACATTCATGCACACCAAACACCCCCCCACCCCCGCATCTCAACATACACAACACAAACATTCAAAAACAAACATTCATGCACATCCTACACCCCCCACCCCCGCATCTCAACATACACAACACAAACATTCAAAAACAAACATTCATGCACATCCGATACCCCCCACCCCTGCATCTCAACATACACAACACAAACATTCAAAAACAAACATTCATGCACATCCGACACCCCCCACCACCGCATCTCAACATACACATAACAAACATTCAAAAACAAACATTCATGCACATTCGACACCCCCGCATCTCAACATACACAACACAAACATTCAAAAACAAACATTCATGCACATCCGACCCCTCCACCCCCGCATCTCAACATACAAAAAACAAACATTCAAAAACAAACATTCATGCACATCCGACACCCCCCCACCCCCACATCTCAACATACAGAACACAAACATTCAAAAACAAACATTCATGCACATCCGACATCCCCCAACCCCGCATCTCAACATACACAAAACAAACATACAAAAGCAAACATTCATACACACCCGACACCCCCCCACCCCTGCATCTCAACATACACAACACAAACATTCAAAAACAAACATTCATGCACACCCGACCCCCCCAACCCCCGCATCTCACCATACACAAAACAAACATTCAAAAACAATCATTCATGCACATCGACACCCCCCCGCCCCTGCATCTCAACACACACAACACAAACATTCAAAAACAAACATTCATGCACACCCAACACCCCCCCAACCCCGCATCTCAACATACACAACACAAACATTCAAAAACAAACATTCATGCACACCCAACCCCCCCAACCCCCGCATCTCAACATACACAACACAAACATTCAAAAACAAACAGTCATGCACATCCGACACCCCCCCACCCCCGCATCTCAACATACACAACACAAACATTCAAAAACAAACATTCATGCACATCCGACACCCCCCACCACCGCATCTCAACATACACAAAACAAACATTCAAAAACAAACATTCATGCACATCCGTCATCCCCGCATCTCAACATATACAACACAAACATTCAAAAACAAACATTCATGCACATCCGACCCCCCCACCCCCGCATCTCAACATTCACAAAACAAACATTCAAAAACAAACATTCATGAACATCGGTCATCCCCGCATCTCAACATACACAACACAAACATTCAAAAACAAACATTCATGCACACCTGACCCACCCACCCCCGCATCTCAACATATGCAACACAAACATTCAAAAACAAACATTCATGCACATCCGACAACCCCCCACCCCCACATGTCAACATACACAACACAAACATTAAAAAAAAAAACATTCATGCACATCCGACACCCTCCAACCTCGCATCTCAACATACACAAAACAAACATATAAAAACAAATATTCATACACACCTGACACCCCCCCCACCCCTGCATCTTAACATACACAACACAAACATTCAAAAACAAACATTCATGCACACCAGACCCCCCCAACCCCTGCATCTCACCATACACAAGACAAAAATTCAAAAACAATCATTCATGCACTTCCGACACCCTCCACCCCCGCATCTCAACACACACAACACAAACATTCAAAAACAAACATTCATGCACACCCAACAGCCCCGCACCCCTGCATCTCAACATACACAACACAAACATTCAAAAACAAACATTCATGCACACCCGACCCTACCCAACCCCGGCATCTCACCATACACAAAACAAACATTCAAAAACAAACATTCATGTACAACCAACACCCACCCACCCCCGCATCTCAACATACACAACACAAACATTCAAAAACAAACATTCATGCACATCCGACACCCCCCACCACCACATCTCAACATACACAAAACAAACATTCAAAAACAAACATTCATGCACATCCGTCATCCCCGCATCTCAACATACACAACACAAACATTCAAAAACAAACATTCATGCACATCCGACACCTCCCCTCCCCCACATCTCAACATACACAACACAAACATTCAAAAACAAACATTCATGGACATCCGACACCCCCCGACCCCCGCATCCCAACACAAACATTCAAAAGCAAACATTCATGCACACCCAACACCCCCCCACCCCTGCATCTCAACATACACAGCACAAACATTCAAAAACAAACATTCATGCACATCCTACACCCCCCACCCCCGCATCTCAACATACACAACACAAACATTCAAAAGCAAACATTCATGCACACCTGACCCACCCACCCCGCATCTCAACATATGCAACACAAACATTCAAAAACAAACATTCATGCACATCAGACACCCCCCCACCCCCACATGTCAACATACACAATACAAACATTAAAAAAAAAAACATTCATGCACATCCGACACCCTCCAACCTCGCATCTCAACATACACAAAACAAACATATAAAAACAAATATTCATACACACCTGACACCCCCCCACCCCTGCATCTTAACATACACAACACAAACATTCAAAAACAAACATTCATGCACACCAAACCCCCCAACCCCTGCATCTCACCATACACAAGACAAAAATTCAAAAACAATCATTCATGCACTTCCGACACCCCCCACCCCCGCATCTCAACACACACAACACAAACATTCTAAAACAAACATTCATGCACACCCAACAGCCCCGCACCCCTGCATCTCAACATACACAACACAAACATTCAAAAACAAACATTCATGCACACCCGACCCTACCCACCCCCGCATCTCAACATACACAACACAAACATTCAAAAACAAACATTCATGCACATCCGACACCCCCCACCACCACATCTCAACATACACAAAACAAACATTCAAAAACAAACATTCATGCACATCCGTCATCCCCGCATCTCAACATACACAACACAAACATTCAAAAACAAACATTCATGCACATCCGACACCTCCCCTCCCCCACATCTCAACATACACAACACAAACATTCAAAAACAAACATTCATAGACATCCGACACCCCCCGACCCCCGCATCCCAACACAAACATTCAAAACAAACATTCATGCACACCCAACACCCCCCCACCCCCGCATCCCAACACAAACATTCAAAAACAAACATTCATGCACACCCAACACCCCCCCCACCCCTGGCATCTCAACATACACAGCACAAACATTCAAAAAGAAACATTCATGCACATCCGACACCCCCCACCCCCGCATCTCAACATACACAACACAAACATTCAAAAGCAAACATTCATACACACCTGACACCCCCCACCCCTGCATCTCAACATACACAACACAAACATTCAAAAACAAACATTCATGCACACCCGACCCCCCAACCCCCGCATCTCACCATACACAAAACAAACATTCAAAAACAATCATTCATGTACATCGACACCCCCCCACCCCTGCATCTCAACACACACAACACAAACATTCAAAAACAAACATTCATGCACACCCAACACCCCCCCACCCCTGCATCTCAACACACACAACACAAACATTCAAAAACAAACATTCATGCACACCCAACACCCCCCCACCCCCGCATCTCAACATACACAACACAAACATTCAAAAACAAACATTCATGCACACCCGACACCCCCAACCCCCGCATCTCAACATACACAACACAAACATTCAAAAACACACATTCATGCACATCCGACACCCCCCCCACCCCCGCATCTCAACATACACAACACAAACATTCAAAAACAAACATTCATGCACATCCGACACCCCCCACCACCGCATCTCAACATACACAAAACAAACATTCAAAAACAAACATTCATGCACATCCGTCATCCCCGCATCTCAACATATACAACACAAACATTCAAAAACAAACATTCATGCACATCCGACCCCCCCACCCCCGCATCTCAACATTCACAAAACAAACATTCAAAAACAAACATTCATGCACATCCGTCATCCCCGCATCTCAACATATACAACACAAACATTCAAAAACAAACATTCATGCACATCCGACCCCCCCACCCCCGCATCTCAACATACACAAAACAAACATTCAAAAACAAACATTCATGCACATCCGTCATCCCCGCATCTCAACATATACAACACAAACATTCAAAAACAAACATTCATGCACATACGACACCCCCCCACCCCCACATCTCAACATACACAACACAAACATTAAAAAAAAAACATTCATGCACATCCGACACCCCCCAACCTCGCATCTCAACATACACAAAACAAACATATAAAAACAAATATTCATACACACCTGACACCCCCCCACCCCCGCATCTCAACATACACAACACAAACATTCAAAAACTAACATTCATGCACACCCGACCCCCCAACCCCTGCATCTCACCGTACACAAAACAAAAATTCAAAAACAATCATTCATGCACTTCCGACACCCCCCCACCCCCCGTCTCAACAACACAACACAAACATTCAAAAACAAACATTCATGCACACCCAACAGCCCCGCACCCCCGCATCTCAACATACACAACACAATCATTCAAAAACAAACATTCATGCACACCCGACCCCCCCTACCCCGGCATCTCACCATACACAAAACAAACATTCAAAAACAAACATTCATGTACATCCAACACCCCCCCACCCCCGCATCTCAACATACACAACACAAACATTCAAAAACAAACATTCATGCACACCAGACCCCCCAACCCCTGCATCTCACCATACACAAGACAAAAATTCAAAAACAATCATTCATGCACTTCCGACACCCTCCACCCCCGCATCTCAACACACACAACACAAACATTCAAAAACAAACATTCATGCACACCCAACAGCCCCCCACCCCTGCATCTCAACATACACAACACAAACATTCAAAAACAAACATTCATGCACATCCGACACCCCCCACCACCGCATCTCAACATACACATAACAAACATTCAAAAACAAACATTCATGCACATTCGACACCCCCGCATCTCAACATACACAACACAAACATTCAAAAACAAACATTCATGCACATCCGACCCCTCCACCCCCGCATCTCAACATACAAAAAACAAACATTCAAAAACAAACATTCATGCACATCTGACACCCCCCCACCCCCACATCTCAACATACAGAACACAAACATTCAAAAACAAACATTCATGCACATCCGACATCCCCCAACCCCGCATCTCAACATACACAAAACAAACATACAAAAGCAAACATTCATACACACCCGACACCCCCCCACCCCTGCATCTCAACATACACAACACAAACATTCAAAAACAAACATTCATGCACACCCGACCCCCCCAACCCCCGCATCTCACCATACACAAAACAAACATTCAAAAACAATCATTCATGCACATCGACACCCCCCCGCCCCTGCATCTCAACACACACAACACAAACATTCAAAAACAAACATTCATGCACACCCAACACCCCCCCAACCCCGCATCTCAACATACACAACACAAACATTCAAAAACAAACATTCATGCACACCCAACCCCCCCCCACCCCCGCATCCCAACACAAACATTCAAAAACAAACATTCATGCACACCCAACACCCCCCCACCCCCGCATCCCAACACAAACATTCAAAAACAAACATTCATGCACACCCAACACCCCCCCCACCCCTGGCATCTCAACATACACAGCACAAACATTCAAAAAGAAACATTCATGCACATCCGACACCCCCCACCCCCGCATCTCAACATACACAACACAAACATTCAAAAGCAAACATTCATACACACCTGACACCCCCCACCCCTGCATCTCAACATACACAACACAAACATTCAAAAACAAACATTCATGCACACCCGACCCCCCAACCCCCGCATCTCACCATACACAAAACAAACATTCAAAAACAATCATTCATGTACATCGACACCCCCCCACCCCTGCATCTCAACACACACAACACAAACATTCAAAAACAAACATTCATGCACACCCAACACCCCCCCACCCCTGCATCTCAACACACACAACACAAACATTCAAAAACAAACATTCATGCACACCCAACACCCCCCCACCCCCGCATCTCAACATACACAACACAAACATTCAAAAACAAACATTCATGCACACCCGACACCCCCAACCCCCGCATCTCAACATACACAACACAAACATTCAAAAACACACATTCATGCACATCCGACACCCCCCCACCCCCGCATCTCAACATACACAACACAAACATTCAAAAACAAACATTCATGCACATCCGACACCCCCCACCACCGCATCTCAACATACACAAAACAAACATTCAAAAACAAACATTCATGCACATCCGTCATCCCCGCATCTCAACATATACAACACAAACATTCAAAAACAAACATTCATGCACATCCGACCCCCCCACCCCCGCATCTCAACATTCACAAAACAAACATTCAAAAACAAACATTCATGCACATCCGTCATCCCCGCATCTCAACATATACAACACAAACATTCAAAAACAAACATTCATGCACATCCGACCCCCCCACCCCCGCATCTCAACATACACAAAACAAACATTCAAAAACAAACATTCATGCACATCCGTCATCCCCGCATCTCAACATATACAACACAAACATTCAAAAACAAACATTCATGCACATACGACACCCCCCCACCCCCACATCTCAACATACACAACACAAACATTAAAAAAAAAACATTCATGCACATCCGACACCCCCCAACCTCGCATCTCAACATACACAAAACAAACATATAAAAACAAATATTCATACACACCTGACACCCCCCCACCCCCGCATCTCAACATACACAACACAAACATTCAAAAACTAACATTCATGCACACCCGACCCCCCAACCCCTGCATCTCACCGTACACAAAACAAAAATTCAAAAACAATCATTCATGCACTTCCGACACCCCCCCACCCCCCGTCTCAACAACACAACACAAACATTCAAAAACAAACATTCATGCACACCCAACAGCCCCGCACCCCCGCATCTCAACATACACAACACAATCATTCAAAAACAAACATTCATGCACACCCGACCCCCCCTACCCCGGCATCTCACCATACACAAAACAAACATTCAAAAACAAACATTCATGTACATCCAACACCCCCCCACCCCCGCATCTCAACATACACAACACAAACATTCAAAAACAAACATTCATGCACACCAGACCCCCCAACCCCTGCATCTCACCATACACAAGACAAAAATTCAAAAACAATCATTCATGCACTTCCGACACCCTCCACCCCCGCATCTCAACACACACAACACAAACATTCAAAAACAAACATTCATGCACACCCAACAGCCCCCCACCCCTGCATCTCAACATACACAACACAAACATTCAAAAACAAACATTCATGCACATCCGACACCCCCCACCACCGCATCTCAACATACACATAACAAACATTCAAAAACAAACATTCATGCACATTCGACACCCCCGCATCTCAACATACACAACACAAACATTCAAAAACAAACATTCATGCACATCCGACCCCTCCACCCCCGCATCTCAACATACAAAAAACAAACATTCAAAAACAAACATTCATGCACATCTGACACCCCCCCACCCCCACATCTCAACATACAGAACACAAACATTCAAAAACAAACATTCATGCACATCCGACATCCCCCAACCCCGCATCTCAACATACACAAAACAAACATACAAAAGCAAACATTCATACACACCCGACACCCCCCCACCCCTGCATCTCAACATACACAACACAAACATTCAAAAACAAACATTCATGCACACCCGACCCCCCCAACCCCCGCATCTCACCATACACAAAACAAACATTCAAAAACAATCATTCATGCACATCGACACCCCCCCGCCCCTGCATCTCAACACACACAACACAAACATTCAAAAACAAACATTCATGCACACCCAACACCCCCCCAACCCCGCATCTCAACATACACAACACAAACATTCAAAAACAAACATTCATGCACACCCAACCCCCCCAACCCCCGCATCTCAACATACACAACACAAACATTCAAAAACAAACAGTCATGCACATCCGACACCCCCCCACCCCCGCATCTCAACATACACAACACAAACATTCAAAAACAAACATTCATGCACATCCGACACCCCCCACCACCGCATCTCAACATACACAAAACAAACATTCAAAAACAAACATTCATGCACATCCGTCATCCCCGCATCTCAACATATACAACACAAACATTCAAAAACAAACATTCATGCACATCCGACCCCCCCACCCCCGCATCTCAACATTCACAAAACAAACATTCAAAAACAAACATTCATGAACATCGGTCATCCCCGCATCTCAACATACACAACACAAACATTCAAAAACAAACATTCATGCACACCTGACCCACCCACCCCCGCATCTCAACATATGCAACACAAACATTCAAAAACAAACATTCATGCACATCCGACAACCCCCCACCCCCACATGTCAACATACACAACACAAACATTAAAAAAAAAAACATTCATGCACATCCGACACCCTCCAACCTCGCATCTCAACATACACAAAACAAACATATAAAAACAAATATTCATACACACCTGACACCCCCCCCACCCCTGCATCTTAACATACACAACACAAACATTCAAAAACAAACATTCATGCACACCAGACCCCCCCAACCCCTGCATCTCACCATACACAAGACAAAAATTCAAAAACAATCATTCATGCACTTCCGACACCCTCCACCCCCGCATCTCAACACACACAACACAAACATTCAAAAACAAACATTCATGCACACCCAACAGCCCCGCACCCCTGCATCTCAACATACACAACACAAACATTCAAAAACAAACATTCATGCACACCCGACCCTACCCAACCCCGGCATCTCACCATACACAAAACAAACATTCAAAAACAAACATTCATGTACAACCAACACCCACCCACCCCCGCATCTCAACATACACAACACAAACATTCAAAAACAAACATTCATGCACATCCGACACCCCCCACCACCACATCTCAACATACACAAAACAAACATTCAAAAACAAACATTCATGCACATCCGTCATCCCCGCATCTCAACATACACAACACAAACATTCAAAAACAAACATTCATGCACATCCGACACCTCCCCTCCCCCACATCTCAACATACACAACACAAACATTCAAAAACAAACATTCATGGACATCCGACACCCCCCGACCCCCGCATCCCAACACAAACATTCAAAAGCAAACATTCATGCACACCCAACACCCCCCCACCCCTGCATCTCAACATACACAGCACAAACATTCAAAAAACAAACATTCATGCACATCCTACACCCCCCACCCCCGCATCTCAACATACACAACACAAACATTCAAAAGCAAACATTCATGCACACCTGACCCACCCACCCCGCATCTCAACATATGCAACACAAACATTCAAAAACAAACATTCATGCACATCAGACACCCCCCCACCCCCACATGTCAACATACACAATACAAACATTAAAAAAAAAAACATTCATGCACATCCGACACCCTCCAACCTCGCATCTCAACATACACAAAACAAACATATAAAAACAAATATTCATACACACCTGACACCCCCCCACCCCTGCATCTTAACATACACAACACAAACATTCAAAAACAAACATTCATGCACACCAAACCCCCCAACCCCTGCATCTCACCATACACAAGACAAAAATTCAAAAACAATCATTCATGCACTTCCGACACCCCCCACCCCCGCATCTCAACACACACAACACAAACATTCAAAAACAAACATTCATGCACACCCAACAGCCCCGCACCCCTGCATCTCAACATACACAACACAAACATTCAAAAACAAACATTCATGCACACCCGACCCTACCCACCCCCGCATCTCAACATACACATAACAAACATTCAAAAACAAACATTCATGCACATTCGACACCCCCGCATCTCAACATACACAACACAAACATTCAAAAACAAACATTCATGCACATCCGACCCCTCCACCCCCGCATCTCAACATACAAAAAACAAACATTCAAAAACAAACATTCATGCACATCCGACACCCCCCCACCCCCACATCTCAACATACAGAACACAAACATTCAAAAACAAACATTCATGCACATCCGACATCCCCCAACCCCGCATCTCAACATACACAAAACAAACATACAAAAGCAAACATTCATACACACCCGACACCCCCCCACCCCTGCATCTCAACATACACAACACAAACATTCAAAAACAAACATTCATGCACACCCGACCCCCCCAACCCCCGCATCTCACCATACACAAAACAAACATTCAAAAACAATCATTCATGCACATCGACACCCCCCCGCCCCTGCATCTCAACACACACAACACAAACATTCAAAAACAAACATTCATGCACACCCAACACCCCCCCAACCCCGCATCTCAACATACACAACACAAACATTCAAAAACAAACATTCATGCACACCCAACCCCCCCAACCCCCGCATCTCAACATACACAACACAAACATTCAAAAACAAACAGTCATGCACATCCGACACCCCCCCACCCCCGCATCTCAACATACACAACACAAACATTCAAAAACAAACATTCATGCACATCCGACACCCCCCACCACCGCATCTCAACATACACAAAACAAACATTCAAAAACAAACATTCATGCACATCCGTCATCCCCGCATCTCAACATATACAACACAAACATTCAAAAACAAACATTCATGCACATCCGACCCCCCCACCCCCGCATCTCAACATTCACAAAACAAACATTCAAAAACAAACATTCATGAACATCGGTCATCCCCGCATCTCAACATACACAACACAAACATTCAAAAACAAACATTCATGCACACCTGACCCACCCACCCCCGCATCTCAACATATGCAACACAAACATTCAAAAACAAACATTCATGCACATCCGACAACCCCCCACCCCCACATGTCAACATACACAACACAAACATTAAAAAAAAAAACATTCATGCACATCCGACACCCTCCAACCTCGCATCTCAACATACACAAAACAAACATATAAAAACAAATATTCATACACACCTGACACCCCCCCCACCCCTGCATCTTAACATACACAACACAAACATTCAAAAACAAACATTCATGCACACCAGACCCCCCCAACCCCTGCATCTCACCATACACAAGACAAAAATTCAAAAACAATCATTCATGCACTTCCGACACCCTCCACCCCCGCATCTCAACACACACAACACAAACATTCAAAAACAAACATTCATGCACACCCAACAGCCCCGCACCCCTGCATCTCAACATACACAACACAAACATTCAAAAACAAACATTCATGCACACCCGACCCTACCCAACCCCGGCATCTCACCATACACAAAACAAACATTCAAAAACAAACATTCATGTACAACCAACACCCACCCACCCCCGCATCTCAACATACACAACACAAACATTCAAAAACAAACATTCATGCACATCCGACACCCCCCACCACCACATCTCAACATACACAAAACAAACATTCAAAAACAAACATTCATGCACATCCGTCATCCCCGCATCTCAACATACACAACACAAACATTCAAAAACAAACATTCATGCACATCCGACACCTCCCCTCCCCCACATCTCAACATACACAACACAAACATTCAAAAACAAACATTCATGGACATCCGACACCCCCCGACCCCCGCATCCCAACACAAACATTCAAAAGCAAACATTCATGCACACCCAACACCCCCCCACCCCTGCATCTCAACATACACAGCACAAACATTCAAAAACAAACATTCATGCACATCCTACACCCCCCACCCCCGCATCTCAACATACACAACACAAACATTCAAAAGCAAACATTCATGCACACCTGACCCACCCACCCCGCATCTCAACATATGCAACACAAACATTCAAAAACAAACATTCATGCACATCAGACACCCCCCCACCCCCACATGTCAACATACACAATACAAACATTAAAAAAAAAAACATTCATGCACATCCGACACCCTCCAACCTCGCATCTCAACATACACAAAACAAACATATAAAAACAAATATTCATACACACCTGACACCCCCCCACCCCTGCATCTTAACATACACAACACAAACATTCAAAAACAAACATTCATGCACACCAAACCCCCCAACCCCTGCATCTCACCATACACAAGACAAAAATTCAAAAACAATCATTCATGCACTTCCGACACCCCCCACCCCCGCATCTCAACACACACAACACAAACATTCAAAAACAAACATTCATGCACACCCAACAGCCCCGCACCCCTGCATCTCAACATACACAACACAAACATTCAAAAACAAACATTCATGCACACCCGACCCTACCCACCCCCGCATCTCAACATACACAACACAAACATTCAAAAACAAACATTCATGCACATCCGACACCCCCCACCACCACATCTCAACATACACAAAACAAACATTCAAAAACAAACATTCATGCACATCCGTCATCCCCGCATCTCAACATACACAACACAAACATTCAAAAACAAACATTCATGCACATCCGACACCTCCCCTCCCCCACATCTCAACATACACAACACAAACATTCAAAAACAAACATTCATAGACATCCGACACCCCCCGACCCCCGCATCCCAACACAAACATTCAAAACAAACATTCATGCACACCCAACACCCCCCCACCCCCGCATCCCAAAACAAACATTCAAAAACAAACATTCATGCACACCCAACACCCCCCCCACCCCTGGCATCTCAACATACACAGCACAAACATTCAAAAACAAACATTCATGCACATCCGACACCCCCCACCCCCGCATCTCAACATACACAACACAAACATTCAAAAGCAAACATTCATACACACCTGACACCCCCCACCCCTGCATCTCAACATACACAACACAAACATTCAAAAACAAACATTCATGCACACCCGACCCCCCAACCCCCGCATCTCACCATACACAAAACAAACATTCAAAAACAATCATTCATGTACATCGACACCCCCCCACCCCTGCATCTCAACACACACAACACAAACATTCAAAAACAAACATTCATGCACACCCAACACCCCCCCACCCCTGCATCTCAACACACACAACACAAACATTCAAAAACAAACATTCATGCACACCCAACACCCCCCCACCCCCGCATCTCAACATACACAACACAAACATTCAAAAACAAACATTCATGCACACCCGACACCCCCAACCCCCGCATCTCAACATACACAACACAAACATTCAAAAACACACATTCATGCACATCCGACACCCCCCCCACCCCCGCATCTCAACATACACAACACAAACATTCAAAAACAAACATTCATGCACATCCGACACCCCCCACCACCGCATCTCAACATACACAAAACAAACATTCAAAAACAAACATTCATGCACATCCGTCATCCCCGCATCTCAACATATACAACACAAACATTCAAAAACAAACATTCATGCACATCCGACCCCCCCACCCCCGCATCTCAACATTCACAAAACAAACATTCAAAAACAAACATTCATGCACATCCGTCATCCCCGCATCTCAACATATACAACACAAACATTCAAAAACAAACATTCATGCACATCCGACCCCCCCACCCCCGCATCTCAACATACACAAAACAAACATTCAAAAACAAACATTCATGCACATCCGTCATCCCCGCATCTCAACATATACAACACAAACATTCAAAAACAAACATTCATGCACATACGACACCCCCCCACCCCCACATCTCAACATACACAACACAAACATTAAAAAAAAAACATTCATGCACATCCGACACCCCCCAACCTCGCATCTCAACATACACAAAACAAACATATAAAAACAAATATTCATACACACCTGACACCCCCCCACCCCCGCATCTCAACATACACAACACAAACATTCAAAAACAAACATTCATGCACACCCGACCCCCCAACCCCTGCATCTCACCGTACACAAAACAAAAATTCAAAAACAATCATTCATGCACTTCCGACACCCCCCCACCCCCCGTCTCAACAACACAACACAAACATTCAAAAACAAACATTCATGCACACCCAACAGCCCCGCACCCCCGCATCTCAACATACACAACACAATCATTCAAAAACAAACATTCATGCACACCCGACCCCCCCTACCCCGGCATCTCACCATACACAAAACAAACATTCAAAAACAAACATTCATGTACATCCAACACCCCCCCACCCCCGCATCTCAACATACACAACACAAACATTCAAAAACAAACATTCATGCACATCCGACACCCCCCACCACCGCATCTCAACATACACAAAACAAACATTCAAAAACAAACATTCATGCACATCCGTCATCCCCGCATCTCAACATACACAACACAAACATTCAAAAACAAACATTCATGTACATCCTACACCCCCCACCCCCGCATCTCAACATACACAACACAAACATTCAAAAACAAACATTCATGCACATCCGATACCCCCCACCACCGCATCTCAACATACACAAAACAAACATTCAAAAACAAACATTCATGTACATCCGACACCCCCCACCCCCGCATCTCAACATACACAACACAAACATTCAAAAACAAACATTCATGCACATTCGACACCCCCGCATCTCAACATACACAACACAAACATTCAAAAACAAACATTCATGCACATCCGACCCCTCCACCCCCGCATCTCAACATACACAAAACAAACATTCAAAAACAAACATTCATGCACATCCGACACCCCCCACCCCCGCATCTCAACATACACAACACAAACATTCAAAAACAAACATTCATGCACATCCGACCCCCCCACCCCCGCATCTCAACATACACAAAACAAACATTCAAAAACAAACATTCATGCACATCCGACACCCCCCCACCCCCACATCTCAACATACACAACACAAACATTCAAAAACAAACATTCATGCACATCCGACACCCCCCACCCCCACATCTCAACATACACAACACAAACATTCAAAAACAAACATTCATGCACATCCGACACCCCCCAACCCCGCATCTCAACATACACAAAACAAACATATAAAAACAAACATTCATACACACCTGACACCCCCCCACCCCCGCATCTCAACATACACAACACAAACATTCAAAAACAAACATTCATGCACACCCGACCCTCCCAACCCCCGCATCTCACCGTACACAAAACAAACATTCAAAAACAACCATTCATGTACATCCGACACCCCCCACCCCCGCATCTCAACATACACAACACAAACATTCAAAAACAAACATTCATGCACATCCGACACCCCTCACCACCGCATCTCAACATACACAAAACAAACATTCAAAAACAAACATTCATGCACATCCGACATCCCCGCATCTCAACATAAACAACACAAACATTCAGAAACAAACATTCATGCACATCCGACCCCCCCACCCCTGCATCTCAACATACACAAAACAAACATTCAAAAACAAACATTCATGCACATCCGACACCCCCCCACCCCCACATCTCAACATACACAACACAAACATTCAAAAACAAACATTCATGCACATCCGACACCCCCCACCCTCGCATCTCAACACAAACATTCAAAAACAAACATTCATGCACACCAAACACCCCCCACCCCCGCATCTCAACATACACAACACAAACATTCAAAAACAAACATTCATGCACATCCTACACCCCCCACTCCCGCATCTCAACATACACAACACAAACATTAAAAAACAATCATTCATGCACATCCGACACCCCCCACCACCGCATCTCAACATACACAAAACAAACTTTCAAAAACAAACATTCATGCACATTCGACACCCCCGCATCTCAACATACACAACACAAACATTCAAAAACAAACATTCATGCACATCCGACCCCTCCACCCCCGCATCTCAACATACACAAAACAAACATTCAAAAACAAACATTCATGCACATCCGACACCCCCCACCCCCACATCTCAACATACACAACACAAACATTCAAAAACAAACATTCATGCACACCAGACCCCCCAACCCCTGCATCTCACCATACACAAGACAAAAATTCAAAAACAATCATTCATGCACTTCCGACACCCCCCCCCCCTCCCCCGCATCTCAACACACACAACACAAACATTCAAAAACAAACATTCATGCAACCCAACAGCCCCGCACCCCTGCATCTCAACATACACAACATAAACATTCAAAAACAAACATTCATGCACATCCGTCATCCCCGCATCTCAACGTGTACAACACAAACATTCAAAAACAAACATTCATGCACATCCGACCCCCCCACCCCCGCATCTCAACATTCACAAAACAAACATTCAAAAACAAACATTCATGAACATCCGTCATCCCCGCATCTCAACATACACAACACAAACATTCAAAAACAAACATTCATGCACACCTGACCCACCCACCCCCGCATCTCAACATACGCAACACAAACATTCAAAAACAAACATTCATGCACATCCGACACCCCCCCACCCCCACATGTCAACATACACAACACAAACATTAAAAAAAAAACATTCATGCACATCCGACACCCCCCAACCTCGCATCTCAACATACACAAAACAAACATATAAAAACAAATATTCATACACACCTGACACCCCCCACCCCCGCATCTTAACATACACAACACAAAACTTCAAAAACAAACATTCATGCACACCAGACCCCCCAACCCCTGCATCTCACCATACACAAGACAAAAATTCAAAAACAATCATTCATGCACTTCCGACACCCCCCCCACCCCCGCATCTCAACACACACAACACAAACATTCAAAAACAAACATTCATGCACACCCAACAGCCCCGCACCCCTGCATCTCAACATACACAACATAAACATTCAAAAACAAACATTCATGCACACCCGACCCCCCCAACCCCGGCATCTCACCATACACAATACAAACATTCAAAAACAATCATTCATGCACATCCAACACCCCCCCACCCCCGCATCTCAACACACACAACACAAACATTCAAAAACAAACATTCATGCACACCCAACACCCCCGCACCCCCGCATCTCAACATACACAACACAAACATTCAAAAACAAACATTCATGCACATCCTACACCCCCCACCCCCGCATCTCAACATGCACAACACAAACATTCAAAAACAAACATTCATGCACATCCGATACCCCCCACCACCACATCTCAACATACACAAAACAAACATTAA
Source organism: Ambystoma mexicanum (assembly GCF_040938575.1). Taxonomy (NCBI): domain Eukaryota; kingdom Metazoa; phylum Chordata; class Amphibia; order Caudata; family Ambystomatidae; genus Ambystoma; species Ambystoma mexicanum. The sequence continues at coordinate 209,565,782 of NC_090932.1, forward strand.
AAAACAAACATTCATGTACATCCGACACCCCCTACCCCCGCATCTCAACATACACAACACAAACATTCAAAAACAAACATTCATGCACATCCGACCCCCCCACCCCCGCATCTCAACATACACAAAACAAACATTCAAAAACAAACATTCATGCACATCCGACACCCCCCCACCCCCACATCTCAACATACACAACACAAACATTCAAAAACAAACATTCATGCACATCCGACACCCCCCCACCCCCACATCTCAACATACACAACACAAACATTCAAAAACAAACATTCATGCACATCCAACACCCCCCAACCCCACATCTCAACATACACAAAACAAATATATAAAAACAAACATTCATACACACCTGACACCCCCCCACCCCCGCATCTCAACATACACAACACAAACATTCAAAAACAAACATTCATGCACACCCGACCCTCCCAACCCCCGCATCTCACCATACACAAAACAAACATTCAAAAACAACCATTCATGTACATCCGACACCCCCCACCCCCGCATCTCAACATACACAACACAAACATTCAAAAACAAACATTCATGCACATCCGACACCCCTCACCACCGCATCTCAACATACACAAAACAAACATTCAAAAACAAACATTCATGCACATCCGTCATCCCCGCATCTCAACATACACAACACAAACATTCAGAAACAAACATTCATGCACATCTGACCCCCCCACCCCCGCATCTCAACATACACAAAACAAACATTCAAAAACAAACATTCATGCACATCCGACACCCTCCCACCCCCACATCTCAACATACACAACACAAACATTCAAAAACAAACATTCATGCACATCCGACACCCCCCGCCCCCGCATCTCAACACAAACATTCAAAAACAAACATTCATGCACACCAAACACCCCCCCACCCCCGCATCTCAACATACACAACACAAACATTCAAAAACAAACATTCATGCACATCCTACACCCCCCACCCCCGCATCTCAACATACACAACGCAAACATTCAAAAACAAACATTCATGCACATCCGATACCCCCCACCCCCGCATCTCAACATACACAAAACAAACATTCAAAAACAAACATTCATGTGCATCCGACACCCCCCACCCCCGCATCTCAACATACACAACACAAACATTCAAAAGCAAACATTCATGCACATCCGACACCCCCCACCACCGCATCTCAACATACACAAAACAAACATTCAAAAACAAACATTCATGCACATTCGACACCCCCGCATCTCAACATACACAACACAAACATTCAAAAACAAACATTCATGCACATCCGACACCCCCCCACCCCCACATCTCAACATACAGAACACAAACATTCAAAAACAAACATTCATGCACACCCGACCCCCCCAACCCCCGCATCTCACCATACACAAAACAAACATTCAAAAACAATCATTCATGCACATCGACACCCCCCCACCCCTGCATCTCAACACACAGAACACAAACATTCAAAAACAAACATTCATGCACACCCGACCCCCCCAACCCCCGCATCTCACCATACACAAAACAAACATTCAAAAACAATCATTCATACACACCCGACACCCCCCCACCCCTGCATCTCAACATACACAACACAAACATTCAAAAACAAACATTCATGCACACCCGACCCCCCCAACCCCCGCATCTCACCATACACAAAACAAACATTCAAAAACAATCATTCATGCACATCGACACCCCCCCACCCCTGCATCTCAACACACACAACACAAACATTCAAAAACAAACATTCATGCACACCCAACACCCCCCAACCCCGCATCTCAACATACACAACACAAACATTCAAAAACAAACATTCATGCACACCCGACCCCCCCAACCCCCGCATCTCAACATACACAACACAAACATTCAAAAACAAACATTCATGCACATCCGACACCACCCCACCCCCGCATCTCAACATACACAACACAAACATTCAAAAACAAACATTCATGCACATCCGACACCCCCCACCACCACATCTCAACATACACAAAACAAACATTCAAAAACAAACATTCATGCACATCCGTCATCCCCGCATCTCAACATATACAACACAAACATTCAAAAACAAACATTCATGCACATCCGACCCCCCCACCCCCGCATCTCAACATTCACAAAACAAACATTCAAAAACAAACATTCATGAACATCCGTCATCCCCGCATCTCAACATACACAACACAAACATTCAAAAACAAACATTCATGCACACCTGACCCACCCACCCCGCATCTCAACATACGCAACACAAACATTCAAAAACAAACATTCATGCACATCCGACACCCCCCCACCCCCACATGTCAACATACACAACACAAACATTAAAAAAAAAACATTCATGCACATCCGACACCCCCCAACCTCGCATCTCAACATACACAAAACAAACATATAAAAACAAATATTCATACACACCTGACACCCCCCACCCCCGCATCTTAACATACACAACACAAACATTCAAAAACAAACATTCATGCACACCAGACCCCCCAACCCCTGCATCTCACCATACACAAGACAAAAATTCAAAAACAATCATTCATGCACTTCCGACACCCCCCCCACCCCCGCATCTCAACACACACAACACAAACATTCAAAAACAAACATTCATGCACACCCAACAGCCCCGCACCTCTGCATCTCAACATACACAACATAAACATTCAAAAACAAACATTCATGCACCCCGACCCCCCCAACCCCGGCATCTCACCATACACAATACAAACATTCAAAAACAATCATTCATGCACATCCGACACCCCCCCACCCCCGCATCTCAACACACACAACACAAACATTCAAAAACAAACATTCATGCACACCCAACACCCCCGCACCCCTGCATCTCAACATACACAACACAAACATTCAAAAACAAACATTCATGCACATCCTACACCCCCCACCCCCGCATCTCAACATGCACAACACAAACATTCAAAAACAAACATTCATGCACACCCAACAGCCCCGCACCTCTGCATCTCAACATACACAACATAAACATTCAAAAACAAACATTCATGCACCCCGACCCCCCCAACCCCGGCATCTCACCATACACAATACAAACATTCAAAAACAATCATTCATGCACATCCGACACCCCCCCACCCCCGCATCTCAACACACACAACACAAACATTCAAAAACAAACATTCATGCACACCCAACACCCCCGCACCCCTGCATCTCAACATACACAACACAAACATTCAAAAACAAACATTCATGCGCATCCTACACCCCCCACCCCCGCATCTCAACATGCACAACACAAACATTCAAAAACAAACATTCATGCACATCCGATACCCCCCACCACCACATCTCAACATACACAAAACAAACATTAAAAAACAAACATTCATGTACATCCGACACCCCCAACCCCCGCATCTCAACATACACAACACAAACATTCAAAAACAAACATTCATGCACATCCGACCCCCCCACCCCCGCATCTCAACATACACAAAACAAACATTCAAAAACAAACATTCATGCACATCCGACACCCCCCCACCCCCACATCTCAACATACACAACACAAACATTCAAAAACAAACATTCATGCACATCCGACACCCCCCACCCCAACATCTCAACATACACAACACAAACATTCAAAAACAAACATTCATGCACATCCAACACCCCCCAACCCCACATCTCAACATACACAAAACAAATATATAAAAACAAACATTCATACACACCTGACACCCCCCCACCCCCGCATCTCAACATACACAACACAAACATTCAAAAACAAACATTCATGCACACCCGACCCTCCCAACCCCCGCATCTCACCATACACAAAACAAACATTCAAAAACAACCATTCATGTACATCCGACACCCCCCACCCCCGCATCTCAACATACACAACACAAACATTCAAAAACAAACATTCATGCACATCCGACACCCCTCACCACCGCATCTCAACATACACAAAACAAACATTCAAAAACAAACATTCATGCACATCCGTCATCCCCGCATCTCAACATACACAACACAAACATTCAGAAACAAACATTCATGCACATCCGACCCCCCCACCCCCGCATCTCAACATACACAAAACAAACATTCAAAAACAAACATTCATGCACATCCGACACCCTCCCACCCCCACATCTCAACATACACAACACAAACATTCAAAAACAAACATTCATGCACATCCGACAACCCCCGCCCCCGCATCTCAACACAAACATTCAAAAACAAACATTCATGCACACCAAACACCCCCCCACCCCCGCATCTCAACATACACAACACAAACATTCAAAAACAAACATTCATGCACATCCTACACCCCCCACTCCCGCATCTCAACATACACAACGCAAACATTCAAAAACAAACATTCATGCACATCCGATACCCCCCACCCCCGCATCTCAACATACACAAAACAAACATTCAAAAACAAACATTCATGTGCATCCGACACCCCCCACCCCCGCATCTCAACATACACAACACAAACATTCAAAAACAAACATTCATGCACATCCGACACCCCCCACCACCGCATCTCAACATACACAAAACAAACATTCAAAAACAAACATTCATGCACATTCGACACCCCCGCATCTCAACATACACAACACAAACATTCAAAAACAAACATTCATGCACATCCGACACCCCCCCACCCCCACATCTCAACATACAGAACACAAACATTCAAAAACAAACATTCATGCACACCCGACCCCCCCAACCCCCGCATCTCACCATACACAAAACAAACATTCAAAAACAATCATTCATGCACATCGACACCCCCCCACCCCTGCATCTCAACACACAGAACACAAACATTCAAAAACAAACATTCATGCACACCCGACCCCCCCAACCTCCGCATCTCACCATACACAAAACAAACATTCAAAAACAATCATTCATACACACCCGACACCCCCCCACCCCTGCATCTCAACATACACAACACAAACATTCAAAAACAAACATTCATGCACACCCGACCCCCCCAACCCCCGCATCTCACCATACACAAAACAAACATTCAAAAACAATCATTCATGCACATCGACACCCCCCCACCCCTGCATCTCAACACACACAACACAAACATTCAAAAACAAACATTCATGCACACCCAACACCCCCCAACCCCGCATCTCAACATACACAACACAAACATTCAAAAACAAACATTCATGCACACCCGACCCCCCCAACCCCCGCATCTCAACATACACAACACAAACATTCAAAAACAAACATTCATGCACATCCGACACCCCCCCACCCCCGCATCTCAACATACACAACACAAACATTCAAAAACAAACATTCATGCACATCCGACACCTCCACCACCACATCTCAACATACACAAAACAAACATTCAAAAACAAACATTCATGCACATCCGTCATCCCCGCATCTCAACATATACAACACAAACATTCAAAAACAAACATTCATGCACATCCGACCCCCCCACCCCCGCATCTCAACATTCACAAAACAAACATTCAAAAACAAACATTCATGAACATCGGTCATCCCCGCATCTCAACATACACAACACAAACATTCAAAAACAAACATTCATGCACACCTGACCCACCCACCCCCGCATCTCAACATACGCAACACAAACATTCAAAAACAAACATTCATGCACATCCGACACCCCCCCACATGACAACATACACAACATAAACATTAAAAAAAAACATTCATGCACATCCGACACCCCCCAACCTCGCATCTCAACATACACAAAACAAACATATAAAAACAAATATTCATACACACCTGACACCCCCTCACCCCCGCATCTTAACATACACAACACAAACATTCAAAAACAAACATTCATGCACACCAGACCCCCCAACCCCTGCATCTCACCATACACAAGACAAAAATTCAAAAACAATCATTCATGCACTTCCGACACCCCCCCACCCCCGCATCTCAACACACACAACACAAACATTCAAAAACAAACATTCATGCACACCCAACAGCCCCGCACCCCTGCATCTCAACATACACAACACAAGCATTCAAAAACAAACATTCATGCACACCCGACCCCCCCAACCCCGGCATCTCACCATACACAAAACAAACATTCAAAAACAAACATTCATGTACAACCAACACCCACCCACCCCCGCATCTCAACATACACAACACAAACATTCAAAAACAAACATTCATGCACATCCGACAACCCCAAAACCACATCTCAACATACACAAAACAAACATTCAAAAACAAACATTCATGCACATCCGTCATCCCCGCATCTCAACATACACAACACAAACATTCAAAAACAAACATTCATGCACATCCGACACCTCCCCTCCCCCACATCTCAACAGACACAACACAAACATTCAAAAACAAACATTCATGGACATCCGACACCCCCCACCCCCGCATCCCAACACAAACATTCAAAAACAAAAATTTCATGCACACCCAACACCCCCCCACCCCCGCATCTCAACATACACAGCACAAACATTCAAAAACAAACATTCATGCACATCCTACACCCCCCACCCCCGCATCTCAACATACACAACACAAACATTCAAAAGCAAACATTCATACACACCTGACACCCCCCACCCCTGCATCTCAACATACACAAGACAAACATTCAAAAACAAACATTCATGCACACCCGACCCCCCCAACCCCCGCATCTCACCATACACAAAACAAACATTCAAAAACAATCATTCATGCACATCGACACCCCCCCACCCCTGCATCTCAACACACACAACACAAACATTCAAAAACAAACATTCATGCACACCCAACACCCCCCCACCCCTGCATCTCAACACACACAACACAAACATTCAAAAACAAACATTCATGCACACCCGACACCCCCCCACCCCCGCATCTCAACATACACAACACAAATATTCAAAAACAAACATTCATGCACACCCGACACCCCCAACCCCCGCATCTCAACATACACAACACAAATATTCAAAAACAAACATTCATGCACATCCGACACCCCCCACCACCGCATCTCAACATACACAAAACAAACATTCAAAAACAAACATTCATGCACATCCGTCATCCCCGCATCTCAACATACACAACACAAACATTCAAAAACAAACATTCATGCACACCTGACCCACCCACCCCCGCATCTCAACATACGCAACACAAACATTCAAAAACAAACATTCATGCACATCCGACACCCCCCCACACCCACATCTCAACATACACAACACAAACATTAAAAAAAAAACATTCATGCACATCCGACACCCCCCAACCTCGCATCTCAACATACACAACACAAACATTCAAAAACAAACATTCATGCACACCCGACCCCCCAACCCCTGCATCTCACCATACACAAGACAACAATTCAAAAACAATCATTCATGCACTTCCGACACCCCCCCACCCCCCATCTCAACAACAAAACACAAACATTCAAAAACAAACATTCATGCACACCCAACAGCCCCGCACCCCCGCATCTCAACATACACAACACGAACATTCAAAAACAAACATTCATGCACACCCGACCCCCCCAACCCCGGCATCTCACCATACACAAAACAAACATTCAAAAACAAACATTCATGTACATCCAACACCCCCCACCCCCGCATCTCAACATACACAACACAAACATTCAAAAACAAACATTCATGCACATCCGACACCCCCCACCACCGCATCTCAACATACACAAAACAATCATTCAAAAACAAACATTCATGCACATCCGTCATCCCCGTATCTCAACATACACAACACAAACATTCAAAAACAAACATTCATGTACATCCTACACCCCCCACCCCCGCATCTCAACATACACAACACAAACATTCAAAAACAAACATTCATGCACATCCGATACCCCCCACCACCGCATCTCAACATACACAAAACAAACATTCAAAAACAAACATTCATGTACATCCGACACCCCCCAGCCCCGCATCTCTACATACACAACACAAACATTCAAAAACAAACATTCATGCACATTCGACACCCCCGCATCTCAACATACACAACACAAACATTCAAAAACAAACATTCATGCACATCCGACCCCTCCACCCCCGCATCTCAACATACACAAAACAAACATTCAAAAACAAACATTCATGCACATTCGACACCCCCGCATCTCAACATACACAACACAAACATTCAAAAACAAACATTCATGCACATCCGATACCCCCCACCACCAGATCTCAACATACACAAAACAAACATTCAAAAATAAACATTCATGTACATCCGACACCCCCTACCCCCGCATCTCAACATACACAACACAAACATTCAAAAACAAACATTCATGCACATCCGACCCCCCCACCCCCGCATCTCAACATACACAAAACAAACATTCAAAAACAAACATTCATGCACATCCGACACCCCCCCACCCCCACATCTCAACATACACAACACAAACATTCAAAAACAAACATTCATGCACATCCGACACCCCCCACCCCCACATCTCAACATACACAACACAAACATTCAAAAACAAACATTCATGCACATCCGACACCCCCAACCCCGCATCTCAACATACACAAAACAAGCATATAAAAACAAACATTCATACACACCTGACACCCCTCCACCCCCGCATCTCAACATACACAACACAAACATTCAAAAACAAACATTCATGCACACCCGACCCTCCCAAACCCCGCATCTCACCATACACAAAACAAACATTCAAAAACAACCATTCATGTACATCCGACACCCCCCACCCCCGCATCTCAACATACACAACACAAACATTCAAAAACAAACATTCATGCACATCCGACACCCCTCACCACCGCATCTCAACATACACAAAACAAACATTCAAAAACAAACATTCATACACATCCGTCATCCCCGCATCTCAACATACACAACACAAACATTCAGAAACAAACATTCATGCACATCCGACCCCCCCACCCCTGCATCTCAACATACACAAAACAAACATTCAAAAACAAACATTCATGCACATCCGACACCCCCCCACCCCCACATCTCAACATACACAACACAAACATTCAAAAACAAACATTTATGCACATCCGACACCCCCCACCCCCGCATCTCAACACAAACATTCAAAAACAAACATTCATGCACACCAAACACCCCCCACCCCCGCATCTCAACATACACAACACAAACATTCAAAAACAAACATTCATGCACATCCTACACCCCCCACCCCCGCATCTCAACATACACAACACAAACATTCAAAAACAAACATTCATGCACATCCGACACCCCCCACCACCGCATCTCAACATACACAAAACAAACATTCAAAAACAAACATTCATGCACATTCGACACCCCCGCATCTCAACATACACAACACAAACATTCAAAAACAAACATTCATGCACATCCGACCCCTCCACCCCCGCATCTCAACATACACAAAACAAACATTCAAAAACAAACATTCATACACATCCGACACCCCCCCACCCCCACATCTCAACATACACAACACAAACATTCAAAAACAAACATTCATGCACATCCGACATCCCCCAACCCCGCATCTCAACACACACAACACAAACATTCAAAAACAAACATTCATGCACACCCAACACCCCCCCAACCCTGCATCTCAACATACACAACACAAACATTCAAAAACAAACATTCATGCACACCCGACCCCCCCAACCCCCGCATCTCAACATACACAACACAAACATTCAAAAACAAACATTCATGCACATCCGACACCCCCCCACCCCCGCATCTCAACATACACAACACAAACATTCAAAAACAAACATTCATGCACATCCGACACCCCCCACCAACGCATCTCAACATACACAAAACAAACATTCAAAAACAAACATTCATGCACATTCGACACCCCCGCATCTCAACATACACAACACAAACATTCAAAAACAAACATTCATGCACATCCGTCATCCCCGCATCTCAACATATACAACACAAACATTCAAAAACAAACATTCATGCACATCCGACCCTGCCACCCCCGCATCTCAACATTCACAAAACAAACATTCAAAAACAAACATTCATGAACATCCGTCATCCCCGCATCTCAACATACACAACACAAACATTCAAAAACAAACATTCATGCACACCTGACCCACCCACCCCAGCATCTCAACATACGCAACACAAACATTAAAAAAAAAACATTCATGCACATCCGACACCCCCCAACCTCGCATCTCAACATACACAAAACAAACATATAAAAACAAATATTCATACACACCTGACACCGCTCCACCCCCGCATCTTAACATACACAACACAAACATTCAAAAACAAACATTCATGCAACCCAGACCCCCCAACCCCTGCATCTCACCATACACAAGACAAAAATTCAAAAACAATCATTCATGCACTTCCGACACCCCCCCCACCCCCGCATCTCAACACACACAACACAAACATTCAAAAACAAACATTCATGCACACCCAACAGCCCCGCACCCCTGCATCTTAACATACACAACACAAACATTCAAAAACAAACATTCATGCACACCCGACCCCCCCAACCCCGGCATCTCACCATACACAAAACAAACATTCAAAAACAAACATTCATGTACATCCAACACCCACCCACCCCCGCATCTCAACATACACAACACAAACATTCAAAAACAAACATTCATGCACATCCGACACCCCCCACCACCACATCTCAACATACACAAAACAAACATTCAAAAACAAACATTCATGCACATCCGTCATCCCCGCATCTCAACATACACAACACAAACATTCAAAAACAAACATTCATGCACATCCGACACCTCCCCTCCCCCACATCTCAACATACACAACATAAACATTCAACAACAAACATTCATGGACATCCGACACCCCCCACCCCCGCATCCCAACACAAACATTCAAAAACAAACATTCATGCACACCCAACACCCCCCCGCCCCCGCATCTCAACATACGCAGCACAAACATTCAAAAACAAACATTCATGCACATCCTACACCCCCCACCCCCGCATCTCAACATACACAACACAAACATTCAAAAGCAAACATTCATACACACCTGACACCCCCCACGCCTGCATCTCAACATACACAACACAAACATTCAAAAACAAACATTCATGCACACCCGACCCCCCCAACCTCTGCATCTCACCATACACAAAACAAACATTCAAAAACAATCATTCATGCACATCGACACCCCCCCACCCCTGCATCTCAACACACACAACACAAACATTCAAAAACAAACATTCATGCACACCCAACACCCACCCACCCCTGCATCTCAACACACACAACACAAACATTTAAAAACAAACATTAATGCACACCCAACACCCCTCCACCCCCGCATCTCAACATACACAACACAAACATTCAAAAACAAACATTCATGCACACCCGACCCCCGCAACCCCCGCATCTCAACATACACAACACAAACATTCAAAAACAAACATTCATGCACATCCGACACCCCCCCACCCCCGCATCTCAACATACACAACACAAACATTCAAAAACAAACTTTCATGCACATCCGACACCCCCCACCACCGCATCTCAACATACACAAAACAAACATTCAAAAACAAACATTCATGCACATCCGTCATCCCCGCATCTCAACATATACAACACAAATATTCAAAAACAAACATTTATGCACATCCGACCCCCCAACTCCCGCATCTCAACATTCACAAAACAAACATTCAAAAACAAACATTCATGCACATCCGTCATCCCCGCATCTCAACATAAACAACACAAACATTCAAAAACAAACATTCATGCACACCTGACCCACCCACCCCCGCATCTCAACATGCGCAACACAAACATTCAAAAACAAACATTCATGCACATCCGACACCCCCCCACCCCCACATCTCAACATACACAACATAAACATTAAAAAAAAAACATTCATGCACATCCGACACCCCCCAACCTCGCATCTCAACATACACAAAACAAACATATAAAAACAAATATTCATACACACCTGACACCCCTCCCACCCCCGCATCTCAACATACACAACACAAACATTCAAAAACAAACATTCATGCACACCCAACCCCCCAACCCCTGCATCTCACCATACACAAGACAAAAATTCAAAAACAATCATTAATGCACTTCCGACACCCCCCCACCCCCGCATCTCAACACACACAACACAAACATTCAAAAACAAACATTCATGCACACCCAACAGCCCCGCACCCCCGCATCTCAACATACACAACACAAACATTCAAAAACAAACATTCATGCACACCCGACCCCCCCAACCCCGGCATCTCACCATACACAAAACAAACATTCAAAAACAAACATTCATGTACATCCAACACCCCCCCACCCCCGCATCTCAACATACACAACACAAACATTCAAAAACAAACATTCATGCACATCCGTCATCCCCGCATCTCAACATACACAACACAAACATTCAAAAACAAACATTCATGTACATCCTACACCCCCCACCCCCACATCTCAACATACACAACACAAACATTCAAAAACAAACATTCATGCACATCCGATACCCCCCACCACCGCATCTCAACATACACAAAACAAACATTCAAAAACAAACATTCATGTACATCCGACACCCCCCCACCCCCACATCTCAACATACACAACACAAACCTTCAAAAACAAACATTCATGCACATCCGACACCCCCCAACCCCGCATCTCAACGTACACAAAACAAACATACAAAAACAAACATTCATACACACCTGACACCCCCACACCCCCGCATCTCAACATACACAACACAAACATTCAAAAACAAACATTCGTGCACATCCGACCCCCCTCACCCCCGCATCTCAACATACACAAAACAAACATTCAAAAACAAACATTCATGCACATCCGACACCCCCCCACCCCACATCTCAACATACACAACACAAACATTCAAAAACAAACATTCATGCACATCTGACACCCCCCACCACCGCATCTCAACACAAACATTCAAAAACAAACATTCATGCACACCCAACACCCCCACACCCCGGCATCTCAACATACACAACACAAACATTCAAAAACAAACATTCATGCACATCCTACACACCCCACCCCCGCATCTCAAAATACACAACACAAACATTCAAAAACAAACATTCATGCACATCCGATACCCCCACCACCGCATCTCAACATACACAAAACAAACATTCAAAAACAAACATTCATGTACATCCGTCACCCCCCACCCCCGCATCTCAACATACACAACACAAACATTCAAAAACAAACATTCATGCACATCCGACACCCCCACCCCGCATCTCAACATACACAAAACAAACATTCAAAAACAAACATTCATGCACAATCGACACCCCCGCATCTCAACATACACAACACAAACATTCAAAAACAAACATTCATGCACATCCGACCCCTCCACCCCCGCATCTCAACATTCACAAAACAAACATTCAAAAACAATCATTCATGCACATCCGACACCCCCACCCCCACATCTCAACATACACAACACAAACATTCAAAAACAAACATTCATGCACATCCCACACCCCCCAATCCTGCATCTTAACATACACAAAACAAACATACAAAAACAAACATTCATACACACCTGACACCCCCCCCCACCCCCGCATCTCAACATACACAACACAAACATTCAAAAACAAACATTCATGCACACCTGACCCCCCCAACCCCGGCATCTCACCATACACAAAACAAACATTCAAAAACAATCATTCATGCACATCCGACACCACCCCACCTCCGCATCTAAACATACACAACACAAATATTCAAAAACAAACATTCATGCACATCCGACACCCCCCACCACTGCATCTCAACATACACAAAACAAACATTCAAAAACAAACATTCATGCACATCCGTCATCCCCGCATCTCAACATACACAACACAAACATTCAAAAACAAACATTCATGCACATCCGACCCCCCCACCCCCGCATCTCAACATACACAAAACAAACATTCAAAAACAAACATTCATGCACATCCCACACCCCCCCACCCCCACATCTCAACATACACAACACAAACATTCAAAAACAAACATTCATGCACATCCGACACCCCCCACCCCCGCATCTCAACACAAACATTCAAAAACAAACATTCATGCACACCCAAGACACCCCCGCCCCCGCATCTCAACATACACAACACAAACATTCAAAAACAAACATTCATGCACATCCTAAACCCCCCACCCCCGCATCTCAACATACACAACACAAACATTCAAAAACAAACATTCATGCACATCCGATACCCCCCACCACTGCATCTCAACATACACAAAACAAACATTCAAAAACAAACATTCATGTACATCCGACACCCCCCACCCCCGCATCTCAACATACACAACACAAACATTAAAAAACAAACATTCATGCACATCTGACACCCTCCACCACCGCATCTCAACATACACAAAACAAACATTCAAAAACAAACATTCATGCACATTCGACAACCCCGCATCTCAAGATACACAAAACAAACATACAAAAACAAACATTCATACACACCTGACACCCCCCACCCCCACATCTCAACATACACAACACAAACATTCAAAAACAAACATTCATGCACACCCAACACCCCCCCACCCCCGCATCTCAACATACACAGCACAAACATTCAAAAACAAACATTCATGCACATCCTACACCCCCACCCCCGCATCTCAACATACACAACACAAACATTCAAAAGCATACATTCATACACACCTGACACCCCCCACCCCTGCATCTCAACATACACAACACAAACATTCAAAAACAAACATTCATGCACACCCGACCCCCCCCAACCCCCGCATCTCACCATACACAAAACAAACATTCAAAAACAATAATTCATGCACATCGACACCCCCCCACCCCTGCATCTCAACACACACAACACAAACATTCAAAAGCAAACATTCATGCACACCCAACACCCCCCCACCCCTGCATCTCAACACACACAACACAAACATTCAAAAACAAACATTCATGCACACCCAACACCCCCCCACCCCCGCATCTCAACATACACAACACAAACATTCAAAAACAAACATTCATGCACACCCGACCCCCCCCCAACCCCCGCATCTCAACATACACAACACAAACATTCAAAAACAAACATTCATGCACATCCGACACCCCTCCACCCCCGCATCTCAACATACACAACACAAACATTCAAAAACAAACATTCATGCACATCCGACACCCCCCACCACCGCATCTCAACATACACAAAACAAACATTCAAAAACTAACATTCATGCACACCCAACAGCCCCGCACCCCCGCATCTCAACACACACAACACAAACATTCAAAAACAAACATTCATGCACATCCGACACCCCCCAACCTCGCATCTCAACATACACAAAACAAACATATAAAAACAAATATTCATACACACCTGACACCCCCCCCACCCCCGCATCTCAACATACACAACACAAACATTCAAAAACAAACATTCATGCACATCCGACACCCCCCAACCTCGCATCTCAACATACACAACACAAACATTCAAAAGCATACATTCATACACACCTGACACCCCCCACCCCTGCATCTCAACATACACAACACAAACATTCAAAAACAAACATTCATGCACACCCGACCCCCCCCAACCCCCGCATCTCACCATACACAAAACAAACATTCAAAAACAATAATTCATGCACATCGACACCCCCCCACCCCTGCATCTCAACACACACAACACAAACATTCAAAAGCAAACATTCATGCACACCCAACACCCCCCCACCCCTGCATCTCAACACACACAACACAAACATTCAAAAACAAACATTCATGCACACCCAACACCCCCCCACCCCCGCATCTCAACATACACAACACAAACATTCAAAAACAAACATTCATGCACACCCGACCCCCCCCCAACCCCCGCATCTCAACATACACAACACAAACATTCAAAAACAAACATTCATGCACATCCGACACCCCTCCACCCCCGCATCTCAACATACACAACACAAACATTCAAAAACAAACATTCATGCACATCCGACACCCCCCACCACCGCATCTCAACATACACAAAACAAACATTCAAAAACTAACATTCATGCACACCCAACAGCCCCGCACCCCCGCATCTCAACACACACAACACAAACATTCAAAAACAAACATTCATGCACATCCGACCCCCCCACCCCCGCATCTCAACATACACAAAACAAACATTCAAAAACAAACATTCATGCACATCCCACACCCCCCCACCCCCACATCTCAACATACACAACACAAACATTCAAAAACAAACATTCATGCACATCCGACACCCCCCACCCCCGCATCTCAACACAAACATTCAAAAACAAACATTCATGCACACCCAAGACACCCCCGCCCCCGCATCTCAACATACACAACACAAACATTCAAAAACAAACATTCATGCCCATCCTAAACCCCCCACCCCCGCATCTCAACATACACAACACAAACATTCAAAAACAAACATTCATGCACATCCGATACCCCCCACCACTGCATCTCAACATACACAAAACAAACATTCAAAAACAAACATTCATGTACATCCGACACCCCCCACCCCCGCATCTCAACATACACAACACAAACATTCAAAAACAAACATTCATGCACATCTGAGACCCTCCACCACCGCATCTCAACATACACAAAACAAACATTCAAAAACAAACATTCATGCACATTCGACACCCCCGCATCTCAACATACACAAAACAAACATACAAAAACAAACATTCATACACACCCGACACCCCCACCCCCACATCTCAACATACACAACACAAACATTCAAAAACAAACATTCATGCACACCCAACACCCCCCCACCCCCGCATCTCAACATACACAGCACAAACATTCAAAAACAAACATTCATGCACATCCTACACCCCCCACCCCCGCATCTCAACATACACAACACAAACATTCAAAAGCATACATTCATACACACCTGACACCCCCCACCCCTGCATCTCAACATACACAACACAAACATTCAAAAACAAACATTCATGCACACCCGACCCCCCCCAACCCCCGCATCTCACCATACACAAAACAAACATTCAAAAACAATAATTCATGCACATCGACACCCCCCACCCCTGCATCTCAACACACACAACACAAACATTCAAAAACAAACATTCATGCACACCCAACACCCCCCCACCCCTGCATCTCAACACACACAACACAAACATTCAAAAACAAACATTCATGCACACCCAACACCCCCCCACCCCCGCATCTCAACATACACAACACAAACATTCAAAAACAAACATTCATGCACACCCGACCCCCCCCAACCCCCGCATCTCAACATACACAACACAAACATTCAAAAACAAACATTCATGCACACCCGACACCCCTCCACCCCCGCATCTCAACATACACAACACAAACATTCAAAAACAAACATTCATGCACATCCGACACCCCCCACCACCGCATCTCAACATACACAAAACAAACATTCAAAAACAAACATTCATGCACATCCGACCCCCCCACCTCCGCATCTCAACATTCACAAAACAAACATTCAAAAACAAACATTCATGCACATCCGTCATCCCCGCATCTCAACATACACAACACAAACATTCAAAAACAAACATTCATGCACACCTGACCCACCCACCCCCGCATCTCAACATACGCAACACAAACATTAAAAAAAAAACATTCATGCACATCCGACACCCCCCACCCCCACATCTCAACATGCACAACACAAACATTAAAAAAAAAACATTCATGCACATCCGACACCCCCCAGCCTCGCATCTCAACATACACAAAACAAACATATAAAAACAAATATTCATACACACCTGACACCCCCCCACCCCCGCATCTCAACATACACAACACAAACATTCAAAAACAAACATTCATGCACACCCGACCCCCCAACCCCTGCATCTCACCATACACAAGACAAAAATTCAAAAACAATCATTCATGAACTTCCGACACCCCCCCACCCCCGCATCTCAACACACACAACACAAACATTCAAAAACAAACATTCATGCACACCCAACAGCCCCGCACCCCCGCATCTCAACATACACAACACAAACATTCAAAAACAAACATTCATGCACACCCGACCCCCCCAACCCCGGAATCTCACCATACACAAAACAAACATTCAAAAACAAACATTCATGTACATCCAACACCCCCCACCCCCGCATCTCAACATACACAACACAAACATTCAAAAACAAACATTCATGCACATCTGACACCCCCCACCACCGCATCTCAACATACACAAAACAAACATTCAAAAACAAACATTCATGCACATCCGACACCCCCCTCCCCCACATCTCAAAATACACAACACAAACATTCAAAAACAAACATTCATGGACATCCGACACCCCCCACCCCCGCATCCCAACACAAACATTCAAAAACAGACATTCATGCACACCCAACACCCCCCACCCCGCATCTCAACATACACAACACAAACATTCAAAAACAAACATTCATGTACATCCTACACCCCCCACCCCCGCATCTCAACATACACAACACAAACATTCAAAAACAAACATTCATGCACATCCGACACCCCCCCTCCCCCACATCTCAAAATACACAACACAAACATTCAAAAACAAACATTCATGGACATCCGACACCCCCCACCCCCGCATCCCAACACAAACATTCAAAAACAGACATTCATGCACACCCAACACCCCCCACCCCGCATCTCAACATACACAACACAAACATTCAAAAACAAACATTCATGCACATCCGACACCCCCCCTCCCCCACATCTCAAAATACACAACACAAACATTCAAAAACAAACATTCATGGACATCCGACACCCCCCACCCCCGCATCCCAACACAAACATTCAAAAACAGACATTCATGCACACCCAACACCCCCCACCCCGCATCTCAACATACACAACACAAACATTCAAAAACAAACATTCATGTACATCCTACACCCCCCACCCCCGCATCTCAACATACACAACACAAACATTCAAAAACAAACATTCATGCACATCCGATACCCCCCACCACCGCATCTCAACATACACAAAACAAACATTCAAAAACGAACATTCATGTACATCCGACACCCCCCACCCCCGCAATCTCAACATACACAACACAAACATTCAAAAACAAACATTCATGCACATTCGACACCCCCGCATCTCAACATACAAAACACAAACATTCAAAAACAAACATTCATGCACATCCGACCCCTCCACCCCCGCATCTCAACATACACAAAACAAACATTCAAAAACAAACATTCATGCACATCCGACACCCCCCAACCCCGCATCTCAACATACACAAAACAAACATACAAAAACAAACATTCATACACACCTGACACCCCCCCACCCCCGCATCTCAACATACACAACACAAACATTCAAAAACAAACATTCATGCACATCCGACCCCCCCACCCCCGCATCTCAACATACACAAAACAAACATTCAAAAACAAACATTCATGCACATCCGACACCCCCCCCACCCCACATCTCAAAATACACAACACAAACATTCAAAAACAAACATTCATGCACATCCGACACCCCCCACCACCGCATCTCAACACAAACATTCAAAAACAAACATTCATGCACACCCAACACCCCCCCACCCCGGATTCTCAACATACACAACACAAACATTCAAAAACAAACATTCATGCACATCCTACACCCCTCACCCCCGCATCTCAACATACACAACACAAACATTCAAAAACAAACATTCATGCACATCCGATACCCCCCACCACCGCATCTCAACATACACAAAACAAACATTCAAAAACAAACATTCATGTACATCCGACACCCCCCACCCCCGCATCTCAACATACACAACACAAACATTCAAAAACAAACATTCATGCACATCCGACACCCCCACCACCACATCTCAACATACACAAAACAAACATTCAAAAACAAACATTCATGCACATTCAACACCCCCGCATCTCAACATACACAACACAAACATTCAAAAACAAACATTCATGCACATCCGACTCCTAAACCCTTGCATCTCAACATACACAAAACAAACATTCAAAAACAATCATTCATGCACATCCGACACCCCCCACCCCCACATCTCAACAAACACAACACAAACATTCAAAAACAAACATTCATGCACATCCGACACCCCCCAACCCCGCATCTTAACATACACAAAACAAACATACAAAAACAAACATTCATACACACCTGACACCCCCCACCCCCGCATCTCAACATACACAACACAAACATTCAAAAACAAACGTTCATGCACACCCGACCCCCCCCCAAGCCCGGCATCTCATCATACACAAAACAAACATTCAAAAACAATCATTCATGCACATCGACACCCCCCACCCCCGCATCTCAACACACACAACACAAACATTCAAATACAAACATTCATGCACACCAGACCCCCCCAACCCCCGCATCTCAACATACACAACACAAACATTCAAAAACAAACATTCATGCACATCCGACACCCCCCCACCTCCGCATCTAAACATACACAACACAAATATTCAAAAACAAACATTCATGCACACCGACACCACCCACCATTGCATCTCAACATACACAAAAGAAACATTCAAAAACAAACATTCATGCACATCCGTCATCCCCGCATCTCAACATACACAACAGAAACATTCAAAAACAAACATTCATGCACATCCGACCCCCCCACTCCCGCATCTCAACATACACAAAACAAACATTCAAAAACAAACATTCATGCACATCCCACACCACCCCACCCCCACATCTCAACATACACAACACAAACATTCAAAAACAAACATTCATGCACATCCGACACCCCCCACCCCCGCATCTCAACACAAACATTCAAAAACAAACATTCATGCACACCCAAGACCCCCCCGCCCCCGCATCTCAACATACACAACACAAACATTCAAAAACAAACATTCATGCACATCCTAAACCCCCCACCCCCGCATCTCAACATACACAACACAAACATTCAAAAACAAACATTCATGCACATCCGATACCCCCCACCACTGCATCTCAACATACACAAAACAAACATTCAAAAACAAACATTCATGTACATCCGACACCCCCCAACCCCGCATCTCAACATACACAACACAAACATTCAAAAACAAACATTCATGCACATCTGACACCCCCCACCACCGCATCTGAACATACACAAAACAAACATTCAAAAACAAACATTCATGCACATTCGACACCCCCGCATCTCAACATACACAACACAAACATTCAAAAACAAACATTCATGCACATCCGGCCTCTCCACCCCCGCATCTCAACATACACAAAACAAACATTCAAAAACAAACATTCATGCACATCCGACACCTCCCCACACCCACATCTCAACATACACAACACAAACGTTCAAAAATAAACATTCATGCACATCCGACACCCCCCAACCCCGCATCTCAACATACACAAAACAAACATACAAAAACAAACATTCATACACACCTGACACCCCCCCACCCCCACATCTCAACATACACAACACAAACATTCAAAAACAAACATTCATGCACACCCGACCCCCCTAACCCCCGCATCTCACCATACACAAAACAAACATTCAAAAACAATCATTCATGCACATCGACACCCCCCCACTGCTGCATCTCAACATACACAACACAAACATTCAAAAACAAACATTCATGCACACCCGACCCCCCCAACCCCCGCATCTCAACATACACAACACAAACATTCAAAAACAAACATTCATGCACATCCGACACCCCCCACCACGGCATCTCAACATACACAAAATAAATATTCAAAAACAAACATTCATGCACATCTGACACCCCCATACTCCCGCATCTCAACATACACAACACAAACATTCAAAAACAAACATTCATGCACTCCGACACCCCCCACACCCCCACATATCAACATACACAAAACAAACATACAAAAACAAACATTCATGCACACTCGACACCCCCCACCCCCGAATGCATCTCAACATACACAACACAAACATTCAAAAACAAACATTCATGCACATCCGCCACCCGCCACCCCCGCATCTCAACATACACAAAACAAACATACAAAAACAAACATTCATGCACATCCGACACCCCCCCACCACCGCATCTCAACATACACAAAACAAACATTCAAAAACAAACATTCATGCTCATCTGACACCCCCCACACCCTCGCATTTCAACATACACAACACAAACATTCAAAAACAAACATTCATGTACTCCGACACCCCCCCAACCCCGCATCTCAACATACACAAAACAAAGATGCAAAAACAAACATTCATGCACACCCGACACTCCCCGCCCCCGAATGCATCTCAACATACACAACACAAACATTCAAAAACAAACATTCATGCACATTCGACACCCCCGCATCTCAACATACACAACACAAACATTCAAAAACAAACATTCATGCACATCCGACCCCTCCACCCCCGCATCTCAACATACACAAAACAAACTTTCAAAAACAAACATTCATGCACATCCGACACCCCCCACCCCCACATCTCAACATACACAACACAAACATTCAAAAACAAACATTCATGCACATCCGACCCCCCACCCCCGCATCTCAACATACACAAAACAAACATTCAAAAACAAACATTCATGCACATCCCACACCCCCCCACCCCCACATCTCAACATTCACAACACAAACATTCAAAAACAAACATTCATGCACATCCGACACCCCCCACCACCGCATCTCAACACAAACATTCAAAAACAAACATTCATGCACACCCAACACCCCCCCACCCCGGCATCTTAACATACACAACACAAACATTCAAAAACAAACATTCATGCACATCCTACACGTCCCACCCCCGCATATCAACATACACAAAACAAACATTCAAAAACAAACATTCATGCACATTCGACACCCCAGCATCTCAACATACACAACACAAACATTCAAAAACAAACATTCATGCACATCCGACCCCTCCAACCCCGCATCTCAACATACACAAAACAAACATTCAAAAACAATCATTCATGCACATCCGACACCCCCCCACTCCCACATCTCAACATACACAACACAAACATTCAAAAACAAACATTCATGCACATCCGACACCCCCCAACCCCGCATCTTAACATACACAAAACAAACATACAAAAACAAACATTCATACACACCTGACACCCCCCCACCCCCGCATCTCAACATACACAACACAAACATTCAAAAACAAACATTCATGCACACCCGACCCCCCCAACCCCGGCATCTCACCATACACAAAACAAACATTCAAAAACAATCATTCATACACGTCGACACCCCCCCCACCCCCGCATCTCAACACACACAACACAAACATTCAAAAACAAACATTCATGCACACCCGACCCCCCCAACCCCTGCATCTCAACAATCACAACACAAACATTCAAAAACAAACATTCATGCACATCCGACACCCCCCCACCCCACATCTCAAAATACACAACACAAACATTCAAAAACAAACATTCATGCACATCCGACACCCCCCACCACCGCATCTCAACACAAACATTCAAAACAAACATTCATGCACACCCAACACCCCCCCACCCCGGATTCTCAACATACACAACACAAACATTCAAAAACAAACATTCATGCACATCCTACACCCCTCACCCCCGCATCTCAACATACACAACACAAACATTCAAAAACAAACATTCATGCACATCCGATACCCCCCACCACCGCATCTCAACATACACAAAACAAACATTCAAAAACAAACATTCATGTACATCCGACACCCCCCACCCCCGCATCTCAACATACACAACACAAACATTCAAAAACAAACATTCATGCACATCCGACACCCCCACAACCACATCTCAACATACACAAAACAAACATTCAAAAACAAACATTCATGCACATTCAACACCCCCGCATCTCAACATACACAACACAAACATTCAAAAACAAACATTCATGCACATCCAACTCCTAAACCCTTGCATCTCATCATACACAAAACAAACATTCAAAAACAATCATTCATGCACATCCGACACCCCCCACCCCCACATCTCAACATACACAACACAAACATTCAAAAACAAACATTCATGCACATCCGACACCCCCCAACCCCGCATCTTAACATACACAAAACAAACATACAAAAACAAACATTCATACACACCTGACACCCCCCACCCCCGCATCTCAACATACACAACACAAACATTCAAAAACAAACGTTCATGCACACCCGACCCCCCCCAAACCCGGCATCTCACCATACACAAAACAAACATTCAAAAACAATCATTCATGCACATCGACACCCCCCCACCCCCGCATCTCAACACACACAACACAAACATTCAAAAACAAACATTCATGCACACCCGACCCCCCCAACCCCCGCATCTCAACATACACAACAGAAATATTCAAAAACAAACATTCATGCACATCCGACACCCCCCACCTCCGCATTTAAACATACACAACACAAATATTCAAAAACAAACATTCATGCACATCCGACACCCCCCACCACTGCATCTCAACATACACAAAACAAACATTCAAAAACAAACATTCATGCACATCCGTCATCCCCACATCTCAACATACACAACACAAACATTCAAAAACAAACATTCATGCACATCCGACCCCCCCACCCCCGCATCTCAACATACACAAAACAAACATTCAAAAACAAACATTCATGCACATCCCACACCCCCCACCCCCACATCTCAACATACACAACACAAACATTCAAAAACAAACATTCATGTACATCTGACACCCCCCACCCCCGCATCTCAACACAAACATTCAAAAACAAACATTCATGCACACCCAAGACCCCCCCGCCTCCGCATCTCAACATACACAACACAAACATTCAAAAACAAACATTCATGCACATCCTAAACCCCCCACCCCCGCATCTCAACATACACAACACAAACATTCAAAAACAAACATTCATGCACATCCGATACCCCCCACCACTGCATCTCAACATACACAAAACAAACATTCAAAAACAAACATTCATGCACATTCGACACCCCCGCATCTCAACATACACAACACAAACATTCAAAAACAAACATTCATGCACATCCGACCCCTCCACCCCCGCATCTCAACATACACAAAACAAATATTCAAAAACAAACATTCATGCACATCTGACACCCCCATACTCCCGCATCTCAACATACACAACACAAACATTCAAAAACAATCATTCATGCACATCGACACCCCCCCACCGCTGCATCTCAACATACACAACACAAACATTCAAAAACAAACATTCATGCACACCCGACCCCCCCAACCCCCGCATCTCAACATACACAACCAAAACATTCAAAAACAAACATTCATGCACATCCGACACCCCCCACCACGGCATCTCAACATACACAAAACAAATATTCAAAAACAAACATTCATGCACATCTGACACCCCCATACTCCAGCATCTCAACATACACAACACAAACATTCAAAACCAAACATTCATGCACTCCGACTCCCCCCACACCCCCGCATATCAACATACACAAAACAAACATACAAAAACAAACATTCATGCACACTCGACACCCCCCACCCCCGAATGCATCTCAACATACACAACACAAACATTCAAAAACAAACATTCATGTACATCCGCCACCCGCCACCCCCGCATCTCAACATACACAAAACAAACATACAAAAACAAACATTCATGCACATCCGACACCCCCCACCACCGCATCTCAACATACACAAAACAAACATTCAAAAACAAACATTCATGCTCATCTGACACCCCCCACACTCTCGCATTTCAACATACACAACACAAACATTCAAAAACAAACATTCATGTACTCCGACACCCCCCCACCCCCGCATCTCAACATACACAAAACAAAGATGCAAAAACAAACATTCATGCACACCCGACACTCCCCGCCCCCGAATGCATCTCAACATACACAACACAAACATTCAAAAACAAACATTCATAGACATCCGACACCCCTCCACCCCTGCATCTCAACATACACAAAACAAACATACAAAAACAAATATTCATGCACATCCGACACCCCACCACCCCCGCATCTCAACATACACAAAACAAACATACAAAAACATTCATGCACATCCGACACCCCCCACCCCCGCATCTCAACATACACAAAACAAACATACAAAAACAAACATTCATGCACATCCGACACCCCCCAACCCCCGCATCTCAACATACACAAAACAAACATACAAAAACAAACATTGATGCACATCCGACACCCCCCACCCCCGCATCTCAACATACACAAAACAAACATACACAAACATTCATGCACACCCGACACCCCCCACCCCCACATTTCAACATACACAACACAAATGTTCAAAAACAAACATTCATGCAGACCCGACCCCCCCACCCCCACATCTCAACAGACACAACACAAACATTCAAAAACAAACATTCTTGAACATCCTACACCCCCCCACCCCCGCATCTCAACATACACAACACAAACATTCAAAAACAAACATTCATGCACATCTGACACCCCCATACCCCCGCATCTCAACATACACAAAACAAACACAAAAACAGACATTCATGCACCTCCGACACCTCCCACCCCCGCATCGCAACATACACAACACAAACATTCAAAAACAAACATTCATGCACATCCGACACCCCCCACCACCGCATCTAAACATACACAAAACAAACATTCAAAAACAAACATTCATGCACATCCGACACCCCCGCATCTCAACATACACAACACAAACATTCAAAAACAAACATTCATGCACATCCGACCCCCCCACCACCGCATCTCGACATACACAAAACAAACATTCAGAAACAAACATTCATGCACACCTGACACCCCCACCCCCACATCTCAACATACACAACACAAACATTCAAAAACGAACATTCATGCACATCCGACATCCCCCACCCCTGCATCTCAACATACACAAAACAAACATACAAAAACAAACATTCATGCACACCCAACACCCACTCACCCCCGCATCTCAACATACACAACACAAACATTCAAAAACAAACATTCATGCATATCCGATACCCCCAACCACCGCATCTCAACATACACAAAACAAACATTCAAAACCAAACATTTATGTACATCCGACACCCCCTCCCCCACATCTCAACATACACAACACAAACATTCAAAAACAAACATTCATGCACATCGGACACCCCCCACCACCGCATCTAAACATACACAAAACAAACATTCAAAAACAAACATTCATGCACATCCGACACCCCCGCATCTCAAGATACACAACACAAACATTAAAAAACAAACATTCAAGCACATCCGACCCCCCCACCACCGCATCTCGACATACACAAAACAAACATTCAGAAACAAACATTCATGCACACCTGACACCCCCCACCCCGCATCTCAACATACACAAAACAAACATTCAAAAACAAACATTCATGCACATCTGACACCCCCACACCCCCGCATCTCAACATACACAACACAAACATTAAAAAACAAACATTCATGGACTCCGACACCCCCCCACACCCGCATTTCAACAATCACAAAACAAACATACAAAAACAAACATTCATGCACACCGACACCCCCCACCCCTGAATGCATCTCAACATACACAACACAAACATTCAAAAACAAACTTTCATGCACATCCGACACCCCGCCACCCCCGCATCTCAACATACACAAAACAAACATACAAAAACAAACATTCATGCATATCCGACACTCCCCCACCCCCGCATCTCAACATACACAACACAAACATTCAAAAACAAACATTCATGCAGACCCGACAACCCCACCCCCACATCTCAACATACACAACACAAACATTCAAAAACAAACATTCATGCACAGCCGACCCCCCATCCCCGCATCTCAACATACACCACACTCAACATACACAAAACAAACATTCAAAAACAAACATTCATGTACATCTGACACCCCCCCACCCCCGCATCTCAACATACACAATACAAACCTTCAAAAACAAACATTCATGCACATCCGACACCCCCCACCACTGCATCTCAACATACACAAAACAAACATTCAAAAACAAACATCCATGCACATCCGACACCCCCGCATCTCAACATACACAACCCAAACATTCAAAAACAAACATTCATGCACACCCGACACCCCCCCAACCCTGCATCTCAACATACACAACACAAGCATTCAAAAACAAACATTCATGCACACCCGACACCCCCATACCCCCGCATCTCAACATACACAAAACAAACACAAAAACAGACATTCATGCACCTCTGACACCTCCCCACCCCCGCATCTCAACATACACAAAACAAATATACAAAAACAAACATTCATGCACATCCGACTCCCCCACCCCACATCTCAACATACACAAAACAAACATTCAAAAACAAAAATTCATGCACATCCAACACCCTCCACCCCCACATCTCAACTTACACAACACAAACATTCAAAAACAAACATTCATGCACATCCGACACCCCCACCCCCGCATCTCAACATACACAAAACAAACATACAAAAACAAACATTCATGCACACCCGACACCCCTCACCCCCGCATCTCAACATACACAACACAAACATTCAAAAACAAACATTCATGCACATTGTACACCCCCCCACCCCTGCATCTCAACATACACAACACAAGCATTCAAAAACAAACATTCATGCACACCCAACACCCCCTCGCCCCCGCATATCAACATACACAACACAAACATTCAAAAACAAACATTCATCCAGATCCGACACCCCCCATCCCCGCATCTCAACACACGCAACACAAACATTCAAAAACAAACATTCATGCACACCCGACACCCCCCACCCCCGCATCTCAACATACACAACACAAATATTCAAAAACAAACATTCATGCACACCTGACCCACCCACCCCCGCATCTCAACATACACAACACAAACATTCAAAAACAAACATTCATGCACATCCTACACCCCCCACCCCCGCATCTCAACATACACAACACAAACATTCAAAAACAAACATTCATGCACATTCGACTCCCCCCACCACCGCATCTCAACATACACAAAACAAACATTCAGCACATCTGACACCCCCATACACCCGCATCTCAACATACACAAAACAAACACAAAAACAGACATTCATGC
The DNA here is from genome assembly GCF_040938575.1 of Ambystoma mexicanum. NCBI lineage: Eukaryota > Metazoa > Chordata > Amphibia > Caudata > Ambystomatidae > Ambystoma > Ambystoma mexicanum. The sequence goes on from NC_090932.1 coordinate 209,595,463, forward strand.
ACCTCCGACACCTCCCACCCCCGCATCTCAACATACACAACACAAACATTCAAAAACAAACATTCATGCACATCCGACACCCCGCACCACCGCATCTAAACATACACAAAACAAACATTCAAAAACAAACATTCATGCACATCCGACACCCCCGCATCTAAACATACACAACACAAACATTCAAAAACAAACATTCATGCACATCCGACCCCACCACCACCGCATCTCGACATGCACAAAACAAACATTCAGAGACAAACATTCATGCACACCTGACACCCCCACCCCCGCATCTCAACATACACAACACAAACATTCAAAAACGAACATTCATGCACATCCAACATCCCCCACCCCTGCATCTCAACATACACAAAACAAACATACAAAAACAAACATTCATGCACACCTGACACCCCCCCACCCCCGTATCTCAACATACACAAAACAAACATTCAAAAACAATCATTCATGCACATCCGAAACCCCCCAACCCCGCATCTCAACACACACAACACAAACATTCAAAAACAAACATTCACGCACACCCAACAACCCCCCACCCCCGCATCTCAACATACACAACACAAACATTCAAAAACAAACATTCATGCATATCCGATACCCCCCACCACCGCATTTCAACATACACAAAACAAACATTCAAAAACAAACATTTATGTACATCCGACACCCCCTCCCCCACATAACAACATACACAACACAAACATTCAAAAACAAACATTCATGCACATCCGACCCCCACCCTCCCAACTCAACATGCACAAAACAAACATTCAGAAACAAACATTGATTCACATCCGACACCCCCCAACCCCGCATCTCAACATACACAACACAAGCATTCAAAAACAAACATTCATGCACATCCGACACCCCCCACCACCGCATCTCAACATACACAAAACAAACATTCAAAAACAAACATCCATGCACATCCGACACCCCCGCATCTCAACCTACACAACCCAAACATTCAAAAACAAACATTCATGCTCACCCGACACCCCCCCAACCCTCCATCTCAACATACACAACACAAGCATTCAAAAACAAACATTCATGCACACCCGACACCCCCATACCCCCGCATCTCAACATACACAAAACAAACACAAAAACAGACATTCATGCACCTCTGACACCTCCCCACCCCCGCATCTCAACATACACAAAACAAACATACAAAAACAAACATTCATGCACATCCGACCCCCCCACCCCACATCTCAACATACACAAAACAAACATTCAAAAACAAAAATTCATGCACATCCGACACCCCCCCCACCCCCACATCTCAATTTACACAACACAAACATTCAAAAACAAACATTCATGCACATCCGACACCCCCACCCCCGCATCTCAACATACACAAAACAAACATACAAAAACAAACATTCATGCACACCCGACACCCCCCACCCCCGCATCTCAACATACACAACACAAACATTCAAAAACAAACATTCATGCACATTGTACACCCCCCCACCCCTGCATCTCAACATACACAACACAAACATTCAAAAACAAACATTCATACACATCCGACCCCCACCCTCCCAACTCAACATGCACAAAACAAACATTCAAAAACAAACATTGATTCACACCCGACACCCCCCAACCCCGCATCTCAACATACACAACACAAGCATTCAAAAACAAACATTCATGCACACCCGACACCCCCTCACCCCTGCATATCAACATACACAACACAAACATTCAAAAACAAACATTCATCCAGATCCGACACCCCCCATCCCCGCATCTCAACACACGCAACACAAACATTCAAAAACAAACATTCATGCACACCCGACACCCCCCCACCCCCGCATCTCAACATACACAACACAAATATTCAAAAACAAACATTCATGCACACCTGACCCACCCACCCCCGCATCTCAACATACACAACACAAACATTCAAAAACAAACATTCATGCACATCCTACACTCCCCACCCCCGCATCTCAACATACACAACACAAACATTCAAAAACAAACATTCATGCACATTCGACTCCCCCCACCACCGCATCTCAACATACACAAAACAAACATTCATGCACATCCGACACCCCCATACCCCTGCATCTCAACATACACAAAACAAACACAAAAACAGACATCATGCACCTCCGACACCTCCCACCCCCGCATCTCAACATACACAAAACAAACATACAAAAGCAAACATTCATGCACACCCGACCCCCACCCTCCAACCCCCACATCTCAACATACACAAAACAAACATACAAAAACAGACATTCATGCACCTCCCACACCTCCCACCCCCGCATCTCAACATACACAAAACAAACATACAAAAGCAAACATTCATGCACACCCGACACGCCCCCAACCTCCATCTCAACATACACAACACAAACATACAGCAAAACAGACCCTACACACAAACACAAACACACAAACCACTTACCAGAGACGTGCTGGAAGGCAGGTAAGCTGGAACGCTGGTGAGGTAACTGGACACTGGAGTCATACTACGGCTGGCGTGGCAAGGCTGAAATGCCTTCCGGCATCAAGCCTTATGGACCACGGCAGTCCTAGTGCTGGCACTCCATTGGTGCAGTACACACGCACTACGTGGCTCGTAGGAGCGACGTGGTGCGTGTGTGCTGAATCAATGAGGGCAAGTGTTTTGTCCAGCCCGGAAGACAAAAAAAACATTCCTAATGGAGGGCGGACAATGCTGCTTGCGGGCCGCCCTCCATTAGGACAGTCTTTGCTTTGTGCCTCGCGGGATGGACAAAATGGCATGGCGGCCGCAACTGGCCTGTGGGCCGTATGTTGTGCACCCATGGTCTACATAGTAGACATTTGCTCCAAGGCTGCCTTTGGTGACTAATGTAAAAATAGAACAATGACAGTGCAGCTGTAAGATGGTTCTGGTGCCTAATGATGTCATGCAGTTGCTGGTGCCACAGTGATATTGTACAATTCAATTGTTGGTGGCAATCATATTGTAAGTAAATTGATGGGTTAGTCTGTATTAGATAGCAGGATTATTTGTCCGTTAACAAATAAATAGGGCTAAATAGCACTAATATCCGCAAGCACCATGTACATCTTTATTAAGCAAAATGAACCCTATCAACATGAAATCCTCTTCCGTTCAGCAGGTATGTGAATTCACAGTAACAGGGAGTAGCAATGTTTTAAAGAAAATGGCTACCAGAGCTAATGTTTTAAAGAAAATGGCTACCAGAGCTAACTAATGCCATATATGTAATACAGGCCCGGCTGCCGCCAGTATACATTTTTTTCCGTCACCTAGAAATGGGCAATTACTGGGTCATTACAGCCTTGCCAGACCCGGTATTTGGCCATTCCTGGGTGCCAGAAAAAATTCTTCCCCATTCCCATTTGAGCCCCACAGGGCTCAATGGGAATGGGGAGGTCGGATGCACCAGCACCGTTTATAACGGTTCTGGTGCATCCCACGTTCTGTGCTCGCGGGTGCCTTTCATTCCACCAGGTCTGACATGGCGAATTGAAAGGCACCCGCAAGCAAAACTCAGTTTGCCGATCCGGATACAACGGTACCGGCATGCTTACCGGTACCCTTGTATCCGAACCGGCAAGCTCATAATGAGGCCCAATGTGTATTTTAAGTATCTACATGTGTACCAAATGTGGTGCTTTTATCAGAAAAGGCAATTATCATCGATGTTGCGGCTGTGCCAATCCATTATACATAGAAGAAGACCAGGTCAAGCACACAGATATCAACATACCATTCTTCAATACCTTTCACATGAAGTATATACTTTTACAAATTTATAAGCATAGATGTGTAAAGCATGACATTTTAGATAGGTATAGCGCATTTTGGAACTGAGTACGAGCAGCACTTTAACATTATGCAAGTCTTCATTCCAAACATGTATGTAATCTATGGATTGGCTGTAACGGAGGTTTAATACCCAGTTGTACTGTGCAATCAGCTGGCTACCAAAGTTGCTGTAAAGCAGAGGGTTTAGCCCATTAATGAACTCTCAGGTGTCTTCAAATGATGACTTCATTGGGAGTGGCAGGGAAGCTACAGTGGTGGGGACGGCCTTTTGTTACCAGTTGGTAAAGATGAGAATATTTGCATGCAAATGTAGCCAGCCTCTGACTTTGCCGGAGCCATAAACCTACTTGGGCTTATCTTGCCATAGGAGCCAGAGTGAATAATGTGCGGACGTTTACCAGCCATCATCGGGTCTAATTGTGGCTGCAGTCAGGCGAGCACTGGCAAAATTCCCCAATGCTCAGTTAGTGGTTTGGTTTTGGAAGTGCCCCAGCCAGCCCTATTCATGGATGTGGTCAGTGTGGTGTGGGGGTCTAGTTGTTTGGGGCAACGTGAGCGCTGTGACTGTGTCATGACGCTCACATGCTCCTTTAATTAAAGGGGCTCTGCTGGCACTGCGAGGGCAGAGCAGCAGAGCCCCAGGAAGTGGCAACCCCTGTTTGTGTTGTCTTTGTGCGGTGTGGGCCTGCCACGTGGTCGTGGCCTTGTGTGTGCAGTGCGGTCCGAGTGCCCTCGGAGCCGCGACCGTTGGAGTCAGGGGGTGACACCACCTCACAGTGGATCCTGCGCCCGGTGACACCGGGCGCCGTAGGGTGCTGCCCTATGCGACGTTCGCCGGCTGATACCCGGCTCGCCTCTCATGTCAGGTGATCCCGACACCATCGGTGGGCTGCCCCGTAGACCGGAGGCAGCCCCCAACACTGGTGACGAGGTCGCGCCTGCCGCTTGGCATTTTGCGGCAGGCAGGAGAAAGGACCCGCACACGCGGCCGCAGTCAGCGGCCGTGTGGTGGAGTCGGTGTGACCTGCCAGGGGTGGTCCGGCGGTGTCCGTGTTGCGGCGTGGACGGCAGGTGAGGGGAACTGGTGCCCGTGCCGAGGTCCCTTGCCCATACCCCCAAAAGAAGGGGAAGTGACATTGGTGGCGCGGACCGCTGGGCAAAACATTGCCAGCGTGTCGGGGCCTGGACCCAGAACAATGGAAGAGGGTGGGGCTTGAAGCTCCGGCCCGCTGCAGCGTTCTCCTTTGGACCGGAGAGCGCGATTCACTGAGCCCGGGCTGCCGATGGGTGAAAGTTGCAAAACAAAAAAGGAAGGGGGCGTGGCCTACTAATCCGGGCCGTGGTGGTGGTGAAGAGAGGGTGATCAGGCTCCCCGCTCCCCATATGAATGGGAATCTGAGCCCGGAAACAACTGGTGAGCTGCCACCAAGATAGCAGTGGTGGCAGAGGGGTGTCCTAAACATTCCGTTCTGGTGCCTGCATCAGCATTCAGCCCCAGGGGTAGCGGCTCCATTTGGAGTACTTGTGCGCCTGCTGGGAGGGGCAGGCTGGTTGGCACCACGGAGGTCCATGACCGGTGAGTGCACAGAGAGGGGCCTACAGCAGCAAGAACGTGAAGGCGTCAACAGGCTGCCCACATCTGGACACCCCTGCCATCATCCACACCCCAGAAGGTACTGTCCACCCAGGGTCTACAACGGTCAACTGCTATTGACATAACAAGTATCCGGCCCCGCAGTTATCATGGTGGACGAGGACAGTGAAGGCATATGTCGAGGCCAGCTTGCCCCGATACCCCACTTCGATATCCTGGGTGCGCCTGCCAGTATGGGGTCCCGGTGGGCGGCCTGGGTGGAGATCCTGGAATTGTACTTTGATGCAGTCGAGATCAAGGATGCAGCGAAACACCCGACACTCCTGTACTCTGTTGGACTGGCCGTTCAGAGGCTGTTTAAGACACTAAGGCCAGCGAATCAGTCCTACGGCGCGGCCATCGCGGCCCTGAATGGGTACTTCCGACCCATGGTTAATCGGGACTACGAACGGTTCCGAATGAGGTGTGCCAGGCAGGAAGAAGGAGAGAGTCTTGATGCGTTCCACGGCAAGTTGCATGGCATTGCACTGTCCTGCGATTTGGGAAATTTCGAGGAAGACGAGGTCAGAGCGCAGATCATCTATGGCTGCAGCTCCACCAAACTGCGCAAGCAGGTCCTGAGGGACCCCGCGCTGACCCTCGATCGAATACTGGAGCTTGGCCGGGCCCAGGAACTGGCGGAGGTGCGGGCCTCGGCCATGGATTCCTCTAGACACCATTTAAAGATGGAGGTCCCCACGCAGCGAGTGAAGGTTGAGGAGGTGGTGGCTGTCGGCAGGTGGTCAGGAGGAAGAGTGATGAGGAGGGGAGACTGGCCGAGGAGAGACCCCAATGCCATAATATGTCCTCAGTGTGGGTGGGATCTGCCACACCCGCAGGACTGCCCGGCAATGGGACAAATCTGTGGAAGGTGTGGGAAAGGAGACCATTTTTCACGAGTGTGTCTCACTCCAGCCCCAGCCGGTCTGGTGGGGGCATCAGGGGGGAGTGAGGTGAAGGGGAGAAGGACCCCGAAGGTGGCAGCGGTTCAGGTGGCGGAGAGTCCCCGAGAAGCACCGTATGACATAGGGGAGGAGTACGAAGAGAATGTATTCTTCTTGTCCTGCAGCGGCACCGGGGGACAGTTTGATCCTGGGATTTTCTGAGGGGGAGGACCCCGTCATAGGGCCCCATGGTGGGGGGGTCTGGAACACACCTGTTTTGTTTTGGGTGTCACAAAATGTTTGGGTTTGAGTAGTGGTTAGGTGGTGCGCGGACTGGAATGCACCAAAAGCGTGTGGTGGGTTTTGGTAGATTTTCGTTTTGTTATAATAAAGGAGGGATGTGGTGTGGGGGTCTAGTTGTTTGGGGCAACGTGAGCGCCGTGACTGTGTCATGACGCTCACATGCTCCTTTAATAAAAGGGGCTATGCTGGCACTGCGAGGGCAGAGCAGCAGAGCCCCAGGAAGTGGCAACTTGTGTCTGTGTTGTCTTTGTGCGGTGTGGGCCTGCCACGTGGTCGGTGCGGTCCTCACAGTGGATCCTGCACCCGGTGACACCGGGCGCCGTAGGGTGCTGCCCTACGCGAGGTTCGCCGGCTGATACCCGGCTCGCCTCTCGTGTCGGGTGATCCCGACACCATCGGTGGGCTGCCCCGTAGACCGGAGGCAGCCCCCAACAGTCAGTACACTACCACCCTTCTTCCCTGTGTGGAATTTCTGCCTGAAACTTTAGTGGAGCACTGGGTGAAAAGAAAATCTCTGTATGCCATTGCTCGGGCAGAATCTGATCAGTTTCGGCAATCAGCACTCCACCTGGATTCTGTGGCTGGGTGGCTACAAACACTGCTCCCATGTGGACTGTGTTGTCGCCCTACTTTTGTGCAATAAGTCATAGAAAATACACGTGTTTTGATTTTAAACGATGGTGATGTGGCAGATATGGCTCCTGCAATACAGTATTACACCTAAATATTGCATATTAACATTTTGGCACCAAAACCAGAGGGGACCATTGATCCTAAGCAAACAGCAACCAGCATGCAACAGAAAACCTAACTATCCTTATGAAGGGAAAGACATCACATGACAAATAAAGCACAGAGCGTGTATTTGACCGAGATGGTAATGACCTCCATCTGTGTTAATGATGATGAACCACATGCCTTGAAATGATTACGAACAATACAAATTATCTATCTATATAATTATGCAAGCCACATTCAATGGACGTACATTGGGCTTTGTTTATGTTCAAAGAGTTGATTAGACAGCAAATTAAAACGGGCAATGGTAATCAAATGAGCAAGAATCGTAAATTGAGTTCTCAAATATAATTGGCATAACTTATAGTCACTGCAGTTAAACAGATTCACACAAACAAAAGAAAACACAATCTCGACTGAAACCCGTTGGTGCAGGATAGGAGGGCAGCCGATTTGCATTCTATGAACCCCTAGCCAAACCTCTTAGTGATCTAGAGAAGATGGAATCATGATCACTAGGGATGAACGCCTGTTTCATTAGTTACTTTCACCAAAAATACTTGTGAAGTTGTTGGAGTATTTAACAAAAATGATGATGCAATCACAGACAATTGCTCTAGTAATTAAGGTGTATGTATACATTAATTAAATACACAATAAAGAAACTACAAAAAAGACAAGTTCATGCTATTTTTTAATAGCATTTAGAATTATAAAGTGCTAGTCACGTCTTTCTTCAAAAGTCACATTCTTTTTTTGCACATTCTTCATGATAGTGCAGTGAAATATTGTAACTGACTGTCACTGATTCATAATATCAAGTTCCGTTTGATGAAATCGCCATTGTCTAACTAGGATGAGGAATGACCTTTATTGAATGTTTCGGGTGCAAATGTATTTGTCAAAGTGCATTGTTCTCTGGCTTTACTTGGCATTAAATATAATAAAAGAAAGGATCAAGCAAATGGCCTGCATGATTAGGCTAACTGATTCCTTTGAGGTGCAATCTCAGTTTGTTTATTAAATAATCATTCTGCGTTTAATATAATTTTACGTGAATCCATTTACAATGCACTGGAGTCAAGCACCATTTTATATATGGATTGCAAGGCCTATGGAAAGTTCAAGGTTCAAGAAATAGATCCAAAGTCTATCAACCAATCATATTCTTTGTACTGAGCCTTGGAATGCCCAGCAGGGACTGCTTGGAACTTGAGCACATTAAATGCAATAATGTGAAAAGTAACTTAACTGAAGAAAGTCATGTTCTACAGTCATTGTAAACAACAGTGCAACAGTTATTATTTTTAAAGAGGCATTTGGGAAAAAAAAATACAGACCATGGAAAAATATTTGACAAGTTAGGACAGGCCCGGCTCCAGGAATTTTTAACTGGGTGGGCCAGGTTTGTGAACAGGGGGGCCCAAATTCCAATGGATTTAGGTCAAGGCATACCCTAAATAAAGTGCTGGCGTTGAACCAGATTTCCCACATCCGTGACCCAGCAAAAAATGTATTTCGAAGTTGAAAAATGCATTTGCACCCCTTTATAAAAAACAGTACAGAGCAAAAAGAGCAGCAAGGAACATAGTGTTGCAACATCAAGCAACCTATCGTCCCTTCACATCTGCTCTTCACTTTCTAATATATCCATCCCCCTTCACCTTTCATCCCAAGTCACCTTCCTTCTACTCCTCTAACCACCATTCCAATTTACCTCCAATCCCACCAGCCCCCAGCATGCTTTTCTTGGCCCGGCTGGGGAAAATCGAGGGTGATGCCTCCTCCTCCCCCTCTGAATGGCTGGAGCAGTGAGGCCCCCAGTCTTTGTACCATCTCAGATGGTGTTTGCCCAACAATGCCTTTCTGAACACTGTGGCTACTCCCAGCAGGCCAAGGAGGAGGTGCTTGTGCTACCTTCATCTTCTTGTGAAAGATTGACCCTCCCCCCTCCAGAATACTAAAGCAAGGAATAGCAGATTTTGTTTCTTACAAAATTAAATTTTAAACATAACATCTTATATGTTGTTGCATTTTTGCAGCACATTTTAATTAAGTTGAGGGTGCGAGGGAGTGATGGCATGTAGGATAGAATGCTAGGGCTTGGAGAGCTGCATCAGGAGGCAGACGATGCAGGTTGAGGTGTTTCCAGCCTCTTGGTATTGCTCCTGGTGGGGTGTGGCAGGGAGGAGACTGCCTTGCTCACCTGACGTGCCCCTGTACATCATTGTCTGGTAATACTATATAAATACTGTTTATAATATGCAATTTTCCATGATGACTTTTTGTTTGATGTGTTTACTTTGATTTGTTATTGAATTACACCATTTTCTTCAAAAAATGTCGCCTGATATTTTCAAAGAAAGATGTGGATTGTGGGTCCTAATGTCTGTGCTGCCCATCTATTAAACCTTTAGCAAGACTTTTTGGAATTTATTATAATTCGTACTGAAACACTTCTAGGTGCACCTATTTTTAGCAGGCAAGGCATAGTAAAATTAAATAATTTGTCCAGGATCACACACTTTGGTTAAATGGTAAAGCCAGAATTTGAGCCTAGCCTGAAATTTAGATTCTTAGCCACACATCTTCCAAGCTCAAGTTAGTACAAATATGTGTTGAAGTTTGGTTTTGAATGCCTAAAATAATACTCAATTTGATACAGATTACGTAAAACATGCACAAGTCACTTGATAAATCAACCTGACAATGTATTAATCATTGTAGAAACGTGTTGATGAAAAGAGTAAGGGGGCATTTTAATTTGAACCTTAAATTGTACAGGAAGGGACCACTCCAGTTTCCACTTTTTTTTTTCCAAAAGGGCCCATTCAATATTGTTCATGTTTCCACCAAGTACTGGAAAAGTAAAGAGTAAAACACAGGTGAAAATCACCTTTGCTCTTCACCTTTCCACCATATGTCTGGAAAAGTATAAATCACTTCCACAATTAACGATTGTGGGAGTCATCCACAATGAATTCCTTTGGAATCTGCCTGCTTTTACCAGTTGTAAAAGTCAGGCAGATCCCATAGGAATCCATTGGTTTTCCACCAACTTAAAAATACATGCTGGTGGAAAGCCAATCGGATTTGGTAGAGGGGCCTTGTTAACTCCCATCTTCTCTCCAACTTCGCCTGCCAAATCATACAAAATCCTGCAGCTCATAACAAGTGGTGATAAATACATCCACTCCGCTTGACTTGGGAAATTACCCCCTCTGATTGTAGCTTTATTTTCCCTATCCTGAATGGAAGCCTACACGCTGCAGCATAGAAATCAATGAGAACATACAAAACATCTCATACAGACACAATGGCCCTCATTACAAGTCAGGCGTTAAGGGTTTAACGGCGCTGTCGGCGTGCTGTTAACCCTTTAAGCCTGATTCACACTTTACTGCCTGCTTTTTGCAGGCGTTAAAGTCCAAGGCGCTAAGCGACCTTGGTGCTAATTACGGCACCGTAATTTACAGTGCCGTAATTAGCGCCTTCCCCATCCCCATTATGCCCTATGGGGCAAAAATGGGAATGGGGAAGGGCAAATGGTGAATGGGGAATTACCGCCTCACTCACCTTGGAATGGGGCAGTAATTCCGCCATCCACCATGCCGGACTCCGGCATGGACCATGGTGCTAATAGCCGGACTTGTAATGAGGGTCAATGAAATGCATGACACGGTTGATGTTTCACACAGCTTGTTCTTTGTCCCCTTAGTTTCTAATCACCCAACAATCACACTTAAATAGCTTGTTAAAACCCTACATAATTTAAATAAAAAAACTGCCACGGCAATGGCCACTGCCTTTTACATTTAATCATCTCCAATCACTTCCTGTTGTAAATAATTTGCCTCTGATACACTTTAAAAAGATAACACCTCACTGGGTGGGCCTGTGCACCCTTGGCTGTTTGTATTTGAGGGGAGAAAGGCAAAGCATGGGGGCATGGGCATTGTCCAAATGTTAAATCCATAAATGTATTCTGTTTGAATGCAAACTCGTAAGTTACTAAAACAGTATGAGGTTATCAAGTCAGTTTGAATCATGAAACATTTCTGCAGAGTAGACTAGGCTTCCACACAGACCAAGATACATTCTATTTAGGTCAGACCCCCCTGAAAAGTAATCATGAGAAGATCTGAAACTGGTCCATACTTGCCATGCTAACCTTATCATTTTCAGGCAGGGTCTTGTTGGACCAACTCAGTGAGGCGTAGCTTGATTTCCTAGGCGTAGCAAGCAAGGCACCCGCATCTGGGCATATACACGTTCACTTAGGGAGACAAACTGAAGACAGCATGTATTGGTGAAGCGAACAGCATTGGGGTTTGATTAGTCATGGATAGGCATTTGCCAGGCACTGCCATAAGGGGATGTGGCGTGATGGAGTACGGAGATGGACAAGGTGGTATCATTTTGGCTATAGACTTGTATTCAAATAAAGAAAAGAACCTGTCTCTCCCTATTTGAAGAGGGGTTTTCCCTGCCTCAAACACAAAAAGTGCTTGTCAGGATGTAAGTCAAAAGAAACCATAATACTGTTTGTTAGGCAGAATTCTCCCTTTAGGCTGAATTTCCTAACCTAGTGAGTCCCCCAGCAGCTTTGCTGGATTTCTGGAGTTTGTTTTTTTCTCCTGCCAAGAGTGAGACTCTTTTTCTCCCACTCTTGGACATGATTTATGGTGTTCCTTTGACTGTTAATGTGTTTAATGGGCTATGGGGTCCTTTACTCCATAGGGTCTCAAGTGTTTTTCCTATGTGTGTTACACAGCACCCTCCGTGCCGTAACACAGGGGTGTCATAGTGACCCCCCACCATAGACTCCATACCCTGGGACTGACTACTGTCTCCCAGGGCATGTAAAGTCACCATTGGCTTTACTAGTCCCAAATTATGAACAGAAACCAGTACAAACCATCATATTGTGGACGTACTGGTCGGGGCAATTCGATAGCCCCGGGGTCTGTTAGTCGAGGGGGCACGTCTCTATCCCCCCTGATCGAGTTTTGGCTGGTGGCAGTGGATACTACTTTTTATATTCGACCGCGAATATATCCCTATGGGATTTTCCCATTGTTCGAGGCTACCAACTTTAATTATTTAATTCTCATAGCCTCGAACATACCGCTGGTTTATTTATTTAATATTAATTCGCCGGTTGGTATTTTTTGCCAGGACTCGATTCTAAAATGGCGTTTGTGTTCTCTTCTGTGACTCCAACCCAAGTCGAGCCCTTTGTTCCACTTTTTGGCGGGCTTCTCCACAGAAGCCTCCAAAAGTGGTGCCACTCTGTCTGAGTACCACAGGGGGTGTGGGAGGGGGTTTAGGCACCCTGGACTGAGTTACCTTTGTAACTCATGTCGCACTCTTGTGTGATTGGCCCAAGTGGTGAGCCGGCCGGCTCACCACTTAGCATGATTGATTGACAGCTAGGCTGAGTGAATGCGGGAGTGCTGCATAAAAGCAGGGCTTTGGGGACTAGAACTTCAGAAGTCGCCACAGGATCTGAGAATCTGACGAGGGAGAAGCTGAGCCGACCTACCACGACGACACCACCGGTGGAGCCCTGCGGAACCGACTCACCACTTCCCGATGACAGAGAAGATCTCCCGGCTGGAGAGGCTTCTTCCGCTGACTGGTGGGCACAACCAGTTTACCTTCTTCTCTTCGCATCCCAGGAAGTCTCGTGGTCGAATTGCCCGTGCCAAGCACCCCGGCAACCGGATAGCCACTTACCACTGGACCGCGAATAAAAGGACTGCTCCTTTTACCTGAGAACTCTGCGGCTGGTTTCTTCCCTGGCAGTGCAATGGACTCCTATCTTCCTCCCCGACGAGATCCTCTCTTCCCCCGGACGAACCACCAACTTGCATCCGCTGCCAGGAACAACTGCCCCCACTGGAGTATTCTCACCACTTGTTCGCCAGGCCTCCCTTTCTAAAGATTGCTACACGGTAATAATAACCCCATAACCTTCTGGACTGGGCTGGCTGCCTTGACCCTCTAACTGGTCCCTTTCTTGTGGTCCAACTCTTTTTGAACCTTTGCAAGACTCTTGTGCACTTCAACCGTGTGACCTTGGACACATTTCGTTCTGATCCTCTTAAAGTGGATCCGGCCTACTGAACTCTAACTTCACGGTTTTACTTGCCTTCCTCTCTTGCTTTGATTTTACAAAAGTGTTGGGATCTGTTTCATATTATTCTCTGCTTTTCTCTCCCTTTTTAAAACGAATTATTAGAGTGCCATCTATGTTAAGCGCTCACCGCTGTCTGAAAATAAATGGGGCTTTACTTAAGACTTGTCTAATATTTTGCTAAGGGAGTGAATATCTTTTAGTGACCGTGTTTTTGAATTGCTTACTATTAGTGCCTGTGTGTTTTTCTAGATGTGTTTTTAAATAAATAATTATATCTCTTTTACGCCAAGCTCTGGTCAGTGTTTACTTGTTCTACTATGTTCTTTTGACCTATTGTGAATACTCTGTATACTGCCTAACTCTTCTTGAGGGAAGTCTGACTGCTCTGCCACAGCTACCAAGTGAATCTGTGTGGTACAGGCTGCTACCAAGTGGGTTTACTGCCAAACACTTCTAGTCTTAAATCTTTTGCAGTGGTCCCAGAGGGAACTGCACAGGTGTTTGCCTAACACAGGTGTACAGAGGTGGGATTTGTATTGAGCATACACTTTAGAGTGGTTTTTGAACATTTTAGGACAACTAACCACAGAGTTTAGCACTAAAAAGCTGATTTTCTAACTATGTCTGCTATGGAGAGTTATACCCTAGAATCATTGTCTGCCAAAACTGCTGATTGCTTAAAAGTATTGTGTAGACATAAGAATCTCTCTGAGAAGGGCAAGAAAATGGAACTTATAGAAAGATTGTTAGAAAACCAAAGTCTGGGTGGTACAGAGAAATCTACCCCCCCAGCAAATGTAGAAAACAGTGATGGTATTGATCTGAATCAAAGTCTTGATAATGAGTCAGAAGAGGAAAGTGAACCTAATGAAGTTAGCCACTCTGAGCCTCTGTCTGCCTTACCTACTGTACCTATAGGGCCTATACCAGGTCCTACATGTAACCCTGCTTATTCTGATCTTGAAAAAATGAAGCTTGAAATAGAGTACAAACATTTTATTGCTCAATCTGAAAGAAACCAAGAGCTAGAGTTCAGAAGAATGAATGCCCAGGCTGAGCAGAAGCAAGCTGAGTTAAGACTCAGAGAAATAGAGCTTAATCATGAACTAGAAATGAAAAAGTTGTCTGTGGAAAATGCTTCTCTCTCCTCTGGTTCCTCTAGGAGTTCCAGTCCCACAAGACCCTAGATGCCTAAGGAATTAGTGGGTATGTATGAACCTAAGTTGGATGTGTTGGATTGGTTAAAAATGTTTGAGTATAATCATGGGCTCCAGGACATCACAGGGAATGAGTTACTTCCCTGGCTGTCCTTTAGGCTTTCCCCTGTTGCAACTGATGTGGTAATGGAGTTGGGGGAGGTGGATAAGAAGGATTATGAATGTGTAAAACTAGCTTTGATAGCCAGATTTGGGAAGACCCCTTCCCGGTACCTTAAGAGGTTTAGGACCCTCAAAAAGCATGATGGTACCCCTTGGGCTACCTGGGTGAGTGAAAGTTTGAAAAACTTAGAGGGATGGATTAAGGGTTACAGAGTTAACACTTATGAAGGAATGAAGAATCTTGTAATGTTGGAGTCAATTTATGATGCCTGCTCTCCTGAGCTCAGACAGCACTTGGCTGATTCAAAGGAATTATATTCCAGGAAGTTAGCTAAGGCTGCTGACTTGTGGGTTGCCAACAGGGCCACTCACAAGAATGCTGGGGTTACTCAGAAAAAGGATGAGGGAAACAGCCAAAAAAGGACTCCAAAGATAATTCTAATAATTCCAATTCCAAAGAAGGACCCAAACAAAACCAAAAGGGTCAGCCACAAGGGGAAACCAAATCAGGCTAGTGTACCTCCTGGTGCCAAACCAGAAGGAGGTCAGAACAAGCCACCATTCCAGAAAGCATTAGGTAAATGCTTTGTTTGTCCTCTACTGATCATGTGAAAGGAGATCCCAGATGTAAGGGTAAACCTTCAGGGGTCCAGCTTGTCTCCTTAGCCTTCGCTCCAGAGGAGGAAGTACAAATGGCAAGCGGAAACTTTCTATTACTGGCTGATGAACCCATGGGAGTCTCAGCCAGTGTTTCTTTAGTGTCTCTGGGTTTGTGGGAACAACAAAACTTATATGTCTATAATTCTATCCCAGATAATACTAAAGAGTATTATAAGGACAGTGTCCAGGTGAATGGTCAGGAGACTCCAGCCATTAGGGACACTGGGGCCAGCATAACTGTGGTGGACAAATCGTTTTTTCAGGCTGAGGATGTTGCTAAGGCACCCAAACGTCTCACCAAGTTAGCTGGAGGGTCTGTGCAGATGCTTCCCCAATTACCAGTTCTCATCCAGTGTAATGACATGACTGTGAAGATACCTGTCAGCATACAAAGTGAGGTGCCAGGAAGGGTTCTGCTGGGAAATGACTTGAAAACTCTTGGAGTAGTGTCACATACCCCCAGACCTCCTAGTAAAAGGTTACAGGAGCTCACCAGACCTGCAAGGGAGAGAACCATGAGAGGTACTACCAAGGAGATGATGAAGAAAGAGATCACTCCTGCTCCACTGGAGATGTCAGCTGCTGTCTCTAAGAAACTAGAAGGAAAAGGGAAAACTAAAACTTCTAAAGAACCTCACAGCAAGCACTCCAGTGTAGCCAACAAGGACTTCCCCTAGGTTGTCCAAAGTTACACCAGTAACTCCCCCTCCAGCTGAGGCTGAGAGGGAGGTACAAACCTGTGTGGTTGAACTAGACTCTGAAGAAGAGCTAGTGGAAGGCCAGGAACTCATTCGAGATCTGGATCCTGTTGACCATCCTGAGCTGCATCTTTACTGGCATAAGGTGGACCCAACAGGGCAGACTTCAGTAAGGGACAGAGAGAATGTCCAACTCTGGAAGGTCTTCACCACCATGAAGATGCTCAGGCTGAAGGGCAAGAGCCTGGGAAATATAGGTTACACTGGGAAGATGGCCTCTTCTACAGTGTACCAACGGAGTCTGCACCTGGGGACAACAAACGACTTGTAGTACCCCAAGAGAACAGACCACAGTTCATGCAGTTAGCCTATGAGATTCCTTTGGCTGGTCACTTGAGTTTCAAGAAGACTAAGGAAATGCTCTCACTCTACTTTTATTGGCCAAAGATGGAGGCTGAAGTAGATAAGTACTGCAGGAGCTGCCACACCTGCCAGACTTCTGGTAAGGTTGGCTCCAAGAATGTGGCACCTTTAGTGCCTCTCCCTGTAGTGGGAAGCCCATTTGAGAGAGTAGGGATTGACATTTTGGGCCCCTTGATCCTCCAACTTCCTCAGGCAACAGGTTTATACTTTTTGTAGTAGACCATGCTACAAGATACCCTGAGGCAATTCCTATGAGGACTGTTACAGCTCTGGCTGTAGCTAAGGCCCTCCTTGGAATTTTTACCAGGGTTGGGTTTCCTAAGGAAGTAATCTCTGACAGGGGGTCGAATTTTATGTCCCACTACATGAAAGCCATGTGGAAAACCTGTGGAGTTACTTACAAGTTCTCAACCGCATACCACCCCAGACAAATGGACTGGTTGAAAGGTTCAACAGAACCATGAAGAGCATGATAGGTGCTTTAGAGGACCCCCTTAAAAGAAAGTGGAACCTTCTACTGCCATGCCTTCTCTTTGCTTATAGAGAAGTCCCTCAGGAGGGAGTAGGTTATTCTCCCTTTGAACTTCTTTATGGTCATCCGGTCAGAGGTCCATTGGCCCTGATCAAGGAAGGGTTGGAGAGTGCTCCTTCCCCCAAGCCAGTCAGAGTGACTGACTATGTGATAGGCCTCCGAAGGAGAATGTCACAAATGATGGCAGAAGCAAGTGATAACTTGAAAGCTGGACAAGCATTGGTCAAGCACTGGCATGACCAAAAGGCTAACATGGTTGAGTTTACTCAGGACCAGCTAGTTCTCGTTATAATTCCAACAAGGCAGAGGGCCTTGCATGACAAATGGATGTGACCCTTCAAAGTTGTGGGTAAACTTGGAGAGGTCAACTATCTGGTGGACTTGGGCAATCCCAAGGAGGCTCCAACAGTCTTCCACACCAACAGACTAAAAGCGTATGTCTCCAGACCTGATGTAGGAGCTTTGCTTCTGGCATCATCAGAGGAAGAAGAAGAGAGTGAAGCTCTTCCTGATCTCCTCAGAGGCTTACCTTTAGACGAAAAGATTGAAGGAGTAAATCTCTCTTCAAATCTGACACCTGAGCAACAGGAAGAGTGCACATCTATGTTGAATCAGTTTGCCTGTCTGTTCTCACTTTCACCAGACTTGACCCCTTGGGGACAGCATGACATACTCCCTGGTGACTGTCTGCCAGTCAAAAGCAGAGGATATCAAATGTCAGAAAATGTAAGAACCCACATCAAAGGTGAGGTCAACAAGATGCATGATCTCGGGGTAATAGAGTCCATGGTCTAGCCCAGTTGTGTTAGTACCAAAGGCAGGATCTAAAGAACTTAGATTCTGTGTGGATTATAGAGCTCTTAATGCAGTCACTAAGACCGATGCCCACCCTTTGCCAAGGACAGATGAGTTGGTGGATAAACTTGGTGCAGCCAAGTTCCTCAGCACATTTGACTTGACGTCAGGCTATTGGAGTTTGTTTTTTTCTCCTGCCAAGAGTGAAACTCTTTTTCTCTCACTCTTGGACATGATTTATGGTGTTCTTTTGACTGTTAATGTGCTTTATGGGCAATGGGGTCCTTTACTCCATAGGGTCTCATGTGTTTTTCCTATGTGTGTTACACAGCACCCTCCGTGCCGTAACACAGGGGTGTCATAGTGACCCCCCACCATAGACTCCATACCCTGGGATGACTACTGTCTCCCAGGGCATGTAAAGTCACCATTGGCTTTACTAGTCCCAAATTATGAACAGAAACCAGTACAAACCATCATATTGTGGACGTACTGGTCGGGGCAATTCGATTGCCCCAGGTCTGTTTGTCGAGGGGGCACGTCTCCGTCCTCCCTGCTCGAGTTTTGGCTGGTGGCAGTGGATACTACTTTTTATATTCGACCGCAAATATATCCCTATGGGATTTTCCCATTGTTCGAGGCTACCAACTTTAATTATTTAATTCTCATAGCCTCGAACATACCGCCGGTTTATTTATTTAATATTCATTTGCCGGTTGGTATTTTTTGCCAGGACTCGATTCTAAAATGGCGTTTGTGTTCCCTTCTGTGACTCCAACCCAAGTCGAGCCCTTTGTTCCACTTTTTGGCAGGCTTCTCCACAGAAGCCTCCAAAATTGGTGCCACTGTGTCCGGTTACCACAGGGGGTGTGGGAGGGGGTTTAGGCACCCTGGACTGAGTTACCTTGGCAACTCAAGTCGCACTCTTGTGTGATTGGCCCAAGTGGTGAGCCGGCCGGCTCACCACTTAGCATGTTTGATTGACAGCTAGGCTGAGTGAATGGGGTTATGCTGCATAAAAGATGGGCTTTGGGGACTGGAACTTCAGAAGTCAACACAGGACCTGAGAATCCGACGAGGGAGAAGCTGAGCCGACCTACCACGACGACACCACCGGTGGAGCCCTGCGGAACCGACTCACCACTTCCCGACGACAGAGAAGATCTCCTGGCTGGAGAGGCTTCTACCCCTGACTGGTGGGCACAACCAGTTTAGCTTCTTCTCTTCGCATCCCAGGCCGTCTCATGGTCGAATTGCCTGTGCCAAGCACCCCGGCAACCGGATAGCCACTTACCACTGGACCATGAATAAAAGGACCGCTCCTTTTGCCTGAAAACTCCGCGGCTGGTTTCTTCCCTGGCAGTGCAACAGACTCCTGTCTTCCTCCCTGACGAGTTCCTCTCTTCCCCCGGACGAAGCACCGACTTGCATCCGCTGCCAGGAACAACTGCCCCCACTGGAGTATTCTCACCACTTTAAGGTACCGTGTCCACCAGGCCTCCCTTTCTAAAGATTGCTACAAGGTAATAATAACCCCTTAACCTTCTGGACTGGGCTGGCCGCCTTGACCCTCTAACTGGTCCCTTTCTTGTGGTCCAACTCTTTTTGAACCTTTGCAAGACTCTTGTGCACTTCAACCGTGTGACCTTGGACACATTTCGTTCTGATCCTCTTAAAGTGGATCCGGCCTACTGAACTCTAACTTCACGGTTTTACTTGCCTTCCTCTCTTGCTTTGATCTTACAAAAGTGTTGGGATCTGTTTCATATTATTCTCTGCTTTTCTCTCCCTTTTTAAAACAAATTATTAGAGTGCCATCTACGTTAAGCACTCACCACTGTCTGAAAATAAGTGGGGCTTTACTTAAGACTTTTGCTAAGAGAGTGTATATCTTTTAGTGACCATGTTTTTTAATTGCTTACTATTAGTGCCTGTGTGTTTTTCTAGATGTGGTTTTAAATAAATAATTATATCTCTTTTACACCAAGCTCTGGTCAGTGTTTACTTGTTCTACTATGTTCTTTTGACCTATTGTGAATACTCTGTATACTGCCTAACTCTTCTTGAGGGAAGTCTGACTGCTCAGCCACAGCTACCAAGTGAATCTGTGTTGTACAGACTGCTACCAATTGGGTTTACTGCCAAACACCTGTAGTCTTAAATCTTTTGCAGTGGTCCCAGAGGGAACTGCACAGGTTTCTGCCTAACACTGTTCTCTGTCCATACCACCTACTCTATCCCCGACACTAACAAATAAACCAAGAAGAAAAGGGTTAAATGAACTTAGGTTAACTTAAACACAGTCTCTTATATCAAGGTCTAATTTACCAAATATACCTAGACCAGGAAAATGACTTTTCCCGGTCTATCTGGAAGAGCCTTGGAGACTGTTCCTTCATAGTTCTGTGTACAAGTCTTTAGATGTCTATTTACTTACTCCCAATAATTGGTGAACAACAGAGTTAAGACTTTATCAACTCTTCTTCTTATTGCTGGCCCTTTTTCTGGAATTTTTATATCTTGACTATTGGGGAGATTACTCCCTGCAAGTTCTTGATCCTTTTGGTACCTTTCACATGTGTTGAGTTGCCCACTGTGGTGAGGGAGTGGGAGTTCATTCCTGAGGCACTCTTGTGATTTATGCTGTCTTCTGTCACCAGTGTGACGAAGGAGATCACTCCAGAGGAATGCTTGTCTCTTGGTTCTTTCAGTATCACTACTGTGATAGAAGTCACTCCTGAGGAATACTTGACTCTTTGCGCTCCCTGGACCCCACCCAGCTTTGTCGCTCCTGTTACCTGTATCTTCATGGGGACCGTAACCGGTTCTTCGCAGGATCTCAGGTCACTGTCGGTTCAACACGTGTTCAGTGCGTCTTCCTGCTTTGCTCCTCTTTGATCTGTATGGCTCCGCTGAGCTGTTACTGTGGCATTGTCGATGTGTTTTATGGACCACATAGTCCACGTCCAGACCACAGCACTGATGAATTCTTCCTGCTTCAGCAGCAAGTCGGGTTTGCTCCGGCTCATGTAATTCCTTTCAGCTTCCCCTTCGGAGACCAACTGTCTCTCAGCGCTTCGGGCAGAGTGGGTTTTAATTTCCCAGACCCTGCACTATGGACACCAGGGTCCCTTACTACTCTTCCTGCTCCCGAACACACTTAGTCCTTCCTTTGTCTTTACTTTATATTGCTGGGCCTGCCCCAGCATAGCGGCAATGTTTGTCGTAAATGCCTTTGAAGTTACCTTCAAGCCTAACAGTGGCCGCCTCATCATGGTTCTTTGATAATTTCTTCTACTGTTGTTCTGAATGTTTCTTTGGCTCTTCCTCGTCTAAGTCCTGTCTGGCCTTAACGATGCAATAGTAGAGACTTAACAATAACACAAATTAGTAGCTTCAGGTTGGGAGGAAGAAGGAGGTAATAGGGCCATGGCTCCAGGGAACAAGGGAGGAGGGTGTCCTTTTACGGACGGGAGTCCTCATCCCCATGAGCGGAGTCTCCCCATATGAGGTCCTCCCACTTTTTATCAGCCCTAGAGGGACCAGTGGGTTGGGGTCTCACCTCCCTACCCTCATAGGGGAGGGCTACCCTCTGGGGAGATGTGATGAGAACCTGTGAATCATCACAAGTACTGCCTGGCCATAGGATAGGAAAAGCTGTAAAACGGCGAGTACCAGGGCATATAATGGCATTGCTTAGAAAATGTCGATCTAATACCTATCTGCAAGCCAAAACTGTTGCCTTTGTGGTTGCTTGCTTTAGACAGGACTTCAGTGCAAGGAATAGAGGCATTGACAAAGATACTGCTTATAAAATCAACAGGCTGAAGACATACATTAATCGATTTTTATTACACCAGGAGCTCATTTACAGAGGCAATTAAGTAATTAAAAACACTCAAAAGAATGCTTTGCTATAACAGTGGACGGCACTATACAGCAACATGTGTTGTAATACTTTGTGATGGAGCTTGGTCAACGAGTTCCAGAAAGGGTACGTTTTGGTGGCGAGGGGCAGGCAGTTGGTGGTAATGCCATAGGCATTAACATAGACCTGGCTAGTCATTGGGTGGGTAAGTGACCAAACTCACTCGCAGGATGTGTGTTTCTCCAGACATTTTATCTCCATCCTATATGTGCTCCACTGCATGGGTTCTGGCTTGTACCTAGTAGGCAAATATCTCTGAATCAATTATAGCCACTGGCATTGTTCTGGCCAGCCACCCATACCATTGTTTTCAAATCATCCTTGGCCATGTCACTAATCCCAAACTGCTAGACCACAAGGCCTACACATGCATGGGGTTTGTGTTCCAGTGCAGAGGGAACATGGCCTAGCAATTGAGATTGGACTGCACCTTTTGGTGGCAGCATCAGGAGTCATTTGCTAATGGCTTGTCCCCTTCTTTAATGGTACATAAATACTACAGAATAATGGCATGGAATGTTGAGCAACGGTAGTGGTAATTTTGAATTCAAAGCCTTGCATCTATCACTATTTGATTTTACTACACTCTCCCCTCCTGAATTACATTTTTATTACTACCAACTTTATCTTTTCAGTTATACTCAAGTAGTTAATGCAGCAGAATATATACTTTGAATGTAATTTGTAAGGGCCTCCAGTTAGATGATGCACCTTCCACTAAAAGCAAGTGTCGGCAGCTGACATGTCAAGCTTCCATGATAATTAAACAATATGGAAAATGTTCTCTAAGGCCAACCATTGCCTTTTATCAACAAAAGGCAGTGCCGGCCCTAATTTATGGTGTGGAAAACGCCTTTGGGTGTTCACTGGAAAACATCTTCTGGGTCAGGGTCCTACAATTACCTAAAGGAACTTCAACTGTTTGCATACGTTACAAATTGGGTCTTATCTCAATCCATGCAAGAGTATGCTGTAATTTACTAAACTTTTTCAGGAAAATGATGGTAACAACACCAGTATCTCAAGTAAAAATACTGCAAAACCCTGGTAATGATAAAGTGTACACCGTGTTATCAATGTGGAATGAGCAATGTCTTGAAGTCCTGAAAGAACATGACATTGCCTTAAAACCCCTTATTGACAACCCGGACTGGGCCAAGAAGAAGCTATGGAGATCTGACTGGCGCCAAACATGTGACTCAAGGCGAACATCAAGACTGAATAAGGTCTGCAGTGAAGCAAGAGCATATCGGGAGCTGCAAGCCTACTTTATCTCGATTTCCTGAGCAAAAATAGAGATCTCTATATATGCAGTTCAGGCTTAACGTGTTGACAACCAAAGAACGCCTAAGCACATGGGCGCTTTATGCCGAACTGGACCCGATGTGTCGCTTCTGCAATCTACACAAGGAGACACTGAAGCATCTAATGCTGTTTTGTCCAAAGTTTCGGAACCTGAGAACACAAATCTTGGGTCCAGTGATCAGTAGGCACCATACATTGAATGCTGACGACTGGTGGCAAGCCATGTTTGACGGGGCATACAGAAAACTGATGTTTGCACTGGTTTTCTTCTTTCAGGCCTTGAAGGAATGTCTTGACGACAATTGAACAAGACTCTGAACTTAGTCACCAACGTGAGCACCTGGTCGGAAACTGAACTGAAAGTTAATATGGTGTTAATTCTAGCAGATGACGCTAAGGGGGTAATTCATAGAATTCAGCGCACAAGTGGCGCACGCGGCTGGCGCACAGTGTGCGCGTGTGAATCCCTGCGCCAGCCGCGTGCGCTAAAATCCATTTCCGCGCACAGCGTATTCATGGATTCCAGCCACCAAAACCAACCGTGGCGCACAGTGGCGCAGCGACCCTGCAGCAGCGCCAGTTACGCCCCCAAGAACACCTCTCGCGCAGGGAAAAGCCATCAATATACCCAATCCAGCGCAAAGGCCTGCGCTAACCATGTACCAGCACGGCAAGCGGGCTACGTGTATCACTGGGGTGCGCGGGAAGTACCTCACGCGATTGGCCCCGTGCACGCAGGGTACGCGTATTTCAGGGGTGCGCGGGAAGTTCCACACGCGATTTCCGCTGGGTACGCTTATCTCAGGTGTGTGCGGGAAGTGCCACACGCGATTTCAGCAGGGTATGTGTATTTCAGGGGTGCGCAGGAATTTCCACACGCGATTTCATCATTGTACGTGTATTTTGGGGTGCGGGGGAAGTTTCACACGCGACATCAGCAGGGCACGTGTATTTCAGGGGTGCGCGGGAAGTTCCACACGCAATTTCATCAGGGTACGTGTATTTCGTGGTGCAGGGGAAGTTTCACACGCGACATCAGCAGGGTACGTGTATTCCAGGGGTGCGCGGGAAGTTCCACACGCAATTCCATCAGGGTACGTGTATTTCAGGGGTGCGCGGGAAGTTCCACACGCGATTGGGCCCGTGCGAGCTGGGTACGCGTATTTTAGGGGTGCGCGGGAAGTTCCACACGCGATTTCCACAGGGTACGCGTATCTCAGGTGTGCGCGGGAAGTGCCACACGCCATTTCAGCAGGGTACGTGTATTTCAGGGGTGCGCAGGAATTTCCACACGCGATTTCATCATTGTACGTGTATTTTGGGGTGCGGGGGAATTTTCACACGCGACATCAGCAGGGCACGTGTATTTCAGGGGTGCGCGGGAAGTTCCACACGCAATTTCATCAGGGTACGTGTATTTCGTGGTGCGGGGGAAGTTTCACACGCGACATCAGCAGGGTACGTGTATTCCAGGGGTGCGCGGGAAGTTCCACACGCGATTGGGCCCGTGCGAGCTGGGTACGCGCATTTCAGGGGTGCGCGGGAAGTTCCACACGCGATTCCATCAGGGTACGTGTATTACAGGGGTGCGCGGGGAGCACCACACGTGAATTGCACATGTGGGTCCTCCCAGGTGTTCCCTCTACACCCTCCACGGCCCCTGCAGGTGGCTCACACCACAGGGGCCTACCCTGCACATGTCCTGCAGGCACACCATCCACCATGGCCATGACCCCCAGCCAACCCACATGTCAACGTCCACTACTGCCCACCAACGCATGTCCCCCTGCGCCCCCAGCCACCAGGGGCACCCTCCACCAGTCCCCCACCCATGTCTCCCACCACCCCCACCCCCCAGCAGTGCAGGGGCACCCTCCACCAGGCCCCCACCCATGTCTCCCACCACCCCCACCCCCCAGCACTGTGGGGCACCTGCCAGCAGGCCCCCACCCATGTCCAACTCATGTCTCCCACCACCCCCACCCCCCAGCACTGTGGGGCACCCTCCACCAGGCCCCCACCCATGTCTTCCACCACCCCCACCCCCCAGCACTGTGGGGCACCGGCCAGCAGGCCCCCACCCATGTCCAACTCATGTCTCCCACCACCCCCACCCCCCAGCCACCAGGTGCACCCTCCACCAGGCCCCCACCCATGTCTCCCACCACCCCCACCCCCCAGCAGTGCAGGGGCACCCTCCACCAGGCCCCCACCCATGTCTCCCAGCACCCCCACTCCCAGCCACCAGGGGCAGCCTCCACCAGGCCCCCACCCATGTGTCCCACCACCCCCACCCCCCAGCACTGTGGGGCACCTGCCAGCAGGCCCCCACCCATGTCCAACTCATGTTCCCCACCACCCCCACCCCCCAGCCACCAGGGGCAGCCTCCACCAGGCCCCCACCCATGTCTCCCACCACCTGCAAAATGTGAAAAAAAAATACAATCCGAGAGTGAACTATGTACATGGGAACAAGCCAGGGTCCATTATCCGAACAAAAAAAAGGAAACCTATCTAACTACACTAACTAATAAAATAAACTATATACAAAAATGTGGCCAATGTCCGAAAGGTCCAAATAAAATCAAAACAAAAATGAAACCTAACACTACCTACATAACTATGTACAAGGGCAGCGGGCTAGTTTCACGGCTCACTTGTGGATGTCCCGGGCCAGGGCATCATCGAACTCCTGCTCAATGTCCCGGAGGCGGTCCTCCTCCATGGCCCCGAGGGTCCGCAGGGCCGTCGCCGTGTCCACCTCCAAACCCCTCCGGATTGCCTCGAGGCACTCGGCCCGCCTCAGGGCCCTCCGCATGGAGTTCTCCGCCCTGACCATTGTGAGCCGTGCCTCTTCCGCCCGCTGCCGCTCCTCATCTATGGCGTGGCCCAACCGCTGCCACATGGAAGACACTCTCTGTCCTGGGTCCTCCTGCCCTCCGGCCGATGCCTGCCCCTCCGATGTTGAAGGCCCCGAGCCTTCATGGCTCCCACCACGTTGCTGCTGCTGCTGTGCCTCTGCCCGTGCACTGCCTCCTGCTGGCTGCACATCCTCCGTCGGCTGGGGTGCAGTCGTAGATGTGGCCACCCCTGCTGGACGTCCGACTCCCGACTGTGGCAGGGATGCCTCCTCCACCAGCCTGGCCGCACCGTCAGAGGCAGCTCCACAGGGCACCCAGGTGACTGATGGGTGGGAAGATGGCACGGAGGACGACTGGCGCGTAGGGGGTCCAGTTGAGGAGGGGGTCGTAGCAAGCCCCATCAGACGGAGGAATCCGGCCTGGGTGACCTGTCCCAGCAGGCTGACGTGGTCAACGAGCCATTCGAGATGACGTGCAGTCTCCTCATGAAAAGACTGCAGGTCACCTCGCATGGCCCGTTGACGCAACGCCACACCAGTCAGGACAGGCTCAACCCGGACCCGGATAGCCACGTCCGCAGGCAGAGGAAGGCCAGTTGACGTGAGCTCATCCCCTGCCTGAAAACGGGTCTGGACGTAGGCATCCCTGCTGGTGCAAGATGATGCAGGGACAGGATCAGGGACAGGATTGCACACAGGCACCTCCGCGGCGGCCTGTGCTGCCTCCTGTCCCTGGTCCTGCACTGCACCACTAGCACCAGTGGGATCCCCACCTCCAGTCCCCGTCTCTGGTGCTTGCACAGAATCCTCCTCCACCAAACCCCCCACCAACCTGGATGACTCCGTGCCATCTTCCCCTGTTGGGCCCTGTGGGGTCCCAGCTGCCCCTTCTGCTGCTGAGGAGTCCAACTCCAACCTCTGCCTCTTGGACCTCTCACCGGCAGCTGCGGCCTGGGACGCGGCACCGGACTCCTCACTACCCGACGAGATGACAACATGGGAGGGGATCCGGGCCTTGCGTCTCCGGTTGGCGGTGGGATTCCCGCCGCTGTGCTCAACAACACCTTCTCCGCCCTCTTCATCAGTTGACGCTGCAGACAGGGAGAAACAAAACACAGGCATCAGGGCACTGTACAATGGACACATACACACATGACAGTTGTACATGAGTGGCATTGGCAAACCTCAGACATGTCATCAGAATCCCCAACACACATGTCATTTCAACTCGCACACATGAGCCATACCACAGCCATATCGCAACTGCCAGCACCATCCATACACATACAACAGCATGAGCAGGCAAAGGTGAGCCAGACATCACATGCAACACAGGAAGTGCACCACACATGTACACACACCACCACACTTGCATGCATGTGTACACCCCTGCCAAGTGTCGCAGTGTTGAGACGGGCATCCATGTCACATCTGCCAATCAGGCTTCCACATACCGCTGTCACATGCATCCATGTTGCATCACTGTTGTCAAATACACACACATGCACATGTACACAGTGCTGATACATGCAGCCGAAAACAACATACATGCGTGACATCACGGACATGTCTACTTACATATACATTCATCCAAACATGTTTGCCCACACAACTGCATTTGGCATGCAAGCCTACACACACAAGCACCATCCATGTCTCACACATTCCAGCCCTCGCATGTGTTAGCCCCACGGCCCTGTACACCCCCACCCATACTCGACCCCATACAAACAGATGTGCAACCTGCACACTACTGAAAAATCACCACACGCACTGCTCACAATCAGGATGCATGTACACTTACCGCTCGACTCCAGACGGGTCTGCCTCTCAAGGACCTGGACGTGGAGCGCTGGGGATATGCGTTCCAGGACCCTCATCTGTTCTTCCTACAAGTGGCCCCGGCGCCCCTCGGCATCCGCTGCCTTCAAGAGGCGCCGGGCCTTGTTCAGGGTCCTGGACCTGAAGTCCTCCCAGCGCTTCTTGACATGTTGTAAGTCGCGGACTGCCACCCCCTCCGCGTTGATGGCAGTCACGATGTCAGTCCAGATCCAAGTCCGTCCTTCCTTGTCGGCGCGGGAACTTCCGAAGAGGGCATCATACTGCCCCAGGACTTGCTCCACCAGGACACCAACTTCGGTGGCACTGAAGCTGGTGCCCCTCTGCCTCTCTGGCCGGGGGTTGTCAGTGGTCTCAGATGGTGTTTGCCCCGACATGACAACCCCAGAGGCAGGAGTGGGTGGTCAACTGGGTCCTGGGGCTGGGCTGTGGAGCGATGGAATCCCAGGCGGGAGTCTTCGGTTCCAGCAGGGGTGGACACAGCAACAGCACCCCTGGCTGATGTGCAGGCAGCAAATGGCAGGGCACGTGGGCAGCAGGCAGTCAGGCAGCAGCAGATGGCAGGTGGGAGCGTGCTCGGGGCTCTGGGGGGCAGTAGTTCGGCCTTCTGGGCAGGAGCGTGTTCTTCCGTGTGCTTCCGCGTGGCCAGCTTGATACGGAGTGATTTGGCACGTGAAAAATCTGCACGTCAGCGTGTAATTCGAGGAAAGGCCCTTAGCGCGTATGCACGGCAGCACGCATATGCGATTTCATTGGACCAAAGGCCCTTAGCGCGTGAGCGCGTCTGTGACGTGACGCGCGCGGCTGTTTCCCTCATTGCACATGATGACAGAACACACGTGGATTTCCACCAATCGCGTGTGAAAGTTCCTGCGCACCCCGGAACACACGTACCCAGGCTAGTCGCGTGAGGAACTTACCGCGCACCCCGAAACACACGTACCCAGGTCAATAGCGTGTACGCTCACTCCCCTCCGATCACACCATCACACGCGATGACACTCGGACGTACAGTCTTACCACATATCCGAATACGGGAAACCCGCGCACGGCAAAAGACGTGCACAGGCATCAACGCGTCCGCCCACACGAAGGCAGGCGGAAGCGTCCCCGCACACAGCATAAAAGTGCGCGCAAACAACAAACGCGTATATACAGCTATGATGAATGCCCCATTTGTCGCTGCACTGATCGTGGGACACCGCAGGAGGAGGAGAATAGCCAGGGCAGGCATTTTCGCACCACGGACAAGCCTTTTTGGGATGCCTGACAACCAGGTCTACGGCAGGTATAGGTTTCCACCCCATATCATCCTAGACCTGGTCAGGGAGTGGGAAGATGACCTTACATCCCCCACCCTTTGCTCCCAAGCATTGAGCCCCTTGGAGAAGCTGCTCAATGTCCTGCATTTTTTGGCCACTGGGTCATTTCAGCGGACCACTGCCATAGTGGAGGGGGTCTCACAGGCCACGCAGTCACGCTGCCTACACCAGGTACTGGCAATCATGACAGCGCGCCCCTCAGTCCGCAGGCACATATACATGCCCAGAACACCCGCAGAAAGGCAGGCCGTTGTCCTGGATTTTTTCAGGGTGGCACACTTCCCCAAAGTGCTCGGTGCCATAGATTGCACCCATGTGGCCCTACGTCCACCTAGGGCCACTGAGCACATCTACCGAAACCGCAATCACTGGCATTCCATCAATGTACAGGTGGTATGCGATGCAAAGGGAATCATCACCTCTGTCTATGCAAACTACCCTGGCTCCACCCATGACAGTTTCATATACAGAATGTCCGCCCTGAGCCGGGCCCTGGAAGCTGGGCAGCATGGCGACACATGGCTCCTAGGTCAGTACAAATGCCCTTGCACATGCATGCAAGTCACACACAGACAAATATCCAAACCCTAATAATCTCAACTATTATCACCTCCCCAGGGGACAGTGCTTACCCTCTGAGCAACCACATGATGATGCCAATCCGGAACCCCACCACACCACCCCAGGTAAGATACAACGCCGCCCATATTGCAACCAGGGGCATAGTGGAGCGCACATTCGGAGTGCTCAAGTCACGTTTCCGCTCCCTTGACCGCTCTGGTGGGCAACTACTCTATGCACCACCAGTAGTGTGCAGGATCATTGTGGCAGCATGTGTCCTGCACAATGTTGCAACACGGCAGGGCGTCCCGGTGGACATGATGGTGCCCCCACATCCCCAACCACAGGCACAGGCGCTGCCCATGGGAGGGGACAGGGCACGTGGCGAGGAAGCCCGGACCCAGCTTGTGGCCACATTTTTCACCTAAGCTCCCACCCCTGCGGAGTGAACACAGGCCTGGCACATACCAGGTGACAATCGATGATGACAAAAAAACAGTCAACTGTCACAACCCTACCACCCTGAGATAGTTGCCATGGAAGTGCCACATCGTCTGCATCCCTAGCTACTTAAACACAAGCTATCCTGTGTGACCAAAAGGCACGCATGACATATGACATGATATGGCCCATACACAAGTATTTCAAGGCGCGATGAGGCAGGGAGGGGGGAACAAGGGAAGACAGACAACGGTACTACTAGGCCAGCTGTCATTGAGATCGTTCAAGTGCAGGTGTAGGGGGAAGGGAAAAGTGCAAGGGGAAGGGTGGGGGGGAGTCCAGTACAGGGGAAGTAGCCCAAAAAAATAATACATAGGTTGGCTGGTGGCAACTGCAAAGGTAAGTGCAGACAAGTGCTGGGAAGGGAGGGCTGTAGGGATAGAGAGACAGTACTGCAGTGCAGGGTTTGCCAGGGAGGCAGTGCAAGTGGATAGTGTCTGGGCCAGGGACCCAGGTCGGTGAGAGTGGCCCAGTTGCAGCTCCTGTGCAGTTCCAGTGAAGAATTCTGCAAGGAAGAGGCAGAGAGTAAGCAGAAGCAAAGAGGAAGGTCTTGAGGTGCTTCCAGAACTGGAGATGGTTCCCCTCAGGTTCAAGTCAGGCAGGAAGTCTGTTCCAGGGGGAGGGCCCTGCCTCAGAGAGAAATCTACCCCAGCTAGTTACTCTGAGAAGCGGATGACCCTGACATGCAAGGTGTGCATCACACACACCTGCAAAACAGGCCATGGCCATCACTGTCATGTCACTCAAACCCTCCCAAACCACAACATGACATGGCAAGCAATACCCATACACCAACACAGTAACGATAAGGTACACATTGCCATGTCCTAAATGTACAGTGGCATCAGACAATGATGCCTGACCCGGAATCAGATGAAATGACAGACCAACAAAATCTCCCACCCAAAATAAGTCATTTCCAAATGCATTACAACAGTCGTAGACGTAACATAACAATGAATGCCTGTCTACATGCACATTATGCATTGCAAAATCAATACTGCAGCTCATGTGTGCAGTGTCCTACTCCTGCAACACACTGCTCAGCGCACAGCACAGTGAACAGCCATTGTGTGTGATGCACACCCTGAGCATCACATCTAAGTTTCAGACCACATCAAACATCAAATTAGGCATGTACTGGATCCATAATCGATCACAGAACATGTGCTGCAGGGACACAGTGGGCACCAGAAGGCAAACAGTGTACACGTGGATATGCAAGGGTGGGAGTACATGTAGTGTATCAGAGTGCAAGTGTGTGGTTCTGCAAGGACATGCACTCCACATATGCATGTGCACTCAAGTGACCATCAGTGTTCCCTACACATCACATGTGAACATCCACCATGTGTACACCCCAGCATGTCAAACCACAACTATCCCCTCGCACCTGAAAGGAAAACACAACACATGAACAGGCATTGATCAGCAGAACACAACATGTACATAGGATACCACCATTACAATGTCAGGGTTCCCATGACACTGCAGGGCAAGGCAACTATCAACAACAACCCCCCCCTCACAAATGACCATGACCCACTGAACAACTGCACCACAGGATCACCTTTACCCTTCGTCACCATCTCCCACCTTGTGTGTAAAAAGATGCCTGAACCCTCAGAATCCACACTCATTTCAAAAATCACAAAATCCAAGGCATAAAAACGAACACCCTTCAGTAGATGACTTGACGTAGCAGTACCTCACAAAGGCCAAGTACTACCACAATGATGCAACAACCAAGGTAGCACAGTAAAACAATGTCACAACAGGATGTGAACCATGTGTGGTACATAACATAGGATGATGCATCATGAACGGATGTGTATTGTCACAGGTCCCGTGTACAGGCGCAGGAGTGTCATGAAACAACCACCCCCACCGTGTCCCGGGTTCCTGCAAGGTCAAACTCACTCAGGCCCCTGAGACCCTGGTGGGAAGGAGGTTCAGGGATATGAAGTCGGGACAGGTGTTGGCACACTGGATAACTGGAATGAGTAGCAGGAGAGGGGAGGAGCAATGACACATGAAAGTAGGGAATGCACGAAAATATACTACCTGCATGAACACATACACAATCCAAACGAACTTGGACATCATTGTTATGGCCTTCTGTAGTCCAGGCTTAGGAGTGGTACGAACCAACCACCCCCTCTAGGGTTTTGGCACCTGCAAGTTCGGGGCTTACACAGGCATCCGCAACCCCAGCGGGGAAAGAGGGTTAGGGAACGTTGCTTGGATAGGTACGGGAAGCAGGAACACCGGGCAGAGGGTACAGGTTTCAAAATTGCATAGTATTCCGGGTGATTAGGGGGAAAAAAACATACCAAATTGAATCACACATACATCCATGCATTAGTGCACCCCCCCAGCAAGCCTATGCAGAGCAGTTTGAAAGAAAAACAACAAGACACTTAGCTCTGGTTTTGAGTGCTGGCCTCCTGCCTGCGCACTCTCAGGTCCGGTTACAGGAGCACTTCAATGCTGCAAAGAGAGCCACAGTCAACAACCAGTACGTGCCAATTACACAACAACACACCACCAAACATGCACCATAGCAACACAGTACTCTACAAACAGACAATCTGGTGTAGATGCTTCGTACCCATATATATCAGTACCCCTGTGACGGCTCATACACAGTCAATGCAGTAAGTCAGCCGCCGGTGGGTGCGTGGCAAATGGAACACCAATGTGTCACAATTCACACAACATGCAATGTACCCTGGGTAAGCAGACAGACCCATATAGCAAGCCATGACTTCAGTGCAAGTTGCGTACCACCATGACCGAAACAAAGTTTGCAGTGCATTTATCATAAAGTACATGGAAATTAAATGCACTGCACCCGAGTATGTCCCTTGCTGTATGTCCCTGTGAGCTGCCCCTTTCCATGTCTTGGAAGGCTACATGGTTGATGCAAGTGCCTCAATGGACTTTGGTGTACCGGAGGGTATGTGCCACTGCCCCTGCATGTGTCCCAGACAACCCTACTATCAACAGCCATCAGTCCACAAACACATCTGAGCTGCATTGTGTGCTTCAACACCAATATTCGTCTAAGCTCACCCTCAGTGCTGTGACTAAGCCTGCATGTGCAACTCGCCTGGTGCAAGCTTTGCTGTGTCGGGCCCCCCTGTGATGCTCACCTTGCCTGGAGTTCCTTGGAACATGTCAGCAGTTCTAGGATGTGGGTCTGCAATCCCTGTGCCTCTGCTTGTGCACACATGTGCATGTGGGCACCAACAAACGGGTCCAGATTTCCGTCGTCCAATGGGCCATGTCTGCTGGCAAGGGTGCTCTGGAGGCTCATCCCCCTGCAGAAAGGGCATGAAACACATGATTAATGCTTCAAAGTCATCTGTGTGTGTCTCATCAGGTATCTCATTACTTGACCATGTCAGAGAGTCACCTCACAAATCACACCATCAGTCCGTCTTTCACATCCAAAGTGTGGTACACTATCTACAGCATGAATTGCAACAAGCATGTGTACAGGAAATATATGAAACATACTACACAATGCATAGCAATGAATGTACACATTATTCATGACACAGCCCATCTAGCAAAAGCCAAACAGTGGACAATGACACCAAAATCATCCCCACTAGGGGTGTCAACACAAGCCACACAGCACCAGACATGCCACAGATATGACAGTCCAAAGCCCTTGTGTAATATTCTGTAACACCGAACCATCCTTGCGAGCCCATGGATAAGGGAGGCAGGAGTGGCATATGTGAGTCAAGGACCCCAAGCAGCAAACACATACACAAGACAACCATGAAGGGCCCAGCTGGAACAGACAGTGGATGCCTTCAAAAGCCACAAAGCACCGCACCGTCACATGAAAGCACAATAGACTAGCAATTTTAAACTAAATCAACTATTAACTAATTGCACTAACAATGGAAAACCTAGATTACCTATTTAAACTAACTATCAAACAGAAACTTAACTAACTAAACTAAAAGAAAAATCAAAAATGGCCACATACGACCCGGGGGGGAGGGAAGGCACCCAGGAGGGGGGAGGTACAGGGTGCTGCTCAACATCCACATGCGATGATGCTGAGCCAAAAAAAAAACCTCCATGGGCTCAACGCCTGCACAGCCCAACCTATGTGGGAGATAGATGGTCGTCCGAGTCTGGCTCATCCTGGAAAGGAGGACGTGGCACAGTAGCCTGGCCACGCCTAGCCGCAGCTTGCCCCTCGTCGGCAGCAAGTCTGCCGGACAGGTGAGCCTGGTTCTGTGTGGCAATGTGACATAGGTCTGCATGCAGAACCTCACGTGATACACGTGCTTCCTCTTGCAAGGTAGCACGTGTAACACAGAGTTCCTCCTGCAAGGCCTGGCTGGAAAACCGCTGCACCTCCCGGCAAGCCTGTAGCTCAGCCGAGATGGTACGCTCAAGCTGTGCAAACCTCTCCTCTGCCTGCTGCCTCTGGGACATCATAAGGACACCCAGATTGGATCTGAGAGAAGCATACTCCTCCCTCAGGGCATCCATGTGTGCCTCTGCGTGAGCAGCAATTGCTTGACGCAGAGACGACATTTCAGCCTGGCGTGCCCTGTCTGAGGCCGCCATGCCCAGCCTGAGCTAGCGGGCCGTGGGCCGTGCCGCCTGCTGCTGGAGAAGCACCTGCCTTGCATGGGGGAGCACAGATTGGGCCACACGCTCCATGCTCTCAGCGATGTTCTCCATTGCTGCCTCCTGCAGTTCTGAATTGGCAGTCATGTCTTGCTCCCACTCAGTATACAGCGGTTTTGCGCGGCGACCGCGTTGCCGGGCTTGACCCCTGCGGGACCCAAGGACCGGGGTTCCTCGCTGTGTTGGCACCGCCTGCGGCTGCACGACTACATGCCCCCATCGTCGTGATGTCCCAGGCACATCAGTGACTGGTGTGGAGGGTGACCCTGCGTCCCGATCCACCACGGGCGGAGGAACCAAGACTGTCTGATCCCTCAGTGCAGGTGTCGCAGACAGAGGAGTGTCCACATCAGAATCACTCACCCCTGACACATGGACTTGATGCTCATCCAACTCAACATGGACGTCAGAGTCGTCATCAAGGCTGGACTCATAGGCAGCCAGAGACAAGATGGACTGCAGCACTTGGGGGTTTTCGTGGCATACCACCCCACGACCCCCACTAGTGCCGGGTTAATGTGGTGTTACCAACCCTGTGTCTGGCATGACAACACCATCCTCCGCCTCCATTGCATCATCACCTGAAAAATAGAGAGAAAAAAGGTCACTACACATGTCAGAAGCACACGACACACACACACACCGACAGCAAAGGCATCCGGCAGACATGTGACACACAACATATGACCTGGCATGCATGCTGGGTCTACTTTGAATAGCTTCTGTGATCAGACCTGTTGAAAGGTGGCAGTTTCCATGGAAGTGGGTCTATGCAGTGCAGAAAATGTGTACGCCACTCACTACCTACATGTACAAGCACTCCATAGTGTGTGGCAGGAAATGTGAAGGCAGTGCAATGTCAAATTCACACATCATGTGCATTGTGCATTCAATGTGTACCATGTCTAGAAGCCAAGCACCCCTCCACCCCAGTACCAAAGCAGGGATGCCTAGCATGGTATCAAAAGGCTGACCATACACCTGTGTATTGACAGGCAGTGTTGACTGGCATCAACAGCTTAATGTAATTCAAATTACAACACTGCAAATGATGCTGGGACAGTGGGCAGGACACATGATGAAAACTCTGGAGGCCGCCCACGTGTGAAGAAGACACAACAAGAGATGGACAGAGTCATTGGCCATTGAACAGGCTGAGGCCTGTGAGCCACACAGATTGTCAGAGCCTAAACATGTGTGCAACGCAGGACTGAGCCACAGTTGACATGGGGAGGCCGATGAGATGGCAGGCAATGTATGTAACCAAGGACTCATATTACAGTGATCATCCAGTCAAGGACACATAGGGGCATGCATGCAATGCACATGGAGCATGAATGGGCACTCATGTCCCTCCGGGACATCTGACCCATGCACAGTACAAGTGAGATACCCTGCATCGAGTACTAAGGCTGTACCACACGGCATATGTCTGGCAGTTTCTACGCTGGAAGTTAGCATCTACACAGGACACATGAACAAGAAACTACACATTGGCAAGATTGAAGCAGACCAGTGCAAAGGTGGAACTGGGGTGCAGAGTGGCGGAGGAGGGGCAAGGGAGCATGCCCACATGGAGTCCCGCATGCAGGCAGAGGAGACATGCATGACGGAAGCATTGCATTACTTACACATCAGAACCATGTACACGTCACATGTAGCAGCAATCATGCACAACACATCCCACAAGTGAAACACACACGTCCTCAACAAACACGCATCAACACTCACTGGACTGGGCATCAAAGTCCAGCATCTCTCCCACTCCTTCGACCAATTCAGGTGGTATGAACTCCGCAACGAGAGCCTCATGTGGAGTGAGTTCTTCCTCCTCTGGTGCAGGCCCACCGCCAGTCACCAGAGTCAAGTTGTAATTTGAGGCACGCTTAGCCTTAGTGCTGCGCTTGATGTCATTCCAACGCTTTTTGCACTCCTGCGCCGTGCGCACCTCATGGCCGAATGAACTGACATGTTCCGCAACATGCTTCCAGTGGGTGTCACGTTGGGCAGCCGTAGTCTGACTATTGGCACCCACTAGCATGTCACGGCTGTGGCCCTGCACGTAGTCCACGAGGAAGTCCAGTTCCTGCTTACATAAAGGCTTCTTCCTCGACGTGCAGGAGGTCGTGGCTGTGTGTGGGGTCCCAGCCTGTGCTTGGACTGTGGCGCAGACCCTGGCTGGCTAATGCCGCCCTGACCAGTATGGCCAGTAGGTTCGGTGGATTGAGCCAAGGGAGTGGCAGGTGGAGGGATGACCAAAGGCCTGACTTGTGTCAGTGGCAGCTGGGTGCCCACTAATGGACCCTGCGCAGCAACATCAGCTGTGGCAGGGTCATTGACCGCAACGGTCCTGGTTGGCAGACTCACAACCGGGGTGCTGTTGGGTGCATCTGCCCCTGCACTTGCCAACACCCGGCTGTTCGGGGCAGCAGATGACATGACTGCCCCAGGGACACGTGTCTTGGTCTGAGCAGCCCGGCCTGCCCCTATGGTTCCCCCCCTGGCCTGTTGGAGATCTACCAAGGGCTCTTCAAGTGCCAACGCACCCTGCGCTGGCAGACCCTGAGCCTGGGTGGCGGTGTTCACAGCTGCACCTGCAGCTACCACTACCCTTGGGCCCGGGGCAGTCGATGGAACGGACTGCCGGGTCGTACGGGTGCCAGTGCCAGATGCAGGAGCTGCATCCCCCGGAACCACAGGGGGTGGTGGCATGGCTGCACCGACACATGGCACAACATTGTGCTCAAGTGGCGCACCCCTGCCTCTTCCCCTTCTGTGGCTGCCCTGGACACCCTGGAGTCCCCCTACTCCCTGGTCACCACGGCCACGTCCGCCACCAAGCCCGCCACGAGGAGGATGCCCAGCTGAGGTTCCCCTCACCTTTGGTGCCCTCCCAACCATGGCACAGATGTAGTAGTGCTGGCACAGATGGAGTGGTGCCAATGGGAGGTGTACACCACAATTGACCTGGGCAATTGGGGTAAAGGGGGTGGGAAGCAAGATGTTAACAGCCCCCCTGCACCTGCAAGGCTGTATGTGACCCCGGTGATGTGGTGACGGGTCACGCAAAGCTCAGGCACCCCAAAACTGCAGTAAAACCGTGCACGCAACCCTGCAGCCTACATGCGTGGATTCAACCTCCCACAGTACGCGGTGGCACCCAGTAACACGAATAACGCGTATGCGTGGGACACGCAGGCTACTATGACATCGAAAATGGGTGCGATACACAGGGGCACCCGCAGTGGGAAAAAGAGCGTGTGCGACTCACCGTCTGACTAGCGCGATGCAGAAAAACACGCGTAGCCAATACCCCCGCCAAAAGAAGAGATACGTCCTTGATAGCTGTGAAGTTGTGATGGCGCGCGAAACAACAGGAAGCAGCAACACACGTCGGTCTCCACGAAAGGCACGTACAGCGAACTGCTGGGCCCGCTCACCTTTAACCCGTGCTCAGGGAAACGCACGCACGCGCGCGTCAAGTCACTTACGCGCATGGGCCCTTTCCTCGTATTACACGCGGACATGCAGTTTTCCATGCGCGCTTACGCGCATGGGCCCTTTCCTCGTATTGCACGCGGATGTGCAGTTTTCCACGCGCGCTTACGCGCATGGGCCCTTTCCTCGTATTGCACGCGGACGTGCAGTTTTTCACGCGCACTTAGGCGCATGGTCCCTTTCCTCGTATTGCACGCGGACATGCAGTTTTTCACGCGCGCTGAAATGCCCATGCACGTCTGTACGCGTCACGTCACAGGGGCGCTTGCGCTTGAGGGGCCTTCTGTCCAATGAAAATGCGTATGCGTGCAGACGCGCTTACGCGCTAAGGGCCTTTCCTCGAATTACACGCTGACGTGCAGATTTTTCACGTGCCAAATCACTCCGTATCAAGCTGGCCACGCGTAAGCACACGGAAGACCACGCTCCTTCCCAGAAGGCTGA
Organism: Ambystoma mexicanum; assembly: GCF_040938575.1. Lineage (NCBI taxonomy): Eukaryota > Metazoa > Chordata > Amphibia > Caudata > Ambystomatidae > Ambystoma > Ambystoma mexicanum. The sequence continues at coordinate 209,634,369 of NC_090932.1, forward strand.
ACTACTGCCCCCCAGAGCCCCGAGCACGCTCCCACCTGCCATCTGCTGCTGCCTGACTGCCTGCTGCCCACGTGCCCTGCCATTTGCTGCCTGCACATCAGCCAGGGGTGCTGTTGCTGTGACCACCCCTGCTGGAACCGAAGACTCCCGACTGGGATTCCATCGCTCCACAGCCCAGCCCCAGGACCCAGTTGCCCACCCACTCCTGCCTCTGGGGTTGTCATGTCAGGGCAAACACCATCTGAGACCACTGACAACCCCCGGCCAGAGAGGCAGAGGGGCACCAGCTTCAGTGCCACCGAAGTTGGTGTCCTGGTGGAGCAAGTCCTGGGGCAGTATGATGCCCTCTTCGGAAGTAAGCGCGCCAACAAGGAAGGACGGACTTGGATCTGGACTGACATCGTGACTGCTATCAACGCGGAGTGGGTGGCAGTCCGCGACTTACAACATGTCAAGAAGCGCTGGGAGGACTTCAGGTCCAGGACCCTGAACAAGGCCCGGCGCCTCTTGAAGGCAGCGGATGCCAAGGGGCGCCGGGGCCACTTGGCGGAAGAACAGATGAGGGTCCTGGAATGCATATCCCCAGCGCTCCACGTCCAGGTCCTTCAGAGGCAGACCTGTCTGGAGTCGAGCGGTAAGTGTACATGCATCCTGATTGTGAGCAGTGCGTGTGGTGATTTTTCAGTAGTGTGCAGGTTGCACATCTGTTTGTATGGGGTCGAGTATGGGTGGGGGTGTACAGGGCTATGTGGTTAACACATGCGAGGGCTGGAATGTGTGAGACATGGATGGTGCTTGTGTGTGTAGGCTTGCATGCCAAATGCAGTTGTGTGGGCACACATGTTTGGATGAATGTGTTTGTAAGTAGACATGTCCGTGATGTCACGCATGTATGTTGTTTTCGGCTGCATGTATCAGCACTGTGTACATGTGCATGTGTGTGTATTTGACAACAGTGATGCAACATGGATGCATGTGACAGCGGTATGTGGAAGCCTGATTGGCAGATGTGACATGGATGCCCGTCTGAACACTGCGACACTTGGCAGGGGTGTACACATGCATGCAAGTGTGGTGGTGTGTGTACATGTGTGGTGCACTTCCTGTGTTGCATGTGATGTCTGGCTCACCTTTGCCTGCTCATGCTGTTGTATGTGTATGGATGCTGCTGGCAGTTGGGATATGGCTGTAGTATGGCTCATGTGTGCGAGTTGAAATGACATGTGTGTTGGGGATTCTGATGACATGTCTGAGGTTTGCCAATGCCACTCATGTACAACTGTCATGTGTGTATGTGTCCATTGTACAGTGCCCTGATGCCTGTGTTTTGTTTCTCCCTGTCTGCAGCGTCAACTGATGAAGAGGGCGGAGAAGGTGCTGTGGAGCACAGCTGCGGGGATCCCACCGCCAGCCGGAGACGCAAGGCCCGGATCCCCTCCCATGTTGTCATCTCGTCGGGGAGTGAGGAGTCCGGTGCCGCGTCCCAGGCCACAGCTGCCGGTGGGAGGTCCAAGAGGCGGAGGTTAGAGTTGGACTCCTCGGCAGCAGAAAGGACAGCTGGGACCCCACAGGGCCCAACAGGGGAAGATGGCACGGAGTCATCCAGGTTGGTGGGGGGTTTGGTGGAGGAGGCGGCCGTGCAAGCACCAGAGACGGGGTCTGGAGGTGGGGATCCCACTGGTGCTAGTGGTGCAGTGCAGGACCAGGGACAGGAGGCAGCACAGGCCACCACAGAGGTGCCTGTGTGGATTCCTGTCCCTGATCCTGTCCCTGCATCATCTTGCACCAGCAGGGATGCCTACGTCCAGACCCGTTTTCAGGCAGGGGATGAGCTCACGTCAACTGGCCTTCCTCTGCCTGCGGATGTGGCTATCCGGGTCCGGGTTGAGCCTGTCCTGACTGGTGTGGCGTTGCGTCAACGGGCCATGGGAGGTGACCTGCAGTCTTTTCATGAGGAGACTGCACGTCATCTCGAATGGCTCATTGACCACGTCAGCCTGCTGGGACAGGTCACCCAGGCCGGATTCCTCCGTATGATGGGGCTTGCTATGACCCCTTCCTCAACTGGACCCCCTACGCGCCAGTCGTCCTCCGTGTCATCTTCCCACCCATCAGTCACCTGGGAGCCCTGTGGAGCTGCCTCTGACGGTGCGGCCAGTCTGGTGGAGGAGGCATCCCTGCCACAGTCGGAAGTCGGACGTCCAGCAGGGGTGGCCACATCTACGACTGCACCCCAGCCGCCGGAGGATGTGCAGGCAGCCGGAGGCAGTGCACGGGCAGAGGCACAGCAGCAGCAGCAACGTGGTGGGAGCCATGAAGGCTCTGGGCCTTCAACATCAGAGGGGCAGGCATCGGTCGGAGGGCAGGAGGACCCAGGACAGAGAGTGTCTTCCGTGTGGCAGCGGTTGGGCCACGCCATAGATGCGGAGCGGCAGCGGGCGGAAGAGGCACGGCTCACAATGGTCAGGGCGGAGAACTCCATGCGGAGGGCCCTGAGGCGGGCCGAGTGCCTCGAGGCAATCCGTAGGGGTTTGGAGGTGGACACGGCGACGGCCCTGCGGACCCTCGGGGCCATGGAGGAGGATCGCCTCCGGGACATTGAGGAGGAGTTCGATGATGCCCTGGCCCGGACATCCACAAGTGAGCCGTGAAACTAGCCCGCTGCCCTTGTACATAGTTATGTAGGTAGTGTTGGGTTTCATTTTTGTTTTGATTTTATTTGGACCTTTCGGACATTGGCCACATTTTTGTATATAGTTTATTTTATTAGTTAGTGTAGTTAGATAGGTTTCCTTTCTTTTGTTGGGATAATGGACCCTGGCTTGTTCCCATGTACATAGTTCACTGTTGGATTGTATTTTTTTTCACATTTTAACCATGGAGCAATGGCTTTCTTTTTTATTTCCCATTGGATTTTGTTTTGTGGACATAGACTTTGGACACCATTACTTTGGAATTTTATTTTTGGTTTTGCTTTTTTTCACGGACATGCTTCTTTTAATTTTTGTACATTCACATTTCTGTTTCTTCATTTTTGATTCTATTTATGTTTCCTTTAATACATATTTTTTTGGTGAACTTCAATGTGTGGTATCTCATTGGTTTCATGCATTTCATGATATGGGTTTTGAGATTCACTGACACCCATTGGGTGTATGTGAGGGAAATGTGTTTGTTTCGGAACTTGCAATTGGTGTTCTGTGATGTCATTGCAAATTATGAGTGGGTGGATGCAATACTCGGGTGGGTGTTTTGCATTTGGAGGCTGACCATAGGGACCAGGGATCTAGATTGTGATGACATGTTGGCTGGGGAACATGAGTTGCACATGGGTGGGGGCCTGCTAGCAGGTGCCCCACAGTGCTGGGGGGTGGGGGTGGTGGGGAACATGAGTTGGACATGGGTGGGGGCCTGCTGGCAGGTGCCCCACAGTGCTGGGGGGTGGGGGTGCTGGGAGACATGGGTGGCGGCCTGGTGGAGGCTGCCCATGGTGGATGGGGGGTGGGGGTGCTGGGAGACATGGGTGGGGGCCTGGTGGAGGCTGCCCCTGGTGGCTGGGGGGTGGGGGTGGTGGGAGACATGGGTGGGGGCCTGGTGGAGGCTGCCCCTGGTGGCTGGGGGGTGGGGGTGGTGGGAGACATGGGTGGGGGCCTGGTGGAGGGTGCCCCTGGTGGCTGGGGGGTGGGGTGGTGGGAGACATGGGTAGGGGCCTGGTGGAGGGTGCCCCTGCACTGCTGGGGGGGTGGGGGTGGTGGGAGACATGGGTGGGGGCCTGGTGGAGGCTGCCCCTGGTGGCTGGGGGGTGGGGGTGGTGGGGAACATGAGTTGGACATGGATGGGGGCCTGCTGGCAGGTGCACCACATTGCTGGGGGGTGGGGGTGGTGGGGAACATGAGTTGGACATGGGTGGGGGCCTGCTGGCAGGTGCCCCACAGTGCTGGGGGGTGGGGGTGGTGGGGAACATGAGTTGGACATGGGTGGGGGCCTGCTGGCAGGTGCCCCACAATGCTGGGGGGGTGGGGGTGGTGGGACACATGGGTGGGGGCCTGGTGAAGGCTGCCCTTGTGGCTGGGGGGGTGGGGGTGCTGGGAGACATGGGTGGGGGCCTGGTGGAGGCTGCCCCAGGTGGCTGGGGGGTGGGGGTGGTTGGAGACATGGGTGGGGGCCTGGTGGAGGGTGCCCCTGGTGGCTGGGGGGTGGGGGTGGTGGGAGACATGGGTGGGGGCCTGGTGGAGGGTGCCCCTGCACTGCTGGGGGGTGGGGGTGGTGGGAGACATGGGTGGGGGCCTGGTGGAGGCTGCCCCTGGTGGCTGGGGGTGGGGGTGGTGGGAGACATGGGTGGGGGCCTGGTGGAGGCTGCCCCTGGTGGCTGGGGGGTGGGGGTGCTGGGAGACATGCGTGGGGGCCTGGTGGAGGCTGCCCCTGGTGGCTGGGGGGTGGGGGTGCTGGGAGACATGGGTGGGGGCTGGTGGAGTCTGCCCCTGGTGGCTGGGGGGTGGGGGCGGTGGGAGACATGGGTGGGGGCCTGGTGGAGGCTGCCCCTGGTGGCTGGGGGGTGGGGGTGGTGGGAGACATGGGTGGGGGCCTGGTGGAGGCTGCCCCTGCACTGCTGGGGGGTGGGGGTGGTGGGAGACATGGGTGGGGACCTGGTGGAGGCTGCCCCTGGTGGCTGGGGGGTGGGGGTGGTGGGAGACATGGGTGGGGGCCTGCTGGCAGGTGCCCCACAGTGCTGGGGGTGGGGGTGGTGGGGAACATGAGTTGGACATGGGTGGGGGCCTGCTGGCAGGTGCCCCACAGTGCTGGGGGTTGGGGGTGGTGGGGAACATGAGTTGGACATGGGTGGGGGCCTGCTGGCAGGTGCCCCACATTGCTGGGGGTGGGGGTGGTGGGGAACATGAGTTGGACATGGGTGGGGGCCTGCTGGCAAGTGCCCCACAGTGCTGGGGGGTGGGGGTGGTGGGGAACATGAGTTGGACATGGGTGGGGGCCTGCTGGCAGGTGCCCCACAGTGCTGGGGGGGTGGGGGTGGTGGGACACATGGGTGGGGGCCTGGTGGAGGCTGCCCCTGGTGGCTGGGGGGTGGGGGTGGTGGGGGACATGGGTGGGGGCCTGGTGGAGGCTACCCCTGCACTGCTGGGGGATGGGGGTGGTGGGAGACATGGGTGGGGGCCTGGTTCCCCACCACCCCCACCCCCAGCACTGTGGGGCACCTGCCAGCAGGCCCCCACCCATGTCTCCCACCACCCCCACCCCCCAGCCACCAGGGGCAGCCTCCACCAGGTCCCCACCCATGTCTCCCACCACCCCCACCCCCCAGCAGTGCAGGGGCAGCCTCCACCAGGCCCCCACCCATGTCTCCCACCACCCCCACCCCCCAGCCACCAGGGGCAGCCTCCACCAGGCCCCCACCCATGTCTCCCACCGCCCCCACCCCCCAGCCACCAGGGGCAGACTCCACCAGCCCCCACCCATGTCTCCCAGCACCCCCACCCCCCAGCCACCAGGGGCAGCCTCCACCAGGCCCCCACCCATGTCTCCTGGTGGCTGGGGGGTGGGGGTGGTGGGAGACATGGGTGGGGGCCTGTTGGAGGCTGCCCCTGGTGGCTGGGGGGTGGGGGTGGTGGGAGACATGGGTGGGGCCTGGTGGAGGCTGCCCCTGGTGGCTGGGGCGTGGGGGTGGTGGGAGACATGGGTGGGGGCCTGGTGGAGGCTGCCCCTGGTGGCTGGGAGGTGGGGGTGGTGGAAGACATGGGTGGGGGCCTGGTGGAGGCTGCCCCTGGTGGCTGGGGGGTGGGGGTGGTGGGAGACATGGGTGGGGGCCTGGTGGAGGGTGCCCGTGCACTGCTGGGGGGTGGGGGTGGTGGGAGACATGGGTGGGGACCTGGTGGAGGGTGCCCCTGGTGGCTGGGGGGTGGGGGTGGTGGGAGACATGGGTGGGGGCCTGGTGGAGGGTGCCCATGCACTGCTGGGGGGTGGGGGTGGTGGGAGACATGGGTGGGGGTCTGGTGGAGGGTACCCCTGCACTGCTGGGGGTGGTGGGAGACATGGGTGGTGGCCTGGTGGAGGGTGCCCCTGGTGGCTGGGGGTGCAGGGGGACATGCGTTGGTGGGCAGTAGTGCAAGTTGACATGTGGGTTGGCTGGGGGGCATGGCCATGGTGGATGGGGTGCCTGCAGGACATGTGCAGGGTAGGCCCCTGTGGTGTGAGCCACCTGCAGGGGCCATGGAGGGTGTAGAGGGAACACCTGGGAGAACCCACACGTGCAATTCACGTGTGGTGCTCCCCGCGCACCCCTGTAATACACGTACCCTGATGAGATCGCGTGTGGAACTTCCCGCGCACCCCTGTAATACACGTACCCTGATGGAATTGCCTGTGGAACTTCCCGCGCACCCCTGGAATACACGTACCCTGCTGATGTTGTGTGTGATACTTCCCCCGCACCCTGAAATACACGTACCCTGATGAGATCACGTGTGTAACTTCCCACGCACCCCCGAAATACACGTACCCTGATGTGATCGCGTGTGTAACTTCCCGCGCACCCCCAAAATACACGTACCCCGCTCAATCACGTGTGTAACTTCCCACGCACACCCGAAATACACGTACCCCGCTCAATCGCGTGTGTAAGTTCCCGCGCACCCCCGATGTACACGTACCCCGCTCAATCGCGTGTGTAACTTCACGCGCACCCCCGAAATACACATACCCCGCTCAATCGCGTGTGTTACTTCCCGCGCACCCCCGCAATGCACGTGCCCCGCTCGCACAGGCCCAATTGCTGTATGTTGCCACTTTTGTGATGCGCTGGGACTCTAACGCCTGCCTTCGCGTGGCGGACGTGTTTCAGCTTGTGCGTGTCTTTGGCTGTGCGTGGCTTTGCCCTATTCGATTCCATGAATATGTGTGGTTCGAGTGCGTGTGGGAGTTCCGTCTGCTTCCCTGCAGTACATCCCCAGTTACGCCCTTATTTTCGCGCGTTGTTCCCCATTCCGCGCGTTACGCCCCGTGTCCCGCCCACTTTCTGGTGTATGCGCCGAGGTTGTGCGCTTTCACTGTGCGCGTTGCGCACGCCTTTCGGGATGTTGCAGTGACTTGTGCGCCATGCATGGGTTTGGCGCACATCCCGAGGTAAACACGCGCAGGGACTTCCATGAACCGCACGCGTGCGCGTGTGCCTGTTTTTTTGCGCTTGCGCCTGCTTGCGCCTGCTTGCGCCTGCTTGCGCCTGCTTGCGCAAAGATTTTCGGCGCATGTTTGTTCCATGAATCGGCCCCTAAGTGTCTGAGTGTAACAAGACTGATCTTGTTTGTTTTCTTTCACTTTTTAAAGGTTTTAATAAACCAAATAAAAACAATAAAAAAATAATAAAAAAAGATGATGCACCTTCTGCAGAAATCTGTGTTCAGGCAACATCACCTGTCATTGATTGTTTTATGTGGTTAACCATATTATTAAGCATGATGTGAAAAGATGCTATATAACCACAAAAGAGAAACTTACTTTAAATTACAGAAACTGAAATTGTGATTTTAGTTTTGAGAAAATAGTAGGCAGCATACTTGAATAAGTGTGCTACCCCACTTAAAGATATGAATTGCCCTCCATCTCCCTGGTCATTTGTGCTTTCATGTTGTGGAGCATAAATCATTGTCTAGGGCAAACAAAATCCAAAAGCCTCCTGCAGTTCAGCCTCTCAGAATGATGTCTCTGAAATTGGTGCAAAGCTCGGACTGGCCGATAGGGCAATCGGCCCATGGCCAAACCAAAAACGCAAAATGCTTGGGTGGGGCAGTATTTTTGGGTCAAAGTGGGCCCGTTTTTGGCCCAATTTGAGCCAGTTTGATGAGTTACTTCACTATGTGGTTAGTAGTTTTGAGCAGTGTTGCTGAATAAATATTCTTTTAAATGAACAATTTTCATCACATTTTATCAACAACAAAAAAACCTTGGTTTCTACTCAAAACAGTGTCACAAAAGGAATGAATTCCCATTCTCCACTGTGGGCCACTTTTTCATTGGTGCCCGGGACAATGTTATGCCCCAGTTCGACCCTGGTTGCTGCTGCATGTGTAGAGTGAAATCCACCCCTCAGGCCCATACTCCCTCGGGATTCCAGTGCTGTTTACCACCACTGGCATTGCCCCCTTTCTAGGGGGGGCCAAGGGGTGGCCTTGGGGGGGCCTGGCCCGTCTGCCACCCTGCTAGAGCCGGGCATGAGTTAGGATCAGATGTTTTTCAGTGATGCTTTGCCCGTCCTCCTCTTGCACTGCAGTGTTCTCTGGGTAGAGTTTCCAGGGCATATCTTTTACAGGTGGCACATCAAACAAAGCCCAAAGAATGTATCCCATTGGCACAGACAGGACTTTATCACTAGAGGGACTTGAGAGCAAAATAATACTTTTCTTCTGAAAAACAACCTGGAGCATACAACGTCCTTTTATCGCCAGATTGTTCAAAGCCTGCCACTGCAATGGGCACTAATGTTCATCCATTTTTTAGGGGGGTGGGAAAGTGCAGATAAGGGTTTGGGGGGGTTAGGGAATAGGTAAAATAGGTTGCAGAGGGGAAGTCTGCGGGGGACCCCCTCCCCAAAAATAAATTAAAAACGTTTGATGAATATTTTTGCATTGAAATACCAGGCTTTGAAAATTCCAGTGATGAAATGACATGGAACCAACCTGGAATATCCTCCTCATAAACCAGAAATGAAAGAACCGGTTCATAATCTTCTACCTAGTCACAGTATTTTGTACTGAATGTAAAGCATTAACCCTCAGTAGGAAACTCTGTAAATTACTTCTAATATTGAAAGCTTACAACTGATTGGAAGTTATGGAAGGCTTGGCCATGGGCTCATGGCATTTTTGGATTATTGCACATTTCAGGCCAGCCCCCCTTCTTTTGCTGCTTCTTTCCTTCTACTTCAAACCATAAAAAAACAAGGTAACCCTCTCCCCCATTCAAGATATCTGAGTTTTGTCTCAGTTGCGCTGCTGTCAGCCATGGTTGAGGGAGCTCTAACAAATATGCATCTGATAATGTGACTCTCACCCACAAAGTCAAAGACATAATGGCACACATTATGGCTTTCCCAGTTAGGAATACATGACAGAACAGCTAACAGTAATTCTGGATCTGGCATTGTTTCCGAATTTCAAAACACAGGTGTGCTTGGGGGTGGGGGGGTGTTTGTGGATCTCCTGGCAGGCCTGACCTGCTGGTAGATCATGATGTGCACTAGCTTGAATGCATTTACGTGGCCAGCGGAAAGTATTTGAGTTTGGAGGGAAAGGACACTGAAGGGCCCCTGGCGACCTCATTGTCACTAACCCTGGATGGTCAACCTGGTTACAGAGTTGGTTGGTTGGGTGCTGTGGGTATTGCACCAGGCACCGGCTGTGTAGCCCCGCTTAATTGTGCAGGTTTGACGGGTCCCACTGTTGGTTGATGTCTATTTGGTGGCTTGCATGATGTTGTGTGTACCGTCACTCACTGTATGGGAGACACAAATAGGGAGATAACACTAAAATGGTAGATAGGTTCTCATGATGGTCCGAGCTAACATGTGGACATATATCCTATGTTTCAAATGTACAGGTCTAGTGTCGATATCCAGATCATGTGGGGCTAATTTCCATATACTGTAGAGTATGGTTGGTGACTCTACATATAGGAATCAGGAGAAATAGAAGGAGAATTGGGTATATATATGTGTGCAGGTTCTACCTACATGAAGGCTGGAAATGGATCAGAGGTAATTGGTCTTTACCTGAGAGGAGAATGGTTCACATAGCCTCATCCGGTATGTCCCCATGGTAATCAGCACGCCTATGCAAGCAACGCATGTTGTGGTACTCTGTCACCATACCCGTGATGCTACTGCTAAAAGATATAAATAGATGGGGGGATGAGTTTAGTTAAGTAGGCGGTGTCGGGTGGACAATCAGTACTTTTAGTATCAAGTCCAATCACGTGCACCTCAAAGATTGCTCTTAACTGGAACGGTCCTGCAATGTCTGTTCCATATACAGCATGAATGGCCGGACGCAGTGGTTAATGTAGTAACATTGGGTCACTGAACATTCGCGATTGCGCGTTACCAAGTTCACAAGGCACGTAGGAAGCAGTTCATATGGCGGCAATGTCTGAGCTATATCTGTGAAATAGTGTTTGGGATTAAGGCCTCTGGCTCGACACATGGCATGGCGTTCTATATCATGTGTGTGGGTCACAAGGTCCAAGATTCTCATTCTAGAATCAAAGGTTATTCTACCGTGATATACAAAGAGCCCGTAGTGAGGGAACCTACGGGTACATGGCAGAGAAATCTATGATGTAGTAGATTGGTTGCACAAACTGGGATGACTACAGTTCTAAAGAGGGTGCAAGAGCCCTCAATGTCTGGCAGGTTGAATAAGGATCCTGATGGGAATTTATCATGCATGGGCCTGTTACCAGCCACTGTGCTGAGGTGTCATCTTGTTCATGCCATTAGAGTGCGCCTGTAATCTGTGGCTCCACCATGTCTCCCTGTATAACAGAGCATTCTTAAAGGAATAGTGTGCTCACAAATGTTATTGTCCCGAGCGTACGGGCATGTGGTTTTTAGCAAACTGTGAACAATTGTAAAAACATTTCCTATGCACCTTACCATAGTTTTCTGGACTTTTACACATGCAAAATCAGGCAGCAGGGTGCGGCCATCTTGTGCTAATCTTATCAGTTGGCACATCAACCTAAGTTGAACTGCCCTCGTGGCACGAATTCATATTACCCACCCCTGAAGCTGGCATCACTGGACACGTACGGACCATTTCACAACGTGAATGCATGTCTTCAATCAATGTTCTCTGTGCGCCAGCTAATGACACGTTTCCATGGAAATGGCAAGACACCTCTTTCATCAATAAGTATAAACAGACCGCTTCTCATCAGACAACATCAGAGATGCTTTTTCAATCATTTCACTGGCCCTCATTACGACCCTGGCAGAGATCGTGGTGCAATATGCACCATGGAGCACGGCGGAAAGCTGCCGATACCGCCATGGGGGTTGGCGGATTTTCCGCCCCATTCCGACCTTGGCGGGGCGGTAAATCCCCAATCCCCATTTTACCCTTCCCCATTCCCATTTTTGCCCCATAGGGTATAATGGGAGTGGGGAAGGCGTTAATTACGCCACCGTAAAGTACGGTGGCGTAATTAACAACAAGGTCCCGTAGCACCATGGATTTCTCCGCCCGGAAAAACCAGGCGGAAAAAGGCTCCATGGCGCTGCGGGAACTCGTAGTAGGGCGGACGGGTCCGCCACGAATACCGCTGGCGTAAACCCACTCCGCCAGGGTCGTAATGAGGGCCACTGTCTTTTTTTGTATATCCTGTGACTCATTTCTGCTCTGTTCAGCTATCTTCATTGCACATAGCCTGTTCAAACTGATACTAGTACTAGCATTACAATTGATTTACATTTTGTCATATAATGGCAACAATACAGCTCTACCAGTATGAGCCAGAGTATTCAGAGGCGGAATTAGTTGAAAGAGAAAGATGCAGAAACAATGGGGCATCGGACAACAGTTGGGAGGACTAATCAACGGATCATGAGACTGAGCGTAGTCGCATGGACGACATCTCGACCTGGTGTACCTGCAATTGGTGCAAGGTCATGCCTACCAAGGAGGAGAACTGCTGCTGCTGAGAAAACTCTGGATGCTTGGCCTACATATCGGAAGACGAGATACGGCCGCTATGTGTTACCCATCTGCATGACTTCGGGACAGCCTGCCTCACAAGGTCAGTCTTGAGGATTATGATGGTGCTTATGAACTAACTTTGCGCAACAGTTTGCCCTAATATTCCAAGTAACGACTAAGTGTACTCTAGATCTGATGTAACTTTTCGTCTCCTATATTATCGTAACTTTGATCTATCACTGCCATTTAAATGTAGTATGGCAACTCAAAACTTCTCACGCGATTTGGGGAAATCATACTGGTCATCTTATGTGTCTTTCACGTACAACCATGAAACAATATTTCTCTGTCCCTCAAAGATTATGGATTGCATGGGTGTTCACTTTTGTAATGTGTCTACACTTTAAAGCCCAAGTCGATTGATCCATGAAGTCACATTTCTACTGGCAAATATGCCATAAGCTACAAGATTGCATTTTCAACTAAGGTTTGTACACTTATGTTAATTTAATTACAGTTTGTATGTTTCTCTTCCACAGGTGGTACAGGCTGGTGGCCTATCGTGCGTTTACATGGTTGCTTCATGGGAGGCTTGGATACCGCGTTCGACGAGTAATACCTGCCTGTGTCATTAGTGCCATTCCAGCCAAATTCCCCAGTGACAGCGATCAGTACAGGGGATTTTCCGACACTGTGCTGCAACCCGAAGCATACATTTGTGCCATCAACATCAGCGAAAAATAAAATAAAAATCCTCTTTTATTAATAGTTGTTTAACCTTTTCATTGAATCAAGAACACGCTCACTTGTCCTGGCAGGGTGGGAATGGCCAAGGTGCCAAACACCATGTGCACTTCAAAGGTATCTTCCGCACAGGGGCAATTGTACACATGGCCTTCCCAGACCCAGTGCCTCCGGTCAGGCTCCCATGAAGCAGGGTGTGCTCCTGCAATCTACATGCGTGTGTCCACATTCAGCAGTGTTCTAGCCCGTTTCTGCATGCCCCTTGCCCCACCATACCCCCTCCACTATCAATGGCAGTTCAAACCTGTGCCCATGCCTTCCCAAGGCGGCTGGAAGGGTGGGAACGGCCATGGTGCTAAACACCATGTGCACTTCAAAAGTATCTTCCGCACAGGGTCCATTGTACAAATGGCCTCCCCAGACCTAGTGTCTCCGGGCAGGATCCCATGAAGCAGGCCATGCCCCTGCAATCCACATAAGTGTGTCTCCATTCAGCAGTGTTCTCGCCCTTTTCTGCATATCCACCCCCCCTCCACTATCAATGGCAGTTCACACGTGTGGTCATCCCCTCCCAAGGGGGCTGGAAGGGTGGGAACGGCCAAGGTGCCAAACACCAGGTGCACTTCAAAGTTATCTTCCGCACAGGGGCCATTCTACACATCGCCTCCCAAGACCTAGTGTCTCCAGGCAGGCTCCCATGAGGCAGGCCGCACCCCTGCAATCCAAATAAGTGTGTCTCCCTTCAGCAGTGTTCTGGTCCTATCCTGCATGCCCCATGCCCCTCCATCCCCCCTCCAGTATCAATGGCAGTTCGCACCTGTGGCCGTGCCCTCCCAAGAGGCCTGGCATGGTGGGAACGGCCAAGGTTTCAAACACCATGTACACTTCAAAGGTATCTTCCACACAGGGGACATTACTCACATGGCCTAGCCAGACCCAGTGTCTCAAGGCTTCCCTGAAGCAGGCCGCTCCCCTGCAATCCATATAAGTGTGTCTCCTTTAAGCAGTGTTCCGGCACTTTTCTGCATCATATACAAACCCACTTTTCTAATTCTTTATAAACCCCTTGATAGTTATCCTGAGAACATCTGTGAGCACAGGAAGTCAATTTGAGATTGTGCTACCTGTTCTCCTGCTACTAACTACCCAGCTTGCTGAATCCAATTGTTTGTTAGTCAAGGTAAGGGCAGGTCACCTAATAAGCTCTTTCCGATCTCAAAATGTCTATCTATTTTGGAGGAATGTACCTAGTAGTGTAATGTTCATTCATCTGATTGACTTTACCATTGTCTACTGTTTAAAGTGTTGTGATCTCGATATATAGCAAATTTCGTAGGTGTCAATAGTGATAGAATAGCATCTTTTTCGAACCATGTCTATAAAAAAGTTTGATATAATCCCTTCAATCTCATGTATTTTGTAGAACTTTTTTGTAATTATGTGCACTTTTTTTAGACAGATTTTCCAAAAATACCTGCTTGTATGGTTTTCGGTTGCGGTTCTAGGAGCCATGTCAAAATTATGGGCATTATCATGCATACAATCCCCGACAAATATCGATTTAATAAGAGAATGGGTTTCATGTTGTGGATCTCCGGTGGAGGAGCTTGAATGTAGAGTCGAGGATGTCTTGGGAGACTCGAGGGCCAATCAATTCCGCATCTGCACCTTGCACTTTACCCCGGATATGTACGACCAATCGCAGGACAGCATCAACTCAGAACATCGCGTAAATTGCTTCTCATTGCAATTCCAACTCTATTTGTGCACACACTGCCTCAGGTGAGTCCCAGGTGATGAAATGCATATTTACCATGTTGTATTACTTCGTACCTATACCACATTTTACTACACATCTGTCCCTGATTTATGTAGCATTATAGAAAGTAATTTTGACCATAAAAAACATTGCCGTAGTGCCCTTCAAAAGACAGATAATCTTTTCGTAATTGCGTGCCTGACATGTCCTTTTTTTAGAAGAGCATACTGACTGGAGCACAGACCCTCGCAAGTGACGCCAACACCAACAGGTCCACTATAGCAATGGTGAGCCCAACAGATTTGCAGGAGATCATATTATCAAGAATTGGATATTCCCACATGTCTAATGCAAATCAAATTTTCCCTTTTGCGACTTTGTGACAATTCATTGTAAATGAAGGAGCAAGAAACTGCATCCATTTATTTTCCTGAGTCAACAACAGGTTAAAACGCCTACCAGGTATTTTTCTTTTACTTTACAATTACGAGAATGCATTATGCTTTGAATTTCAAATAATATGAAATTGTTTATGTATCCGGTCTGTTGTTTACACTATGTGTCATTGAAGTGTTTCTCTTTATATATTCCATTGTCTGCATCCCATTGTCTCTGTTCCATTTTGCAGTTTTCATCCATACTGAAACAAGTACTGTGTTATAGGAGGATGCTGGTCCTCAACTACAATCTCATTATCCTTTGGAGCTGGTCCAGAGTGTGAGGCATGTGTACTGACAGTTCCCAAGAATGAAAGAAAGTAAATCCTACATAGAATACTATCACACAGTGACATTCACATAAACGTGCATTCTTTCATACTTTTATCATGTCAGTCCCAATTTTACTAATTCTCCCTAATGCTGAATACAATGTAAAATGTTTGAGGGCAAAATTTTAATCACTATGTGTAGCACAGTGATCTCTGATCGAGTACATTTGCCATCAATCAGGTGAAAATCGAAATGTATATTTTGACTAAATGGCATACACTGTTTTCGAGGTTATGTATGTAAGCCATCTGTGCGATGAAAGATTTTAATTTAAAAATGTTTTAGTCCATTTTTTTTAAAATCAATGTTCTATTCAAGGAATGTGTGCAAGGTCATGAATTAGAAGAGGAAGCACATGGAGCAGAGGTGGTGGACCAGCTTGCTGGTGCAGTCATTACAGAGGGACCACAGTTTCACAGAAAATCAAGAAAACAACGGTAAATAACAAACTATTTTTTCGTTTTCTCAAAGTGTTTTGGGCCTGTGTTTTCTCCATAACATGTTTTATTTATTTAAAGTACTATCTACTGTATGTGTGATTCACATTGAAAATGTTTTTACAACCCATCTCCTAGAGACCCGGAAGGAAAATAAGTATAAAGACACAGACAACAAATGAAACCAAAGATTCAGCTTGCCAAACAGATTTCACCATGGAGCAACTACTATTTGAGGTGCAGCATGTTCCAGTCAATATTTGCAAACTTGGGGAGCTTTTCTAGCTGCACTCTTAAACCTCCGCGACTTAATACAAAAGTAATAACTCAATCGTGTCGCAATGATGTGTGTAGAGAGCGAAGACACAGAGTTCCCCCACTTCGCTTGTCAAAAATGAAACTATAAGGTTCCACACAATAAGCAGACTCGACATGCTCATGTCCAATGGCCAGAAAATGAGTTGAAAGTGACTGGCGAAGCCAGCAGAGTGTTGTTGGACCATTGTTACAATGTGAGCGCTCTACAAGATGAAGAAGAAACTGAATATAATGAAGATTCATTGCAATTCCCTGAGGACCACTTGACACAAACTACACCAACAAAAAATAGTCCACCCAATAAACATTTGTTGTTGATGGTTTCTCCAATTTGTGTGCAAATAACACCAGCTGAATTAACACAGACAGAAGCTTCAGCGCAATTGTCAGAGGAACTTGCCAAAGATCTCGACTTCAGTTTGCCCGGTTCGGTCGATATGTTTACCACAGTTGAGTCACAATCCACAATCATGCAGGACAATTCATTAATAAAGGAACATAAATAAATTGTTTTCGATAGCTGCCTGGTGGAGATTATACTGATGCTGAAATGTGTGCATGAAGCAAGGGGCAAAATATGCGGGGAGCCATTGGTGATTGTGACTCGTGTAGTGCAAGGCACTAACCTCAAAATCCAAGCCACCTGTGCGCACCTCCATCATACGTTTTCATGGTCCACTCAACCGATGCTGAGCAAAGTGCCTGCTGGCTGGAAATCTACTGTGTTCAGCAGCTCTATTTTTCAGTGGCTCTACTTTTAGTAAGTTGTTCAGTTCCTGTGAATTTGTGGGACTTCAGTTGCTTGCTAAAATGCAGTACTACAAATATCAATGAGAATTTATATTTCCCACTATTAGTCAAGCCTCGAAATTGAACAAATTTCAATCAAAAGGACATTATCAGGGAAGCGGTTCAGGCTAGCTGGTGTTGGATAGTGTGACAGTCTGGATTTTCAGCAAAGTACTGCACATAATACTTTTAGGACATGGAAACTAAATAAACTGTTAGTTCGGAGGTCATGCAGGTGTCCGAATGTACATCCTCAGTGGCCATGGAGAATCATGGTTTCATAAAATCGCTCAAACATCTTCAATCAAGGAGAATGCAAATAGACCTCATAGCCACTAACAGACATGTTTCGATAGCCAAGGCCATGAGAGAGCAGTTTCCAAAAGTTCACCATCAATGTGATGTATGGCATGTTGCCAAATCAATCAATAAATGAATTACAGCTGTAGGTAAAAACAAAAAAGGGTTATGAAAATATTTTACATTGGTCCCAGTATTTCAGCAACCATCTTTGGTGGAGCTCCGAAACTCGTGATGGGTCTGTGAAAATTCTGCTAGAAAAAATGTGCTCATTGATGCACCACAGTTCCAACTTTCATTTGTGGACAGAAAACCAACTTTTTCACCCATATGCACATGGCGATTTATCAGAAGAACAGGAACGCAAGAAGAAGTGGTTGGTTCCATCTTCACCTCCACGCAAAGCTCTTGAGAAAATCATGTTTGATAAAACTCTTTCAAGAGACCTGAAGGGACTCACATAATTCTGTTCCACCGGACAATTGGAGGCATTCCAAAATATGTGCCTAAAGTACAGGCCCAAGTGGTTGCAGTTCGACATAAACGGAATGCAATATGGAACATTATTAGCGGTATTAGCGCATAACGAGAACATTGGTAGACAACAATCGAGAACTGCAGGAAACTTTGTAATGCTTCGTTACACAATGGCCTTTGCAAAAAGAAGCATAAAATGGGTTATTAAGCCAATATTCCAGGAAATGGAATTCCATTTTGTGAAAGATCTCACTTTGACTGTGTTGGACATGTACACTCATGGAATTGATAATGATTTTGTTTCTAGGATTCATACATTGCCAAAAAAACATTGCAAACGTGCCCTGTCCACCTAAAGAGGACCTCGTTGAACAGTTGATTTCCTGGTTTAAATGATTACCAATAGTGTGTATCTTCCACAATGTTTGTACAATGTACATGACCACATGAAATCTATTTCACTTGAATTTCAAAGCTAATAAAATGTCCAAATTGCCTTTGCAAATGTATCCTCTTTGTCTTTTTTTTGTTGTTGCAAGAAGTGCCTTTTGGGGGATGCCATCCAGTGTAACTCTGTGTATTTCCACTTTCCACTTTCAGCCCGCTCTTGTGGGTCCTTCACTGATCAGGGCATGGGAGAGTCAGACGGATATCAGCATGAAAGCAACCACGTGGTCTGCAGTTGCCTTAGCATGCTCGTGAACAAATAGATAGAACAAATATGACTCCCACTAAAGAATGACACCTATGCAAAATAACAAACTTTGCATGCAAGAACTAATGACTGTAAGCAAAACCATGCATTAAAGGGTGCTATTGTTGTGAAATAGGTGCATTCCGACTGTTATTTTTATGGGGCATATGTTACGGGTTGTTGCTTTCGGATGCCTTATCAGAAGGGCTGATCTTAGGGTCTGCTGACCAGATGCGTTCAAAGGAAACAGGGGTCATGAGTTAAGGGGACCATGCCCTGGCAGGGAGGGGTTGGAGATGGAATGAGTAAGTCAGCAGAGATGGATGGGGTACTAAGGTTGAAGCAGACCTTGGTGTAACATTCTTGAATGAGCACAGTTTGTCAGGGCTCGATAACCGCGACTTGCAAAAATGAATAGCTTCATTTCTGTGAGAACAGGACATGCACTGAGCTGACAGCGGTGGTGGAAGCTGGCTGCGCACGGCGCTGGGAGAGGGAGAGTGAACAGTTTGCCAGCGGGGCAGGGGAAAAAGAAGGCAGCAGGAAGGACACAAATGGAGTTCAAAGTATACACATTAGCACAACGTTAACACACTTATATGAAACATGGGTGTGGCAAATAGGTATTTGAGGGGTGGAGATGTCTCCCATCTTAGCTTATACATCATTTGCTAGGTACAAGAATGGCGCAGGGGGCAGGATAAACCACCTCTCCTCCAACATTTGTTAGTGCACAGGGAGTTCAGTGGAAATGGAATGACTTGTCAGTGTCTCACGTTATCCACAGAGAACATTCCCCCGTGAAAACAGGGCGCACGCAGATGTTACAATGGGGAGGAAAATAACTGGAACTGTTGTCAGAAAATAATTAAATCACTATCAATGTAGAAGAGTATAATAGTGTTCACGGTAGCACGGCAGTGGTGGATGCCAGCAAACAATTTGTTTGTTTTTCACAAATATTTCAAATTCCACTTTAGTCGGCAGGCAGGGCTAATCACTCCCATGGAAGTGAAGGTCACTGCGTTTGAAGCTGCTTGTGGCCTTTTCACACTGACATATCATGTACAGTATGTTTTTGATTTGTGGCTTTCCTTCACCAAAAGGAAAGTTAGCATGGGCGCTCCTACGAAGGTTACATTTTTGTTTGTCCTTGTAAGAAAGGGAGTATTCACTTTGGAATGAATGACGGGAGGTTTGTAATACCCACAACAATGATAACGTTCACCATTTCAAAACTGGAAAAAGTAACATGTAACTTCATTTTATGAAAACAGTTGATCTGTGCGGACACCCTACGTTACACCAAGAGTATGGAAATACCAAATATGATTTAAGTTTGACTGTAGACGAGTTCATAGACGAACGAGTCAAGGTTTTTATGTTCTGACCATTATTGCTGGATTACATTGTAATAGGTTGTTGGTTGGGGCAGATTGTGATATTTGTCTTTGTCGGGGACACATGGGCAGTCCAGCACCGAAATGCATGTAGTCCACGTCTGGGTTCCCCCACATTGCACCAACGCCAAGTTTGTTGCTAATATTCCATTAAAATGTCATCTATGTGTTGTTCTGATGTTTCCATCACCTTCTGCATCCCAATCCCATTGCAAGCTAAACATACTCCACAGGACTAACCTCTCAAGCACATTTTGTACTCAAATCTTCTGCTATATTCTCGCTGTGTTTCCATTGCTTCTGGATTGTGTTCATCATTAGTTTTCACACAGTGCAGAATTAATGGTTAAATTGAAAAATTAGAATAAAGGACGGTTCTTGAGACAAATATCTGTTATGTTTTTTACACAGATACATCCTACCATTCTGCAAATTTCATCGTTTCCAGATACCAATTGATGGCTTCTTCAGCAGGCAGTGGCAGATACACCTAAATAGCTGGCTAACCATCACGCTGTTGTGGGCCGATCGCCTCAGGCCGATATGCCCTTATGCTGTACCAGCGACCAAGAGCAACTTGGCATAATTTATGGTGGTCTAGCAAGAACCTGATACCGAAGCCTTGTGATTCATTGTGTGTCCAATGCGCTTCTTCTACTGAAATGAACACTGTGTGCCTCATGATAAACAATTGACGTTCAATAAAAAGAAATTAAACATTTGGATGTTCTCAGAGCGTTTATTGTGAAATAAAACCACATTATAAATGGCAGAGTATTAGTGGTACCTTTAAAAATAGTGTTTTCTATTCCGATTTGGAACGCGCTGTGCTGTAAGAGGATGTGTGTGTTGATATTCTGGGTTCTGCATCAACTAACGTTAATATGTAGGTGATGACTGGGCGTGTTTGGCTACGCTGCCCACTAACGTCATGAAAATAGGTGGAGAATATCGCTAGGAATAGTGATGCCAGCTTCTGGGGCGGGGGACATGAATTAGTGCTGCAGGGGCAGTTCAACTTAGGGCTACGTGGCAACAGATGACATTAAACAAGATGGCTGTGCCCGCTGCCTGATTTTGCATGTGTAAAAGTGCAGAAAAATATGGTAAGGTGCATAGGAAATGTTTCTACGTTCATTCCCAGTTTGCTTAAAACCACATGCCCGAACGCTCGGGACAATAACATTTTTGAGCGCACTATTCCTTTAAAGTTGATGTTGCTCTTTAGTAAGTCCAACACCCACTGCAATATTTCATCCATATGGGCATTTTAATGATATATGAATTGAATCCCTTTTAAATTTGACTATTAGGACATCTTGTGTTATATTAATTATAATTAAGTATGCTTTGTTCTGCAAAATCTGGTTAGTGTGAATGCATATTGTAACAAGTGCTGTTATGCGATTTTTGCATTGAACTCATGCTGCCTGCTGGCATGTTGAGAAGACACACCAAGTTAAATAGTATTGGATGGAGCGATCCCACAGGAGGGAAAATGTGTTCCATTAGAGAAGATGGCGGTGGGTATGAAGCAAACAGGGGGGTGATTGGGTCATCATGGAAACAGGCAGTGATGTTGGGATGCTGCGGTCAGATGGAGGCATGGGTGACTATCTAAACAGTGTGATCTTCAGTGCAGTTAGAACCTCATGCTCAAGGAATGCAAAAGAAAGGGTGTTCTTGAGAAGTCTAGGTATCCAGGGCATTGCTGTATTACCAATTTTTGCAAGCCAGGGCACCAATCACAGATAATGATTGGCAGACTTTAAGGTTTCAGTAGGTCTGTAGCTCCAGGTTAGGTTCTTAGTGTTTGTTGGCCCTATCTTCCGGTATGACGATGACAGGTGTTCAGAAGTGTGGCTTTCAAATGCAGGTAAAGTGCTGTGATTCTACCCTATTGCTCATTGTCTGCTGCTATTTCATAGTAAACTGGTGACAGTGGATGCTCATGGTGCCTGCAAAGCCAGTATGAAAAGCACACTTGGCCACAAAATGATGCAGCAATGAATGAACCTTTCAGTATTGATTTTAAGGTTTGTATATGTGTTACAAGGTCCGGTCATGCATTGAAAACACATGTAATGGTTGTGGCCATTTATTTTGCCAACGTGTGAATCCAGGATGATAGTGTCTAAGCCCATGGGAACATGAGGACATGTATAGTTGGTCCTCATTAGGCTCAAAGGTGTGCTAGTGGTGGCAATGCTAAACCTAATGTAAAATTTACATTTTCTTTTTTTTTTTTTTAAGGTTTTTATTCAGGTCACATTTTACAAAGCATTGCAAAAGCATATAACATATCATGTTTGCATAGAATATAATAAGGTAACTGTTTAATTTTTAACCTATAAATAAGCAATGAAACCTAGCAAGAACAGTAATTCATTGATAAACGAGTGTAGTAACTTTAGATACGGGTGGGGGGGTTTAGACATACATTTAAGGACAAAGAAATCACAAAAACATATACCGGATAGACCCATGAGGGATGGTGAGTTTAAGGAGGGATAGGGGAGTACATAACTGAACCTGGATAGCTGATTCTTTACATCACTAGGATTGCGCAAGAAATTGTACAAAAGGCTTCCATTTAAGTTCATGCTTACTTAATAGGGATTTGGTAAAAGCAATGCAACTCTCTAGTCTATGGCCCTCATTACGACCCTGGCGGAAATCGAAAAACGATGGCGGAAATGCAATACCGCCATCGAATAGCGCTCGGTGCGACTATGACCCGTCACCGCAAAGTACGAAGCCATTAGCGACACCGTAGTGAACGCCAACGCTAACTGCACCAAGCACGCGCGCGCGCGCCATGCCAAACCGCAAACACCACCATGGTGCAACGGTACGCCAATTCCGACCCTAGCGGACATGTACCTAACGCCATCAGGCATGGCGGAATGTACCATTCCGCCATGGCGAGAAGTACGGCATCGCGAATCAACCGTAAACGGCCCCACTGAGTGCCTGTACACCGCTCCCTGCCCACAAAGTACAACTCCCCGTAGGTGCAATGAAGCCACAATGCAACCATTGAAATGTACAAGTCACCCATGCATGCCAACGAACAAAAGAAACACAAGAGGGGCCAATGGGAGCTGCAGGGCACAGATGGCACGAATACAGAAGCCATCCCAATGGACATGACCACAGTCCCCCACCAAGAAACGCACGCAAACACAGGCACCTGTGACCAGCAATATTCCGAAAACCACATCATTCAACCAGTCCACCTGGCTGACCGGCATCTGTTACACAAAACCCAATCCCCCGCCCCTGAGCATGACAACATTCAAACTGGCATATTGGCAGCCCCCATCCCTGACCTCACTGGGCTTCGTAGGCAAACGCGCACAGCACAGTACCACGCAACTAAACCCCGAAGCTGGAACCCAATGCAGATCTCCTCACAATACATCGCCCCCCAAATAGGCATATGCCACATCACTTGCAAAGAAAAACGCTACACGGGCCAAATCAGAATAGAAATTTTATGCACATCAAAATCACAAAGCACATACAGCCATCAGGCCATGAACTCCAAAACACTAATCACCATTGTGGGCTGCTTCCGCAAGAAATGACCAGCCACTACCTGTGTGTCGCCCTGTTCCCCCATGGTACACAGAGCCACATTCACGTACGAAAAGGCAACATGGAAGCGCACAGAACCGCAGGGCCGTCCCAATGGGGAGGCACTAGTCCAGCTGAAAGGCCGAAATGTTGCTCCGAGCCACCAGTACTGCGTAAGGGCATGTGGCCCATTGGCGATCGTCCCATAAGATCGTAATGCTGCTCCACTGATTAACACGAAGCAGCAGGTGTCGGGAGTAAAATCCATCTGCAGGAGTGGCATACAGATGGCAGTGGCAAAAGGGGAGGAGATACCTGTCAACCAAAAGAAAAGAAAAAGAACAGAATGGCCATCAGAACTACATACCAACAACTCACTTCAATGATCACACGAAATCCACAGCCATATGCATGCTAGCCCACTCCAAAGGAACATCACCACCCCAAAACCACTTGCGACTCATAACCATCTATATCGAGGTGCAAACACCATCACAAACGAGTGTCTGAGGGCGCCTCGAGACAGGGAGGGCTCAACAAGGCCAGATGGACGATGGTCCCACTATGGCAGCCCTGCATCACATAGCGTAGGGGAGGCGGATAGATCCCAAGAAGCCCTGTACATGGCAAACTCTGTATCAAATCACCTGCCCATGCATCCATCCATCATTCCCTCATCCCGGGATCAAAATGCCTGAATAATTACTCACATAACATTAGAAACATCCATTGAGTCTGTGCGTTATGCAGCCTGCTAAATCCACAGTGCCCCAGCCCGTAATTCCAGTGTTGTGAAGTAACATGTATTTGGGAACGGACGGCCTCATCGCCCAAGTAGCTATTGCGCATCCCAAACTATTCATATCAATCATTGCTCCCTCGCCATGGGCCCTGTCTCAAGGACATAGAACAATAGAACGTTACATTTGCAGTCAGACCTGTGGGCATCTCCTCGCCGCTAGCTGGAAACCGAAAGCGCCGCCCTTCGAATTCCTCATTTGCAACATCACGTCGAAAAGGCATCTGTGGCCGTTTGAAATCACTAATTATTCCATCGAGTGCGGCTGTGTGTGAAAATGGCAACTGCCTTCACCCACGAATGGGACGCCCCGCCCGTCGTTGCAACTCGGTACAGTGATGCATGAGGGCCCACCGTTACTCGAGTACTACGTCCCACTGACCCCTCACAAGTCTGTTCGCGACTGCACAGATAGTATGTGAAACAATGGGACCACAGCAGAATGAACATATCAACCAATCTTACACGGCCATCGGGTACAAATACATGATTGCAATAGCAAGATACAATTCCCCGAATTGCAGCGTTGTGCGCGGGACGTGCTCGGCCAAAGGGGAGAGCAGTTTGCACAGGTGGAATCAATCACCACAGGTGGAGGCCATACAGCCTGAAAACACATAAATTGCACAGCCAGTCTCCTCCCACAACCACACCGAAATGCTACCGGCAGGACTCGCGATGTTGGCCCTGGGGGACCTGATAGCACTGCAAGTGCTCCGACTCCAAGAAGTAGACGAACACCAACTACAACCAGCCGCACGGAGGAGACGCAGGAGGAGGAGGAGGCCAAGGCAGGGCCAGCAAGGCCCACCAGCACAGCCACTACCACCACGCAGGCAGCCCGCAATTCAACGCCTCCGAGCACATCCGTTCAACCTCACTGATGAGCAGATCCACACCCTCTACCGTCTGGACCGGGACACCATAGCCGCCATTGTGGACATGACACAGGCTGACCTTGTCAGCATGATAGATAGCCCAACCGCCATCCCACCCCTACTGAAGGTGGTGTCTGTACTCCACTTCCTGGCCACAGGCACCTACCAGCACACAGTCGGACAGTTGCATGGCATTTCTCAGCCACTGTTCTCACGGACACTATTGCAAGTGCTCGATGCCCTCCTGAAGCACGCAGACGACTACATCTCTCTACCACGCTCGGAGCAGGAAATAACCAACACAAAAGTGGGATTCCATGCACTTGCCGGCATACCGGGTTGCATTGGTGCCATCGACTGCACCCATGTTGAATTGGTCGTCCCACATGCCATGGAGGCCCAGTACCGCAACCGAAAACAATTTCATTCCCTGAATGTACAGATGGTGTGTGACTCCAACAGGATCATTACACATTGTTGTGCCCGATTCCCTGGATCAACCCATGATTCTATGGTCTTGAGGAACTCTACAATACCACGCTACATGGAGCGACACGCAGGGAACAGATCCTGGCTACTCGGTGAGTCTCATTACATGCATGATGATGTGGGGTATGTGAATTGTCAATGACCTGCCAGGAAGGGGGGGGGGTGTGCGTACGTATCAATGGCATTCCACATCATACGTTACTCGTCCACATACAGGTGATGCTGGATATCCACTGAAGAGATGGCTCCTCACACCAGTCCGGAACCCACGGGACCAGCATGAGGAGGACTACAACCATGCCCACTCACGTACCCGTGTAGTCATTGAACAGGCATTCGGCCTACTGAAGACCCGTTTCCGCTGCCTCAGCAGGTCTGGCGGGGCACTCCTGTACCGCCATGAGAAGGTTGCAAAGATGGTGATGGCATGTGTCATGCTCCACAACATGTGCGTACGTAGAAATGTGCCCATGCCCCCTGACGCAGAACTGCAAGCACCTGATGATGGTCATGATGAGGGTGGGGATGTGGCAGCACCTCATGGAGTCTGCGAGGCACCGGAGGCCCGTGACATTCGTCAGCATCTCATTGATGTATGCTTCTAGCACTCACGCCTGGTGGCTGATACATGGACACGGGACTCGTGGCACTGCGTGTGTCTGGGACATGCACAATATGGACTGTACGCCTATGATGGCCTAGTACACAAAGATCAATGTCCACACTTCTCATTGGTTGATCGTGCACTTTTTATGGCATATGTGATATCATGTTGAACACCCTATCGACCCGCCACCCAAGTGAGCCCAACACACCCCCTCCACCCTCCTACCTCCCCCCCGAACACCAGTGTCCAAAGATGCTCATTGTCAGTGGGCTGTCGCTATTGCATGCCCCCTCTGCGGGTATCAGGGGCACCCCTGCCTGTGGAGCGCAGGTTCCTTCCAGATCTACGTTGGGGGCTGCCCTGGACGGAACTTGCAACGGATGATGTGTCTGCCTGCTCACGTCCATGCATGTCCCTAAGGGTTTGCGAGAGCTCAGTGAGCACACGGCGCACTGCGGCAAGTTCGGCACATACGTCTTTGGACGTCGCATGCAGTTCCCCCCTCAGGCTCTCGGTGCTACTCTCCATTTGGACTCTCAGGCTCTCGGTGCTACTCTCAATTTGTGCCCTTAGCGTCTCTGTACCTCTCTCCATTTCTGCCCTAAGTGTCTCTGTTGATGTTTCTATGTCTGCCTTGGTGCCCCCACATTCATCGGCATGGCCCTTGAGGAGTGTGGCCATTTGCTGCTGTTGGACGATTAACTTGTCGAGGGACTGTTGCCTCTGCTGGGCCATGGCCATTTGCGGTGGTGTCACAGAGGGGCTGTTGTCCTCATGTTGCCTTGCCACAGGGCTTGTGGGGGATGGCCAGTCGTCGTCTTGTGGCTGCACCTGCATGGTATCCTCATGTTGTACGGGATGGGACAGACAGGGGGATTGGGACAGGTCATGGATGGATCTGACCTCGACATCCCCGTCTTCTGTGTCCGAGCATGCTGCCATCAATGGGGTGTCACCTATGGTGCTGCTGCCACCAGAGGCAGTGCCTTCTGTGGCATCCATTGGGGGGACCTGTGGTGGTGGTGTTGTGGCCATGCTGGCTGCTGGGGTGCCTGTTGATGTTCCCTCCTCTGTGCTGCCACCTGATTTGTGCTGCTGCCGTGTCTTGATGCGTGCAGCTGAGGTGGAGGGTCTCTGGCCGTTGGTCTTGGCCCTCTTTGCAGGTGTGCTGGTAGGGGTGTCCTGTAGCTCGTCGTTTGGATCGGACCCTGTGGTGGAGTAAAGGAGGGCGAGGGTTATTGATGGGTCAGTGGGAATTGGAATGGCATTGTATCACATGCATTGGGGTGGTACCTGAGGGTGATTTGGGTCGGGGTCTTGGAGGTGCTTTGATTTGTGTGTGGAGTGAGGGTGCAGTTGTTTGGCAGCCTGCAGTTAGGGTGTGCCTGCTGCACGTGTAGTGCGTGTATTAGGGGTTTTTAATTATTTATGTATTTATTGTGGGTTTTGACGTGCGCTTTCAGGCCGATGTGTGTGGACGTTCTCCTGGACATGTGTTTCTGTTGCACTATGTGGACGCATGGTACTTCACATGGATGGACTGTGTGGATTTGGCATTGTTTTATCTGGCCCACCTACCTGAATCTTCGGATGTCTGCACTCCTTTCTCCATCCCTCCGACTCCCTCTATGCTCTCCATTCCGATGGTGGAGGCACAGATTTCTTCCCAGGGGGTCAACTTGATGGGTGATTCAGGACCTCCCCCGGTGGCTGTGGCAATGTTGCGGTTGGCAGAGAGTATGCTGCGGACGCGTATCCGCAGGTCGTCCCATCGCTTGCGGCATTGCTGTGGGGTGCGGGGTGCGGTCCCCACCGCACTTACCCGCTGTGCCACCAGAGCCCATATGGCCTTCTTGTTTGCAAGTGCCGTCCTGGTCATTTGCGTGGAGAAGACGACGGCAGCATTCTCCTGGAGGGTCTCTGTTAGCACGGTGAGTTCCTCACGGGAGAAGTGGACCTGCCGCTTGCGGTCGCACGCTTTCTTCGCTACTTTTCCCATTTTTCTTGGTTTCGCTAGGGTGGTTGACGGGTTGGGGTGTGTTTCAGGGTAGTGATTTTAGTGGTTGTGTGGTTTTGGTGTTTTTATAGGTGTACGCCGGGATGTTTCCCGTTCCGGGCCCATGTTTTAACTTCCGTTTCCGTATATTTCCGGGCACCGTACTTTCCGGTAGGCGCACACTGCGGTGACCGCTAAGAGGGGTGGCGGTATTGCACCTAGGGCGCCGTACGGCGGCGGTGTGGGCCGTTTTGGGGTCATTTCCGCCATCGCGGACTTTGCACTTCCGCCGTGGCGTGGTGCTCGTGCCCGATGGGTCGGAATGGGCCGCACTTTGCTCCTTCGTACAATGGCGGAAACGCTATTTACGCTGTGGCGCTCCGGTCAGTCGCTTTCCGCAAGGGTCGTAATGAGGGCCTATGTGTTTTACATATAACATTCCACCAATGTTTGTAGTGAAGTTTATCTAAGTTTTTCCAATTGGATGTAATTGTCTTAATGGCTAACATAATAAGTAGATCAAACAGGAATTTGTCATGCATACAGGTAATATTTTAATGAGATCACTTCCTATAAAAAGTACTCGAGGACAGAAATCAATTGAAACATTAAAAATTATCTTAATCATCTTCCAAATATTAATCCAGAAGTAGGAAACAAATTTACAGTCAAGAATCATGTGTTTGAAGGATCTGGGGGTTTGAAGACAGCTCCGGAAATTGTCATTTAATAGAAGACTACATTTGGAAAGACATAGAGGTGTAATAAAAATTCTGTGGTGAAAGAAAAATCATTTTTGTAATATATTTGCTGCAGGTGTTCTTCTAGATATATGATTCCAGCCTTTATCCCATACCAATTGGTTATGCGACAATAAATAATCTTGAGGCAGTTAACCAATATTATAGGTGAGGAATTTTGTCTAAGAATTTTGTAATACAGAGCAGCTGACATTGGTTTATAGAGAGATTGTTATCTTTCCACATTTGGAGGAGTAATTTTATTAATTAATAAGCAAATCGTAGTTTTCCACAATAGCATCAATAATGGAAAGAAATTGCTGTAAAAAAGAGAAGAGCTCATTACATTTGCCCATAAATATAACAAAATCAATTGGAGTACCAAAAACAATTTGTAGATCAAGATGCACAATACCCAGAGAGAGCCATGGCCTCCAAAAAAGTGACTTCTTTTTTATTCTAATTAAAAGATTAAACCCTATATATGAAGACATATATTGAAATGACTCAGTATTAGAGAGAATAAATATCTTCTTAAGTAATGCAAAGATAGAATTGTGGTCGGACACTTTATAAATCTTGTTCTGCTTTAATACGGAAGCAGTAAGCTAAACTTAAGGGGGATACCATTGCTCTCTCTAGACACATCCATTGAGGCACATCCTCCGAATATTCAAGGGTGAACCACAGTTGAACATGCTTTAAAAGAAAAGAAATATGATAATTCCTAAAATCTGGGAGCCCAACTCCTCCAGCTTCCTATCATATTTTGAGTTTGTTAAGTGACAATTTATGGGGTTTTTTCCCTCAAAGAAATGTGGCTAGCTTAGAGTCAATAGACTTAAAGAAAGAGGAAGGAAGAGGAAAAGGTATCATATGTAATAGATATAAAATGATAGGTGTAATCATCATCTTAATTGATTCCAATCTACGCCACCATGAAAGGTGTAAAGGGCTTTCTGAATTTTGATGGAGGAAATAGGGGCATTGAGTGATTGATGATTGACCAGTTGGTATGTAGAACGAGGGGTGGTCCCCAGAAAAAAAATTGTAGACTGATTGTTAGGGGACATTTCTAACATATATATATATATGTATAGACATTAGTAAAAACTTTAACAATTTAACAATTTAACAATTTCCTTATCTGAAAACTTCCTATCACCAATGCTATCTTTGATAACTACAATCTTAGCTTTCGATTTTTTAATGTTTCATGTATGATGCTAATGACTTACTTGATCTGTTAGATAGCTGGTAGATGTTTGCTTTATATTTCAGGAGATTGTCACAAGAATATTGGGTGACTATTTTATTATACCGAACTCTAATGGTGATGGAGTTTAGGAATGTTTCTGAGCTAGTGTGAGCAAAACAAGATTTAAGAAATGTAAATTCTCACAGAATGTTTTCTGACACTAACTTGAGCGCTTTCTTTTTGCTGACTACAAAGGAAATAATGTGTCCTCGCAGGACCGCTTTATAGCAGTCCCAATTATTAAAGACTGAGGTATCTTTATCTGAAAAGTAATGATTATGTTGTTGTGATATAAAGGAAGTAAATGTCTCATCCTTGAGCAGGGCTGAGTTAAATATCCATCTATTGGTGGTCAGGGCTTTTGTGGAGGAGATAACTGTAGACAGACAAGGGCATGATCCGATAAGGCAATACAATCAATTTTGGCATCAACAATAGAACTTAAAAGGGGTTTAGAGATAACGATGTAGTCTAATCTAGATAGGGTTTTGTGAGGACTAGCTAAGAAGGTGACATCTAAATCAGAGGGGTGAGTAATACGCCAAATATCTACGAGACCTAATTTGGAAATACATTTTATACATTGCATATGTGATTTAGCAGGTTTATATCGTACATTAGATTTTCTATCCAGGTAGGAGTCTATAATCTCATTGCAGTCACCACACACAATCAAATTATTGGGGTTAGAAAGAAAGATGTGGTTTTTAAGTTGTACCCAGATGTAGGTCCATAAACAGTAAGCATCGTGAATTCAATGGAATCAACCAAATGTTTGACTATCACCCATCTAACTATATCATCAGATTTGTTTGCTAATACTTGACAATATAAAAGCTATTATATGTGTAAAGTTTCAATGTAAACTAAATCACAATAAATTAAAAAAAATATATATATATATACTTGACAATTACATTTCTTTCTAATTAAGGTAATGACACCATTTTTCTTCCCATTGGCTGCGCTTGAGAAGACATGACTGCCCCAGTGGCTGGAGTTTGGCCTCTTCTACATTGGAAAGATGAGACTCTTGAATACATGCAGTGGAGGGTTTAGTTCTGTTAAGGTGAAAGAACATGTTTTGCCTTTTAATGGGTTATGTAACCCTTTGACATTCCATGTTGTTACATTGAATTCAATGGATTATAGCAGTACAATAAAACTTGAAACAGAGCCTAGAGGTAAGCACAAAGTGAGATGTATACACAATGTTTCAACATGTAAATTAAGTCAAATATTATAGTTGATCTTCCAAAAGGTGATGGTTTTCATGTATGTACTCAACACAGACAGATAGGGGGAGAGACACAATGGAGATGGTGAGACTAACAAAACTAGCATGAAGAACAAGAAACTAGAAGAAAGGAGAACTTTAGTGATAGTAGTGGCTAACATGAAACAGCCACTCTGTCACGATTCAAGCACGTATTGGACATACCAGAAGTTCCAGCACATGGCTTTGAGTACAGTTAAAACTCACATTTCCTCTGGTTCACGTGTTGTGAATTATTCCGTAAAGGCAAGCTTTCCTTCTTTCCAAACATCCCCAAAGATATCTGTTCCCTTACGCTCCAGACACCATGGCTGGGCTGTTTGGGGGTTTCCATAGTGACTACGGTGTCCGTTGCTTTCTCACTGCCAGGGAAGAGCTATTTAAACTTCCAGGTTTCATGGAACACTGCTTCTGATTTTGTTAAAATCATGGTGCTACTACGTTTTTCCTGTCTTGCTATTTTCCTTGATCCTGTTTTGTTCCTATCTTGTTTTACCCTGGTTCCTAGTCATCGTCTGCTGAAACAGATCTTCACCGGTTAACAACGAACACTCTTGCCAATTTTGTCCTCGTTGTGCCTCGCATATTAACAGAACTGGACCGCACAAACAACCAGCCTTGCTCTTGCCGATTTTGTCCTCGGTGTGCCTCACAGATTAACACACCCGGACCGCACAAATGACCAGCCTACTCAAAGGAAAACCAAAACTAACATGGTACTGTTATCAACAGCTTCCCTCTATAACAACGACTCTGTTGGACATATATCCCCGAATATGAATCATCTCCAGTTATCATCTAACCCTGGTTTGTGTCCCACATGTGCTCTTGCCTAAACCAGTGCAGGAATTTAAGACTTCCACACCTGGTGCTCAGTCATCATTAGGCGTCCTTGTTCCATCGTGACAGGTGATCTCCTGAACTAGAGACTTTAGACCACAAGCATATTAGGCGTCCTCATGCCGTCGTGGTCAGTGTTAATTGACTAAACACACTGGGCGTAGAACCTTGGAATATCCCCAACAGTCCCTCATATGTTAAGTAACTTATCTGCCCTTATTCAATTGTATCTTTCTCTTGGGTCATCGTGTTACAATATTGTCTCTACCCTTTAGGACTCCTCCCTGGCCTATAGTGATCAGCAACGCTATTCTACAAGGGCTGACTACCTTCATCCTATGAGAGGATTATCTTCGGTCATCCTCAGGTTAACTAAAATCACTGTAGTTTGGGAGATTGCTGGTCTTGTAAATGTATCCATTACTGATTGTTCTTTATTCCATTACAGTTCCTGGGTTCGACTGGTGTCCTCTCTCCCAACTAATAGATCCCTCTGTATGTGTGTTAAATCCAAAGAGTTACATTGGTAGGGAGAATTCTTCACCTACACTATGGCGCAAGGATCCTTTGCCTACGCTGCGTGGCAAGATCAGGTATCTGACACACTCCCATCCATGCTGAGTAAGAAAAAATACTGAAATAGGGGGAGAAGGAGCCTTTGAAGGAAATGACACGCCTCACACCCAGCTCCGAAAAAGGCAAAGAAATAAGGCTAATGTAATTAGTAAATAAGGAAACTTGACATATGTGTTTCAGGTAGGTGATTTTGACGTATCCATAAAATCCTCTGGTTTTGAATAACATTTCTTAAGGCAATCAGATCTTGAAAAGAGGATGTATGACCATTGAGGGTCACTTTGAGGATGGCTGGATGTATAATGCTGTATTTTGCATTAAGCTGCTTAAAAGCGTAAGAGTAAGAAGCTCTTTCCTTCTGGCTGCTGGGGCATTAGATACGTCATGGGTGATGAAAAGTTTTCTGCCATTCCAGGTTAGATGTTTAATCAATTTAACTTTCTCCAGGATCATGAGCTCATGGGTGAAGTCTAATAGGACAATATCATTGTTTTTGAAGAATTGCTGTTAGTGCTGCTAGAGCTTTGCACCAATGTATAAGGTCCAATATGATGTGCTCTTTGGATATTCAGCTAGATTGATGACGGGAGGCCTAGATGTTTCATTAAGAGTGTGTTGATGAACAAGATTGGATCATTTCCTTCAACTCCTTCCAATAGCCCAACAATTTGCAGGTTATTTCTTCTGTTGTGATGTTCTAAATTCTATGTGCACTTCTGTAAAGTTTTGACAGTGTTCTCAAGTACTTGAACTCTCCCTGTTATATCTTCAGCAGTGCTGAACCTTTCCTCTACTTCAGAGATTCTTGCTTCAAAGGAGGACCATTTATCATCCATTTGCTGGAGTTTAACATGTGTTACCTCCATCAAAGGCTTCAGAGCCTTCCCTTCCATGAGTATAGCCTGGTGTATCATCTTTAGGAGTTAGCGACTCACTTTTCGGTCTTTTACTCGAAGTAGAGATAGGTATTTCTTTGACTTTACTTTTTTTGGAAACCATACTGAGGGAAAAAATGGTAAATTGACGTTGCACTTTGTGTGAGAGCTTTCCATTGGGCGCCTCTTGACAACACAACTATACTCCGGTAAACTTTTTTCTTTTTTTCTTTTTCCCCTTTTTCCCCAATTTATGGTACAAGCAAGTTTAATGTGCCATTAGGTAAAATAGGAAGGTAATTTGAGTCTAGATCTTGGAGATTCAGCTGCTAAATTAGTGAATATTAGACAGATATGAGGCAAAGAACCTCTGACTCTTAAAAGCAGGCATGCGTGATGTAATTAAATATCAGCTATAGTTTTACTGTACTTTTAAGTAAAGAGAAACAGCAGAATGTCTGATATTTGACCTCTGAGACCTTTAGAGGCATACAGCAGTTCTATTTGTGGTGACCGTTATGGCTTCGCAGCCTTCATAAACAAAAAAAGATTATAAAACAGATTGTAGAATACTGTCAATTGTTGGGGTTGCCAAACTATTTATGCACGATAAATATATAAAAGAGAAAAGAAAAAAAAGAAAAAAAAGAGTGTCTTTATAGTGTCTTTATATTTATGTATAAAATATTCTTGTGCTGATTCAAATGGGAATTTCATCAATTATCCATGTTGTGCAATAATACTTGTCTGTACCTTTAAATGTCCTTAAATGAACATCTTTATGAGGAATGCCAATGGTGCCAGGCCTATGTTTTGAGAGAAACAACATGCCCCACTGCCAGCGAGCCCTCCCACGCACGCGTATCCAGGCCATCTGACAGGAGCTCTGGCCATCTTGTCACAGGACTTCCCGGCTTGTCAGCCCAGCTCTGCCTCCGATGAGGCATCTTCGTTGAGCCACAGCATACGATGCACAGTGCCCCACAGACCACGCGGGATATTCTTCAAGCGTACTAAGGTATTTAATGTGGCAATTCACTATGCCATATAAGATAAAACTGAAATATAACTTAATACGGAGCCGGAGCTTTGCAGCTAAGATGCCATCTCATTCGGCGCCTGGCCACGCCCCCCCAAAATTAACATTTTCTAACATTTTGGTAGCAAACTTGAATTTTCAAGCTATATTTTTGACAAAACAGCATATAAAATCAAAGGAATTAAACAATATATAAAGGCCTACTACTGGTACTATAACATATTATAATATTATTAAACAATTATACTTTTTCCGAAAGTATGACCAACAATTGAATGGTTGCAAAGGTTCTTTTTCTGTAGTTTCAGATGCATACAATGTACCCATCTCACTGCTGCATGGTAGTTACGTGGTCCTTCTCCATAAACAATATGGGCAGCGATAAGTATCAGAAAAGTAACCAGCTCATTCAAAGATTGTAGATGTAGATTAATTTTTAATGTACAGACCTCTCACTACCAGTGGGGCATCATGGTGCAGAATACTTTCAGAAAACACCCAACCAAGCTTGCAAGACTCTGTCGTAGTTATGGAGAAAACAGGTCCCTTAAATCTGCTATACCATTAAGACAACTGCAAAAGGATACCTAATATGGCTTTTTTAGTCAGCTGAGTGTACAAGATCACACAGCCTCAGCACACGTTTTTGAGTGGAGTACCAGATTGGAATACTCATCTTTTAAGTAGTTGAGCTGTCTCACTCCTGAGTTGACAATATCAAGATGGGAAAACCTTTGCAGAAACATCCTGTGTATGTCTATCAACATTGGGGAGACAGCAGGGCAAGTCAAGCTCCTTAACCAAGTATTTTGCACACCTGAAACGATATGCAAACAGGGCCTTAGTACCTCTGATGCTTGTTGTGTCTGCAACCTTACATCTGGTTCATTGGAACATATGCTAACAGACTTTTATAAGGTTATAATGAAATGTACTCCCTTTCGAATATCGAGAGAGTTGTCCTTTGGAGCCAGAAGAAGGGTAAGGTGTTTGAGGATCTATGGATCAGATTTGTTGAGATGGACTTGGAGTGATCATGGCTGAGGTTTTGTCAAGGAAGCTCTGGAGTGTGATGATGTGGTTGTGACCTCTCAGGACCGGAGTACTCTGCACGGCAATGTAGGGATTTAGAAATAGGAGGAAAAAAGTGGAATATCCTGAGTGGATGGGCAGTGGGTTCTCACAGTCCGATATGCATAATTATATGATATGATAGTTTATTTATATATTGCCTACACACAATGGGCCTCATTATTAGCTTGCCGGTGTGGTAACAACAGTACTGGTAAGCTTGCTGACTCCATTGTTACCGTACCAGCAAACTACGAGGCCTGCTTGCGGGAGCCTTACAGCCCGCCAGGTCTGACCTGGCGGGCATACCGGCACCCGAGAGCAGATCAATTACCGGGTCCGCCGGGGCTGTAATGCCCCGGTAAGTGCCCATTCCCGGGCGCCGGATAAAAATGTATTCTGGCGGGAGCCATGCCGGTTTTACAAGCACGGCTACCGAGGGTCTCAAAATGAGGCCCAATGTGTTTCAAAGCACTTCAAGGCAAGGGAGGGAACAAGGGAAAACACAATTACATTCTTACAGGCCATAAAGAGTAAGGGTGTGCAATTAACTATCATACTCGGCCTGGCGACATTTCAGATAGTGCAAGAGCTAAGACATAGATAAGGAAGGGAGGGCGAGAGTGGGAAGGAAATTGAAACAGACAGGTGACTACTGTACTAGGCCTGACAACATTTCTGGTGGAGCCGGAGAAAAACAAAAGGTGAGGGAGAGGGGTGCAGAAAGGGAGGGAAGGAACAAACCAAGTAACTAT
This sequence comes from Ambystoma mexicanum, assembly GCF_040938575.1. Taxonomy (NCBI): domain Eukaryota; kingdom Metazoa; phylum Chordata; class Amphibia; order Caudata; family Ambystomatidae; genus Ambystoma; species Ambystoma mexicanum. Next base: position 209,670,534 of record NC_090932.1, read on the forward strand.
TGTACTAGGCTTAATGTAGTGAAAAGGGGAACCCGCACCCCCCTTGGACCAGCCCTTATTGCAATAATCACTCCTAATCACTCTCCCACACAAGTAAGAATCTATGCGAGGCACAATTAACTAAGTCTGGAAGAAAGCCAATCACACAGAAGATTTTATGTTTGCATTTATTTACTACAGTGACTAATCTGAATGAAGCAGCAGTTTTCAATAGTATGGGAATGCAAGTGCAAGCGGAATAATACAAATTATCAGTTACAGATGAATAAGCTATGGATCTTACGCTCCTAGGAATCATTGATGCCGATACGATAGAACCACACCCAGGACCCACGCCGCTCAGTGTGCCCGGCACCGCTCAGGGACTGGCCTAGACCCGAAAAGCCTGCACCAGGGATGTGATGCCAGGAGCCTCTGCTCTGCCCTCTAGTGCTGGCTGGTTATCAAGGCGCTGTCTCTCTCCGTGCGTTTGTCTCACGAACAGCCCAGGTAGAGTTCTCTTATTAGGGGCTGCACGTCAATCACTATGATGTACCAGCTCTTCGAGAATCTTCTAGGCTAAAAGTTTCCATGCAGCAAACCATGTTTTTGACTGGAAAGTTACATCCAGCGTTTGGCTCTCAGGCTCCATGTATGTTGTTGTGGGAAGCGCCTTTCTACATTCCTGGGTTATCAGTGCACCTAACTCACAGAGCGAAGGAAGAGAAAGGCTGTGCCTGGCTCCTAAATGCTGTGCAGGGCTTCTTGCAAAACTAGATGTTTATGTCTTCAAGAAGGGCCTTCGCAGTTAACCTCTCACAAGCATGCTGGCTCACTCAGTTCGAGAGGCCTGGCTGGTTCAGCATTTTCCTCCACACTTCGAATAAGCTGTAAATACACGCAGGATAGCTCTGTAGGTTAATGCAAGTGCAGATTACTGCAAGTGCCTAGATGTTTTTCATGACACTTGACTACATTTCAGATAGTGCTGGGGGGGTACAAGTAAGGGGTGGGGGGAGGAGACAGACAAGGTTGCTATCTTACTAGGTCCAGGGACAATACTGATAGAGTAACTGCATAGAAGAAAGTAAGGGGAGGAAGGGAGAAGATAGGAAAGGGAAGAAAGGGAGAGGAGGAGAGAACAGAGAGTAAGCAGTCAAAAAGAGTGGAGAAGCACAAGGGGAGAGCGAATACAATTGCAGAAGTCAGTAGTAACACATAGGGCCTCATTACAAGTACTCCGGTCCGGAATTAACACTGCCGGTAAAACCATACCGGCACTGTTTCCATGTCCACCCAATCATGACCCGCGGCCCCGGTAATAGCACCACCCTAAACCGCCGCCACGGAAATAGGGGTCCCGTTAAGTCCGTCTGCACGGAAACCCCTCCGTTACCATCAACACAAAACACTGTGAGCATCACAACTAGCGCGGACACGGAAATACCGGCAAAAAAATTGCGTAAATACCGTGATCACGGTGGCGGAACCACCGCCACCGCGAACATGGGGTTATACACTGCCTGCTAAACTAAATCATGGCACAGGTGCACCAAATCAGCCCAGCTGGACCTAGCAGCCCACTGGGAGCCTACAAAAGGGCCACACCCAGCCCAACACAACAAAGAACCATGCAGGCAGCAGGTCTAGTAGCACTGGGACTGGGCCTACTCAACCAACAGGCAGCACTGCACATGGTGGCAGTTTGGCGCAGAGGAGGAGGCGTAGGCGGAGGAGGCGCAGGCGGCAACCAGCCAACCCTGCAGCTATGGCAAACCCCATTGCCCAGCCAGTCCGACCCCGCCGCCAGCCAGCAATACCACGCATCAGGGCCTCACCCTGGAACCTCACCCCAGGACAGATCCACACACTATACCGGCTGGACCGTGCAACAATCCTGCACATCACCGCCATGATTGAGGACAACATCAGCAGCCTAATTGACACCCCCACCGCCACCCTCCCTCTTGAAGGTTGTCTCAGTACTGCATTTCCTTGGCACTGGCACCTATCAGCACACGGTTGGTGAGCTGCACGGCATATCACAACCCTGTTTCTCCAAAATCTTGGTACAGATACTGGATGCCCTGTTGCGCCATGTGTCGGAACACATAGCCCTACCCCGCACCCTCCCCGAGGTCATTGCCACCAAGTTGGCCTTCCATGCCATAGCAGGCATGCCAAATTGCATAGGCGCAGTTGACTGCACCCACGTTGAGCTGACAGTACCACGTGCAATTGAGGCGGTGTTCCGCAATAGGAAACAGTATCACTCTTTGAATGTCCAGATGGTTTGTGATGTCATGCAACTGATTACACACTGCTGCGCACGTTTCCCAGGCTCATCACATGACTCAATGGTACTGCGGAATTCCACGTTGCCATGGTACATGGAACGCTATGCCGGACAAAGCACATGGCTATTGGGTGAGTACAGCTGACGATGCTACAACCCTGTCGAGGTGCTGTGTGTGTGTCCAGGCCAATGAGCATTGTGAGTGTGCCGCTGTGACCGCACATGCATCACCCCCCTTCTATCTACCAAATACACAGAGGATGCCAAACATCATGAAGGAAGACATGACAGGGCACCACAATGTGCCCGTGCACACGCTGGCACAGCCAATCCCGTCACTGTCCCATGAACCTTGTGCCACTGCAGACACCCACCCTCAATTGAAACACTGCCTCAAAAGGCACGAGAGGCGTGTAAATGAGACGACGTGCATTTACTACTTCCGTACAGTGGAGTCACTCTGCCATGTGTGGACAGCACTGCACCGTGACATGCACACAATCAAATGTCACCCAAAGGGTACAGTAAACATGCAAGTTAATGTGTAGGCCCATATCCAGTTAGCGACATACATCGTGATGCCCACAACATACCTCCATACACTGCATGGTACATATGCATGAATGAATGATGATACAAGAATGCACAGCAGCAGATGAGGACATGATGCCACAAACACTGACATGTTCTCCCATCTACATCCCATGTAGGTGATGCGGGATATGCACTCACGCCATGGATGATGACACCTGTACGGAGACCAAGGAACAGGCATGAAGAGGCATACAATAGGGCATATATCCGCACACGTGGAATGATTGAGAGGACATTTGGACTGCTGAAGGCCCGTTTCCGCTGTCTGAGCAGATCTGGCGGATCACTGCTGTACAGCCCAGTGAAGACGGGTAAAATCACGCTCGTATGTGCCATGCTGCACAATATATGCCTGCGCAGGAACATCCCAATGCCACCAGACGCAGATGAGGAAGATGGGGATGGGGATGGGGATGGAGATGGGGATGGGGATGGAGATGGGGATGGGATGGCACCGCCTCCCCCTGGGGGTCCACATGATGGCCAGAGAGCACGGGATGCCCTGATTCGCATTTACTTTTGAGTCACAGCACATTCACAGAAATGCATGAACATGGTGACGACAATGAATTAATAGTTGCACTGCAAAATAAATGATGAATGTCCACACATGTATGTCTTGATTCAAAATGGTGATGTATTGATGTAATAACAACAGGGAAGGAGGTGCATTGGTTAGGGAAGCTGTACACCCGGGGCCACCCACCAACCAAACGTGCCCACCCCCACCCAGGCCCCATTGTTCAAACCCCCAAAACTACCTACCCCACCACCCAAACGTGCCCACCCCCACCCAGACCCCATTGTTCAAACACCCAAAACTACCTACCCCACCACCCAAACGTGCCCACCCCTCTCACACCCTTGTAGTCCACATGTGTCCTGCACTGCCCCACACACATGCCATCACTTCCGTGTGCGCTTCTGTGCCTGTGCAACCTTGCCCGAGGGACCCGTTAGCCTACTCGAGCGCCTCCTTGGACTGGCAGTAGTGGAGCTGGATGGGGTGGTTGTGTTTGATTGGGCAGAATCTGGGATTGATGGCATCCGTGCCAGATTTGCCTGTTGGCCAACCAACATGGCCTCTACAAGCCTGGAGGTGTGATCGTTGCCCTCCTGCACATGGCGTGCAAGGGTCACTATAATGCTCGCAAAGCGTCTGATGGACCTCAACAGGCGACGCACTGAGGCGCTGTAGCTCTCCCTCTGCAGCCTGGATTCCTCTAGCTGCCTCTCCACCAGCTGGGTGAGGGTTGCCTGCTGGTCCTCCATCCGCTGCATGCCGGCATTCAGTTCGGCCATGGATGGGGTGGGCGACCTCATGGGACTCCCCAGTGATGTGGGGCTGAACTCCAGCTCATGGAAGGAGCCCAGGTCTTCCAATGTGGGCATCTCCCCCTGTGGCCCCATTTCCGAGTGCTTTGCAGTGCTGCTGCCTTCGGTGTTGTGTTGGGTGGCCATGATAGGTTCCCATGGCACCTGTCTAGACTCAGGCTGTGTGAAGACGGTGGGGATGTCGGTGGTGGTGGTGGGCCGTACATCTGTAGTGGCTGGTAATGTGGCCAGAGGTGCAGAACTGCTGGCATCATCCTCCTGTGTGGTGGTGGTGGCTTGTGTACTTGCCGGTGCAGATTGGCTGGCCTGTTGTGCAGTATCACTGTCCCTTGAAACGGCTGTGGGGACACAAAGGGCTTGCAATTAGTGTTGTTGTGGTGGCAGATGGGTGCATCACATGCGTCATTAGGATTGTACATTGAATAGTGTTAGTCACATGCATCTGATTGCTGGTGTATGCATTCTGTGATATTGGTTGCCATACGGATCATGATGGGTCCTTTGGCCCACACATGCACTGCCTGGGGGGGGTTGTTAATGGGTCCTTTGGCCCACACATGCACTGCCTGGGGGGGGAGTTGTTAATGGGTCCTTTGGCCCACACATGCACTGCCTGGGGGGGGGGGTTGTTAATGGGTCCTTTGGCCCAGTACTCACAACTGTATATTTTCATGTGGCATTCATGTTTGGGCACTTACCGGCATCAGCAGGTGGGCTCACTCCTGCCTCAGCCTCCCCGATCCCATGGATTCCCTCTAGGTGGAGGACGCTGCTGCAACGCTCATCCCATGCTTGCAGCCTCAGTGGGGAAGGGGGTCCTCCGCCTGTCCCACTGCTGTGTTGGCGGTGCGTGGAAATGAGGTTGCGTACCCTCAGCCTCAGGTCGTCCCACCGCTTGTGGCAGTCCTTCACGCTCCTCGCTGTCACGCCCACAGCGGTGCACTTGTGTGCAGCTTTGGTCCATACCTCCTTCCTCCGCTGCTGTGTGGCACGCCGTTGGTCGGCGCTGAACAGCATCTCCGCATTGTCCACAATGTGCTCCACCAAGACGGTTAGCTCTGCCTTGCTGAAGCGCTGTCTGCGCTGCCTCTGAGCAGGAATCCTGGCAGACATGCTGGTGGTCCCTTTTGGCTTCTCAAAGTTAGGATTGTGCTTGTGCTGGCTCTGGATGGCATTGGATTGTGCTTTTATATGATGGCCGCCTCTCTGTTTCCTGTTTTGGCGATCATGGTATTTCTGGATCCGTGTCCGTGGTGGCGGAGGCGGACACGGGTTTTGCGCCACTTGTGGCTGCGTTATTTCCATTTCCGTGGGGTTTTCCGTGACGGCGGTAACAACGTTTCCGAGTCTGTGTGGTGCGCGCGACCGACAGCGTGTAATCGGATGGTTTTTCCGCAACCTTGCAGACACTGAAACGTTTTTACCGCCGTCACGGATTTTGCACGGTCCCGGACTGGCAGGTTGTAATGAGGCCCACAATGTTGCAAGCCAGGATACAAGTTGAAGATGGGAACAGCATGATTCAGGGCCACCATGAGTACAAAATGCCAATGAAGTCCAGCATGAGAGTTGAGAAAGGGTGATACAAAATGATGCACCATGAATCAATGGAGTCCATAAAAGTCAAATCCAGCATTGGCCACAAGACGGTGATGTTGAAACTAGAATGCATTACTCCTGCAGAAGTACGGTGGAGTGGGGGAGGGGGGAGCAGAGTAGAAGAAGCTGCTTACTCGAAGGAAACCTCTTATTCCCACTGAACATTCTACACTTTATCCGGCACTGCGAGCTGCTCCAGGGCTCTTGCCGGCATCTCTGCGCTTCCTGGAGGAGGCGGGCCACATTGGATACGTGACCAATCCCGTGACTCAGGCCGCCTTGAAAACACAGAGGCTACCACCCTTGCGGCTTTAAGCCTGACAGGTGTAAACGCCGATGACTGTTGAGCGACTGTTTGGCGCAGTGCGAGTCTGAGGCGTCCTGGTTTCTCTCTTCCTCTCTTCAGTCTACTCTCTCAGTGTCCTGCTCCAGCCACGTTAACCATGCGCGTCACTATGAAAGTGAAAGCAAACACTACGGCTGTGAAAACACGGGCCCAACGGAAGCTGGGTAATGACACTCTAAACCCAGGTGTGGAATCCTCCTCGCAGCCAGCCAAGTGCCCCCCATTGGTTGCTTCAAGACTCGGGTCTGTGTCATCGTCGGTGCCGGTGTCTCTGTGTCGGACAGATGGATTGCAGACTGCAGAAAGCCGAAACCAAGTAAGTGTTTACATCCCAACACCCCTAATGTACCTAATGTGGTTAATCCGTCCTACGTACCACATAAGCTGCTTGCAATTGGGGAAGAAACTTTGCGGGATGAAACATTAACAATGAATTCCATAACTAGTAATGTTGATCTTAACGTTTTGCCTGCTCAACTGCCTGTCCAACTGTTACAACACAAATCTCGCAATGAAGCGAGTGTAATTGCGGCCACTGCCAACCAAGCACGTTTCGCCTGTTGTAAGCAACTTGATGTGGACAATGGCTTAAACCCCTGCACTGTGCGCGCGCTGTCCTTGGTAGCATGGAATTTGTGGAACCTGCGGACAGTGTGGATCCCTTGACAAATTACGTCGATGCTGACGTTGGATTCTTGGCCCTAATTCCACGCCAACATAACCATTGTACGGGTGAACGTGATGAGTCAAGTATTGGGTCCCCGCGGCCCAGATTCTACAACGCATATGAAAAACTGATGTTGTCTCCCCTGAATTCCTGTGAACTGACTCATGATAATGTTGACGATGACAATGTATTTATAATACCTCAATATTATACAAAAAAGGGGTGCCTGATTAAAGTCCCTGGTCCTCCAGGCGTCATATAACAAAAAATATAGAGTTGGACCAACAGAACAGGGAATAGCTATTCACAGCATTTATTTATTTATTAATACCAATAAATGTTCCATTTGTTGATTTCTAAAAACCTTTATTCACATATCAAAATTTCATGAAAAATATAAAAAACATGCTGAAGATCTAAAAGGGAGGTTACTAAATAGAGGATATCCGCAAAAATTGGTCAAGGATAATCTTAAACGTGCATTGAATAGGAACAGAGATGAATGCCTGGTACCCAAAGAGAAAAGGAAACAGGAGGGATTAGTCTGTGTCATAACTTTCAATCCAGTAAGCAACGAAATTAAAAAGATCGTTAATCGGAACTGGGACATAATTAAACAACTAGGAAGCCTTTCAAAGAAACCTATCTTCGCTTTTAAAAAGAATCAAAATTTGAGACAGCAGTTAGTACACACATACAGAGATTTGAGTATAGAACAAACTGTACTGAATCAATGGGGCCTTCCCCCAGTTAGAGGCCACCATAAATGTGATACCTGTGTGTCCTGTCCACTATCAGAAACAAGAGAAGAGTTCAACCATGGGGCGATAAAATGGAAAATGAATACACATATGAACTGCCGCACGAAAAATGCGATTTATATCATTAGATGTCCCTGCAATCTCCTATATGTGGGTAAAACTACAAGGGAGATTAGACAGCGGATAGGTGAACATCGCAGCTGTATTCGGAATAAGGTTGCCAAGAAACCCCTGGTTGACCATTTCAGCCTTAAACAACATAAAGATACTGATTTAAGATGGTTTGTATTACAAACCATAAAAATCCCAAAAAGAGGAGGAGATACATCCACCATGCTCCACAAATTAGAACAACGATGGATTTATCGTTTAGACACAGTGAGGAAGGGCCTCAACCTTTCATTGGAATGGGGGGCACTAATTACACACTAATGAATGACCTATGAAGATCGGGTTGAGTTTGGAATTTAGTGACTTTAGTAAAATGAGACTCATATTTGTTTTGTTTTTACTGTACCAGAGGCTCAAGATATGAATATTCACTGCGTTGCGAGGTTAAACGCTCACCAATATATATGGTTTGACAGGTATTAATATGCGTAGACATTTTTACCGGGCAAACACGGGTCTATTAAACAATAATTGGCATCATCTAAATTGCTTATTACGCCTTGAATTAGAGCGTTGGATGAGCAAGAACAATTAGAGATGGGCCCGCTAATCCAATGGTAGCCAACAAGTAGTCTCTTTTCAATGTGAACGCGTCGAAGACGAGAGTTCTCTCCGCAGTCTTCGCATGTCATAAATGAAAAAAGGAGTCCCTTTTTAGTGTTTATACACGGAAGAGGAGGAATAGTCCTCTTTCCTGCTCGATGGTTTTGCAAGCATAAATAAACGCATGCGTGATGCACTAAACTAGCGCCGGAAGACGAATGCGACACGGCACACAGACGGGCTCTGGAAGTAGAAGGAACAAGGTAAGCGGGAGAGGCTGAATGGTAGTCTGGGAGAAAAGGAGTTGGACACTGAATAGAAGGAGTGCACTCAATATTTGAGCACTGGAAAGATAGGCTTTAAACACTTTAGAATCCAATTATGAGTACATAGGAGGGCTCCGATGGATATTGGAGCCACTAGTTAATAGAAACAGGGAAGGACTGTGACAGGCGGGAATCTAAAAAGGTCTCATTTTATGATGGAAGTCTGTAAACAATCCATTTTCAGTCCATTCCCTTAATCTGTTTTTCAGATCCTGTTGTAGGATTATCATCAGAGCGGTATTTGGTGGCTGCAGATAGAAAACATCTCCCTGTATACAATATGTTATAACAGGCGTAAGTATTTTATTAATCCATCGACAAAAATAGTTCTTCCACTCCTACATGTAGACTTTGTGAAGATTACTAATATTCCCCCTCCCTCCTCCCCCTTCATTGTAGGAGCAATTTGGAAATCAATAGCCCAGTCTAAACAGCGAAGAACCTCTCTTGAAGAGTCCATAGAAATTACACTGATTAATGAATACAACCGATTTATGAATACAGCAACATAATTAACTTGAGTAAGTACAAGAACGAAATTATGTTAAAAATGTGGGTTTATTTGCATCTTGGATATGGACAGAATAAAGTGGCCATTATGCAGAGATGTAGATAGGATTAATCCGATAATCAATGTAATGGGTGTTATTAAGTCTATCACTCATAAATATTGATATAATGATTACTGTTTAGAATCGTTTTTTCTGCTTATTAAATGTGATTTAAATAAGAGAGAATAGCTTATGTCAATGAAATAGAATATATGAATGTTTGAGTGATATCCAGCCAGGCGTGTTGATATTCTGTATTGTATTTTAGGTGGTGATACTCACCCTACTTGATGCTTATGGGAACAAGGCAAAACTCCCGATTTTTGTCCTGAAGAAGGTTGCAAGATCGAAGGGGCAATGAATGCGGATGCCCCGTTAAGACAACCGAAACACGTGTGGACATAGGTCTGTGTGATTAGGAACACGCAGGCAGTACCATCATATGAGTAGATAGAGGACTTGTTTGATTACTGTGTAAACAAAAAATTGGAGGCTGTCTATGAAGGAGGCCAGGAGACAATAAGATCTATAGGCTGTGATTACAAAGTAAAGAGTGGAAAGAGTGGTAGGAGTGAATCAGTATGAATGTGTGATGCAGATATTTGTTTTTGTGTAAATATTTGATTTTATATTTTTCATGAAATTTTGATATGTGAATAAAGGTTTTTAGAAATCAACAAATGGAACATTTATTGGTATTAATAAATAAATAAATGCTGTGAATAGCTATTCCCTGTTCTGTTGGTCCAACTCTATATTTATTTTTATAATACCTCAGGCAGTCGCAAACTTAGGTTGTGACCCAACTAAAGATGTGCTTCCTAATCAATCATTACTTACTACAGCTCCTAGGAGTGAGTTTAAGAGTATCGATTCCAAAGGAGACGGAAATTGTAGAAACTCCTTGGATGTCGACAATAAATTACTATAAGATCTCACTAGGATGAACAAAGATAGATGCCATAAATTAAGTGAAAGGTCAGACAGGTTTGAGGTCTTTGCTAAGCCCCTTGTAACTCAGAGTTCAACTCCAAGTCCATAGGTTGTAGTCAAAGACAGTAAAATGCAGATGCCTTACGCAAATGGCCTATCTAAAAGAAGAAGATCTGACTCGAGCATTTCACCTAACTTGCAATGCTCACAAACGAAAAAACCCAACATGGGTGCTTTCCCACTTGAAATCTCGCAAAATTACCCACTAAATGAGCAGCTCCTGGGTGAGGAAAGGCCAGCTGCCAATCACGAGCAAGCTGATCCTTTGTCTGACTTATCCTCCTCTGTCTCTTCTATAATGGAGCGTCCGTTTCCAAAAATCAGACGTCTTCCATTCTACAGAAAGTGCTGTGCATGATTAGAAGCAGATGATGCTGCCAACGTGGAACAAGATCTCCCAACGAGAGACCTTCAAGCCATTATAATAACATCAATGACTCTAACAACTGCTCCGTTTCTCAAAATGTATGATCATCTTAATGACAACATAAAAGAACTTGTAACTTCAGTATCGATGATGAATACTAAGCTTTTGACCATCGAAAACACCACAAACAATGCACATAAAGTCTCATTGGCCCGAACGCAAAATAAGACAGAGCAGGCTATGGCGTCATTAGTGGACTTCGCCAAAAATGCTAACTTGGACAAGAAACTTCTAGCCTAAGTGGCGAAACAAGCGCTGAACTTATTCCAACAAAAGTCTGAAACACTTCCTGAATGGGAAAACAAGCGTGAAAGATACGTTGAGGGAAACATATGTACGGATACAATCTCCTCTTGCAATCCTAGAGGCCCTTTCCCCATCACAACTGTTTTGCCCTTGGTGGATGAAGTTGCAATTAAACTATTGCACACAACAGATCTAACACCTGAGAGTCCAACCTCAAATGTTACTGGAGGGAACAAGGCCATAACGGAACTAACAGCCACAACTATAGATGGAGACATCCCGTCATACGAGTTCTCTCCCTCTGCCATTCCTGAAGGTGAAGCAAGTGCTTTAAAGATGGCTGGAGCTCTCTCATTGCCTGAAAAAGAAAAGGCGAAATCTATGAAATTTCACGACATTCGTTTGGCGAGTCAATCTTCAGGCAATTTGGCTCTCCTATATCCTCAAATTGCGTCCTCCTCTGACCTGCACCTTCAGTCTTTTTTGGTAGGCACGGTCCCCGTACCGACAAACAAAGACGTCGATGCCAATTCCCCTGATCTCATTGACATATTCAAAACTTCTAAGAACACCTCTAAATCTAGTGGGACTTTAAACAACCCCAGAGATATTTGTGCAAAAAATCCAAAAATCAACGTTTGAAGAAAACGAAGCGTGGAAATGACTCACGGAAGTTCCTAAGAAATATCAAAACTGTTAATGTCACAGTGAACAGCACAATCGTGAAAGAGAAATGGGGAGAAGCTAAATTCCCTACTAATGAAGTTGTAATTGTGCTCGACCAAGCTGTTGAGTCAACAAATGACTCTTGTAATATACCTGTAGAGTTCATGAACATGTCAACCTATGACGATGATGACGGGACGGAGCCGTGTCAGACTGAGGAAATGAAAGAGGTGGCCAGTATATCCAACAATGAACGATTGGCAACGGTGACGGAGTACTGACAGTCTCCCAAATGCCACAACTGTCTGCCCCACCACAATTAGAGGCCAAAGCACCTCCTGTGCCTGTACTACCTTGTACAGCGAAGGCGTACGGCACTACATTGCCTCCACAACACAGTAAAGAAGTAAGACTGTGTGAAGTGATTCAGAAAATTGTAACATCGCAGGACCTCCTTGATAAGTCTGAGTCCATGTTTATGACACTCGACGAAAAACGTCGCAAGACAGTAGCGAAGCCCAACAAAATGGATGGTAATTTGAGAGCAATAGAACCTCAATCAACTTCCGACAGCTGCTGTAAGTCAGAATCAGTATGGTCTAATACATCCCACAATCAAAAAGATCAAAAAAAGGCTTGCATACTTGACATGCAGCCAGAGTCGAGAATTGATCTTACAACTGAACTGAGGCAAACTGGGAGAGACAGCTCTAAAAACGCTCCTCTAATTGCAAAGGACCAAAAAAAGAGAAACAACACATTAAATACACAAATGGCTCATCAAATACTCTTGGAACGCATAGAGTCCTCGGATGCTCTAATTCTGAATCGTCACAATGTACTGAGGTTGTGTCATCTTGTTCCGAGCCTCAGAGCTATCGAATCTGGCGATCTGAAGATTGTGGTATTCTTCAGCGAATCCAAAATCGATGCGTTAATATTACATCTGCAGTCCAAACTTATAGCTGACGCGTTGTTAGAAGCAGGCCCTGTGTTAATGTCATTGGGCTTTGACATCTCTATAGCACCGACGAGACATGCATCCAGAGAAATGGAAAAAGATTCTGCAGAGCACCTAAAAGTGGAGCAAAACAGCCGGATGTTTCTGCAGTCAATCGAATTTCCTTGGTGACACGCCCAGTGACTGTATTACAAACTGCGTTCTCAGACTCTGAGAATTTGCCTAAAATGTCAGTAATGACTGCATAAAGATAACTATCCAAGGAGTGAACAGTGCCACCCACAATGTAGACAATTCACAGGAACTTGCTTCTCAGGCGGTTAAAGAAAACAACTGGTCCTGGGTTGCCGGTACGTTGAACACTGATCAATCTAAGTAACGCCAGGCCCCAAACCATTGCCCAAACTACACCTTGGGATCCTGCAACACTAGGGGCTTCATGCATTTGTTCAATACTGGCTGGGCCGTCGACCTGGATCTCATTTGCTTGCAAGAAACATGGCTAAATGAAACTCCAATCATTGAAGGCTTCGAAATAGCGCACAATCCTGCTATTAAACAGGCCAAGGGGAGACCTATGGCTGGGCTATTGGCGGCAGTAAAGATTGATTCTGGCCTTAGGATTCTAACCTCTCCTCATTCATTGAGGTGGTGACGATCAGTTGTACTGAGTTACTACAGGCGCAGGTTCCGAATCTTTACATCATCAATTTATATTGGAACCATTGTGCTGAAGGTGCCAAATCTTTTGTCAACCAAGTGACAAATGTGATTGACGATTTAATGGAAATGGACAAATCTAATGACTTGATCATTTGTGGTGACCTCAACATCGACTGTGTCACTCACTTGAACTTAATCTCCGCAAAAAGAAACTAACCAATCGTGAAGAACTTTTGACTAATCAATGGTGTTTGGAAATGGACATTCATGGGCTAACGATGCTAAACGGCCAAACACCAGGAGACATTCCGGCTGCACCGACGTGGAGAAGAGGCGACCAAAGTTCAACTCTTGACTACATATTTGTAGGTGGAAACATCCACATAAGATCCAACACTTTTGAAGTCATAAAAATGACTCATAGTGACCATGATATGGTGACCCTGAAATTCAATTCCACTACTCATCACAAACAAGAGCAATGGGCCTACGTTGTGACAACGGGAGGGAGCAGAATTCGTCTAAATCTTGACAACTAGGACGTAACTCTCATCTCAGCCAAATTTCAATCGAATCCCGGATCTTTGGAATATGATCACCTCTTGTCCCAATATGTCGAAAGGAAAAATAACGTAAGACATGCTGAGTTCACACCCAAACACAAATATGATTTAGAAATCTCCCAACGGAAAAGAACATTGCGACAGCTTCTGAAAAAGGTGCTAAATACCCCTACTGCAGATATTTGCGAACAAAGAAGAAAGATTAAACAAGCCTACAAGAACTGGCTTAAGTCTCACAAAGCCATCATGTTACAAAATGACGCTGAGTTCATGATGTCTAAAATGGCGAGTCGCAACTCAGAAGATTACTGGAGACTAGAATCTTGTGCCACAACACGCCCTGCAGGCAAATCTGGTATTAGAGGCGGAGTGGATATCGTTCAACTCTGACCTCTTCCATAAAGATGCACTAACTGAAGAATGGGAAGCTCCCTTTCTAACGCATTGGGAGATTGCATTTGATAAAGAAGATATTTTGAAAGTCATTAAGAATGTGCACGATTCGAGAGCACCTGGCCCTGATGGCCTCACAAATGTCTCCATTAGACGCCACCCTGAAGAGTGGTCAGACTTTTGCATAACACTGTTTAACAGAGTTATTGAATCCTGCAAAACTCCAAAATCTTGGAAATCTGCTGTAATCGTGCCTATCTTCAAAAAAGGAGACAGAAGAAACCCTAAGAATAAAGACCCATTGCACTGTTGGACGTCCTAGGGAAAGTGTATGCCACCCTCCTGCAACACCAACTCCAGAAGTGGTCTACTGAATGCAATCGGGTAGACCCGAGACAAACTGGATTCGTCAAAGGGGTGGGCTGTGGTGTCAATCTCCTGTTGTTGAATCTTTTGAAGATGGAAGCGCATCGATCGAATCCTAAGGTCTACTTAGCCCTAATAGACCTAGCACAAGTGTTCTACAGCATAAACAGAGACCTGCTTTGGGGAAAGCTGAGTGCATGGAACTGTCCTCCTAGTTTGCTGGCCGCCATCCGTGAACTGCACACAAACACTTCAATTAGAGTCAGATTAGATCTCAAGGGAAACTTATCAGCACCAATTGATACGTTCAGGGGAGTGAAACAAGGGTGCCCCCTAGCAGCCAGTATTTTCAACTTGTTTATATCTGACATCAAAGAGATCTTCAAGGAGTTGAATACGTTCCCACCCAAAATACATGGCACTCATATTGACCATCTTGTTAACACGGATGATCTTATCCTCTTGGATTCGACACCCATAGGCCTTCAACGCAAACTTTGCGCTGCGGAAAAATATCTAATGTTGAATGGCCTTACTATCAACAAGGGGAAATGTGAAATCCTGATATTTGAAAAATGAATGGGTAACAGCGGAAACAAGAAAAACTTCAACTGGTACCTTGAGAAGGAGCGGATCAGGACTGTAAAGAACACCACTTATCTAGGGCTGAGAATTAGTGCCAGTAGAAATGACGCACCATGGGTGGAGCTAACAAAAAGCAAATGCCGACAGCTGGCATGTCAGGCGTCATTGATTAATAATAAATTCGGTAAACTCTCCCTAAAACCGACTGTGATTTTCTTCCAGCAGAAAGTGGTACCGTCCTTGATATATGGTGGTGAAAACGTTTTCGGCTGCGGGCATGATGTATGGAACTCGCTTGAGAACATCTTCTGGTCAAAAGTCCTACACCTGCCTAGAGGAATCGCAACAGCCTGCATAAGATATGAACTTGGATATATCTCAATCCAAGCCAGAGTTGCTTGGAACCTCCTAAGTTTATTTAGGAAAACAGTGCAAACAAATCCACCACAGCAAATTGAAATACTTTACAACCCAGAGACTGAAAAAACACAGACAATCTTGTACCAATGGAATGGGGCTGTGTTTAGAAGTGTTGGACACATATGACATTTCGGTGCAAACTCTGATTGAAAACCCAGACTCGGCGAAACTGAAGATGTGGAGAACCGACTGGATTAATACATGCAAACTGAGATCTGATTCACGGACGATGAGGGAAGCACCCGGAGAAGCAAGAGCTTATGGCCAGTTACCGGACTACCTAGCGCGCTTCTGAGATCAACGCTCAAGAACATTATAGTTTAGGCTCAATGCATTGCCTACTAAGGAGCGCGTAAACTTTTGGTCCCAGTCCGATGGTTCGGACTTATCGTGTCGATTTTGTGGTGTCAATAATGAAACTCTCAAACACTTGAAAATGTCATGTCCTGGACTGGAGCAGCAAAGAAACATCATTTTTGGGCCAGTCACAAACAAATTCCAGTTCCTTTCTAAAGAGGACTGGTGGAGAGCGCTGTTTGACGGCTCTAGCAGACCGGTCTTATGTGCACTGATCACCTTCCTGCGTATCTTAAAGGAGACTCTAGACACTAAGACTGTCACCAACCTGTAGTGGCACTACTATCCGCACTTTTGTGATGAAGGATGTGAACCAGACGACGAACTGGAAAAGAGGAAGCGGATTCTTAAATAGTTTTTTTGCTGTTTGCTGTTTGTTTTTTTTCTCTTTTTTAAAGGTTTGTAAAAACTGAATAAAAATAAAAATTCTTAAAAAAAAGAATCAAGCAAAACAGGCAACAAGGGAACATCACAGAAGGACCTGAGGGGGTGGGGATGGCCTGTGGGGACAGAGGGGGTAAACACATGTTGGTGCATGCTTACCTACTGTTTGAGCAGGGGGTCGGGGCATGGGTCCTCCTGGTCCAAACAGGTCCAAATAGGAATTGCCTTTTTCGCTTTGCACACCTGGGCGAGAGACGCTCTGGATCTAAGAGTTAAGAGCAGGAAAGAAGAGGCAGGGGTAAGAAGGTGGGTGGTGCTTAGGCCAGGTGACCTAGATCCACTTGCATCTGCAACCCATCTGCAAAGGAAAAGAGACTGGTGGGCCCCTTAAGTAGGGAAAAAGAGCAGCAATCAGGCAGGCACAAGGTGGGTGGGGCTTGCTAAATGGGGAAAAAGAGCAGCAACCTGAAAGGGGTCAGGTGGGCGGGGCTCTGGCCAGGTGACCTAGATCCACTTGCACTTGCTCCCCATCTGCAAAGGAAAAGAGTCTGGAAGGCTCCTTAAGTAGGGAAAAAGAGCAGCAACCAGGAAGGCACCAGGTTGGTGGGGCTTGCTAAGTGGTGAAAAAGAGTGGCAACCTGGTAGGCACTAGGTGGGGGGGGCTTAGGCCAGGTGACCTAGATCCACTTGCACCTGCTCCCCATCTGCAAAGGAAAAGAGGCTGGAGGGCTCCTTAAGTAGGGAAAAAGAGTGGCACCCAGGACAGCACCAGGTGGTGGGGCTTGCTAAGTGGGGGTACCAGGTGGGCGGGGCTTAAGACAGGTGATCTGGATCCACTTGCACCTGCTCCCCATCTGCAAAAGGAAAAGGGCCTGGAGGGCTCCTTAAGTAGGGAAAAAGAGCGGCAACCAGCAAGGCACCAGGTGGGCGGGGCTTAGGCCATATAACCTAGATCCACTTGCACCTGCTCCCCATCTGCAAAGGAAAAGAGGCTGGAGGGCTCCTTAAGTAGGGAAAAAGAGTGGCACCCAGGACAGCACCAGGTGGTGGGGCTTGCTAAGTGGGGGTACCAGGTGGGCGGGGCTTAAGACAGGTGATCTGGATCCACTTGCACCTGCTCCCCATCTGCAAAGGAAAAGAGCCTGGAGGGCTCCTTAAGTAGGGAAAAAGAGCGGCAACCAGCAAGGCACCAGGTGGGCGGGGCTTAGGCCATATAACCTAGATCCACTTGCACCTGCTCCCCATCTGCAAAGGAAAAGAGGCTGGAGGGCTCCTTAAGTAGGGAAAAAGAGTGGCAACCAGCAAGGCACCAGAGGAATGAGCAGAGGACTTGCCCTTCCTCTGCGTCAGGGTGCTGGCAATCCAACACTGTAAGAAAGCCAGCAACAGTACAAGCAAAGAAGGGAGTAATCCCAACTATTGCAAAATACATTCAACATTTTGCAATCAAGCTTCAGCCCTGGGTCTAAGGCAAATTACACCAATCCAGCAGACATTGAGCTCACAGTGCCTCTCAGGGTCTTAAATGTCTCCATCAGGAAACAATGTTGAATCCTATCTTATCTTAGACATCTGCGGAGACTACACTCCCAGAAGAAGCTCTGAAAATGGCAAACTGTAAGTGGGTGGTAGCCATTCTTCATCAATATTTCCACTGGATCACTGAGCATCATCTTGCAGTGTGGCACTGAAGACTGATACCTTGCCAGAACAGCAGGCTGACTCAAGCACAGTGGCAGTAGAGGAGTCGCAGTTGCAGTACACAAGGAATGCACACATGTCTGATCTGTAGCACCAAAGTGGACAACTGCTGGCTCAATAACATAAATACATGTAAGCATGCACAGGGGTGCAGGGTTTTCATAGAGAATTATGGCAATCAACATCAACAAAGCTTACTCTGGCCGCCGACACATGGTATCCACACTATAACAAGTGGCTGTTGTGTGTGTAAAAGAGAAATAGAGGGACATGTTAGACACAGACCCATTTTTTAAAATAAAAATGGCCAAATTACAGTGTACATATACCAGTCAGTCATGTTATTTGCATTAGATTGAATCACACAGATATGGTGCACTCCGCTGAAATAGCCTTAAAGCAATGCACCAAGCTAATGGTTAGCAAAAGAGCATTCTTGCAATGCTGTGCGTGCAGCCAAAGAAGAAACCATGCTTGGTTCACAGCTAAGAGATGTGCGATATGCCCAAGCTTAATCCATAACGCAGACGTTGTGGATAGTCCTGGTGCACAGCTCTCGAGTTAAGTGCTTGCCTCAGACAAAGGGACTTATTTCTACAAATGTTCCTGAGGGGCCGACACTTACTGTAAACCCATTTCACTGTAGTCCACAACTATTCATGCATTCATAATGTAATGTATTTCCTCTTTACATACTGATTGATTCAATAACAAGTGTATTTCCTCACCCATTCAAATCAGGGATGTCATTTCACCAAAATTCTAGGGGTAGTGGACTTGACATCAAATGACCCTTCACCTCCGATGACTTCAAAGGAAGTGATGTCATTTGACCCCACAAACCCTTTCACCCCTTGACGAAACAGGAAGTGGCATGACATAGCATTGTTCCTCAGTACACTAAAGAAAGTATGGCTACTATAGCACTGTAAGATGAAATACATTTCATACAAGCATGGATCGCTGTATGTAGCATTAATATCAGTGTGTATAGGCCCATATTACCAAATTACTGTGAATGCAAGCAGGTGTCCAATACAACAACCTGAACTATTGTACATCACTCGGGCTAAACTGTAAACAGATCATCTCGAAGAGGGCTAAACCGAAGTGCTGACATTTAGTGCCTGCCAAGTGTCTGCCCACAGACTGGAAACTGCACCTGACCAACACAGGTCGAACCAGAAAAACAATGGTCTGGAGGGTTGCCCAGAGCTATGACAGTGGTTATGAAAGATTTGAATTCTTCCAGCCATCACCTTTCTGTTGTGCTTATTTGGTAAGTAACTCACAGTTGTGTTTGTTAGATGGGATATAGAGGGGAAGGATGTGTTGCAGGTCACAGTAACTGCAGTTTTTTTAAAAAAAAAAAATTAAAATGCAAAAAGCAGCAGCTGTAGCTCCATGACATCACACCTAGAAAAGCCTGCTGGACCTACAGACCTAGGCTCCTCCTCACTGATGACACCTAATGGGGCTGAAACAAGTCTGGGGCGCTTGTTTTCTCTTGCAGAAGGAATGTGACCTAGCAGTTCAGACTGGAATGCCCTTTTTGCAATGGGACTAAGCCTGTAGTGGCTTGCTAGGCTGACATGCAATGGTCTGGAGGGCTACCCAGAGCTGTGCCAGTGGTTATGAATGATTTGAAACATTGCAGCTATTACCTTTCTGTTTTGCTTATTTGGTAAGTAACCCACATGTATTTATTTATTTTTGTTAGAATGGCGATAGAGGGGAAGGATGTGTTCCAGGTCACAGTAATTGCATTTTTATTATTTTTTATTTTGAAATGTAAACAACTGCCGCAGCTCCATGACACCACCCTTAGAAAAGGACCATTTTATTATTTTCGTTGGTCCTTTATATCTTGCTTAATGCCAGACTCCTCCATCTTATAAGCAATGTAACAGGAACTGAACCCATGTTGCACTGCATCCTCTTGTTCCCAAAGCAAGTGTGTTGCCCCGGAGCTATCCTTTCAAATATATATTTTTGTTACTTCAAGTTGCTTGAGGAAGCAACTTCAAAGGAAGGGGCAACTTCATGTAAATTGATTATCTCACCTTAACTCTATCTGCAGTGTGTCTGTGTTGCAGGTCTGGCAGATCTGGGTCAGGTCACACAGTGCCCAGGCAGGACAGGATTGGTGCCAGAAACCACTGGGTCACAACCCTTTCTTCACAGGCCCTTGCAAAGCAGACATTGAGAAACTTGTATGATATTTGCTGTCACTGAGTACTGCAGGCTGGCTTACCCATTCCCAGCTAGTCAGAGTCCCCATACCCTTCCTGTCGCTACAGTGCCGGGTATGAGCTGCACAAACAGCCCCACCTCTGAACCCAACTATTCAGGCATTTTTCACTAAAAGACTGCCAACCTGCTAGTGATGGTGGCTGAAGGTTTTTTTCTGCACGCCTCTTATTTCTCCCGCTGAGAACGAGATTCCAGGTGAAAAAAGTGGTGTCACATGTAGCTGCATTTACAACACCTTTTTCAGGTGCAACACAGATATCTGCTCTTGGCACTGCCTCTTTGTCTAGTGACCCAGGGGGAACACGGACAGGTCTAGGGGTAGCAATGGAAGAGCCAGGGGTAGCAGCTGCTACCCCTGACAACCCTCAAATGACGTCCCTGATTAGTATTGATAGGATGGACATTTTGATAGGAAAATTGTATTCTACATAGATCATTGTCTAAGGATGTCTTTGCATTGGGAACTTAGCATGCACACAGCGATCTGAACCTTGAGGCGCTGTTACCCATCAGATTCCCCCACCCTCTTTTTTTAAAAGTATGATGGTTCCGAATTGGTATTGCTAGTCATTTTTGAAGGCATAAGCGGTTTCGACCATCTGTTGTTCAAAAGACGATGGTGACATGTTCTTCATCAGGGGATGCAAAAGGACTCAACTAGAGGCACGATTTTCAAATAAAGTTGTCTTGCTTGGACCCCTTCAACTGAAAAGTGTCACTTCCAAACGCATAGCAACAAGGCTAAATCATAAGGTCAGTTGAACATATCCTCATGTCTAGCCATGTCCCATCATTGGATATCATCTCTCTATGATAGCTTGCTACACTAAATCATGCAGCAATTTGGGGCAGTGGTGTTGGGTTTAACCACTCTCTTTTTAGTGCTGTGATGCCGGAGGTCACAACAATGGGATTACTGGAAGACTGCCAGGCTGTTAAAGGTGAAGCTGCAAAACCATACCGGGGAGATTTTTCAGCTCAGCCAGGCTCCGGTTATGCTGAAGGAGTCAACCCAGCTCATGTTCTCCTGCCCAGTGCATGCTTGCAATGGTGATAGTGTTGGCAAAGAGGCAAACATTTAGGTTCATGTCCCAGAGATACACAATATAAACATTCCCAAACGAGAAATCATGCACTGGGAATATCTCAGTTGAATAGCTCACAAGTTATCTCCTCAGATATGGGCCCAGCCTTCAAATTTCATGGTTTGGCCATAACATCCCTTCTTCCTCTGAGTTCGAAAGATTGTGTACCATGAAATAAAGTAAAAACCTGTTATTACAGCGCTTAGAAGTGGGAGGAATCTGGCATCAAGCTCTAAGTAAGAACTCAAATTATTGTGATCTCTGTTGTCTGGTGCATTGGACGTACAGCAGGATGACGATGGTGTCCGATGCCTGGGGATGAACAATGATATGAAAGAAAGGGATAATCTCTTGGATTCAAATTGTTTTTAATGTTGAAAAGAAAGCAGTGAAATTGGAGAATTGGAGGCTGCCTCCGAAGCTGCGCAACCCGTGATGACGCACCAGAGCAAAGGAAGTATGCATGCAATCATCAGTGATTCAGAGCAAGTGGAATATTTGCCCCCGGAAGCCGCATATCAAATGATGTGTTAAATGCTCAGAAAAATAAGAAAATGCTAAATTGATTATGGCCTCTAGAGACACATTTACAAAACAGCAGAATATTTCCAAAGAAATTGAATGCATACACTGTAGGGATTTTGGAGAGGTGACGTCTTTCCCAGCTTTTGTTATTTTTTCATATGCGTTTTGGCTGGAAATTTTGAGTGACCTTTGGAAAGACTAGTACACTGCACGTTTCTCGTGGGTTGTAACTGGGATGTATAGACACAGCAGTAAGGGCAGGGGTCGTGGTGCATGAGCAAGTCTTTTGCAAATCCTCTTAATAGGTACTCTGCATGGGCAGTATGGATCTAGGGCACGGGTTCTACAAACTCAACATGTGTCTCTGAATTTTGGGCACATTCGAGAAATGTACATCAACCTTATGTTATAGATATATGTCAGACCTTGTGGTTTAAGCAGGAAGGGTGTTTTCTAAGTAACACATTAAAAGTCCTTTCTTGGAAACAGTTGAATATCTTGTTTGCAGTGCTTTTTTGCAGAGTTGTAATATTTGTTTTTTTATGCTAATCCATGGTATGTTTTTGCTATGTGGCTGTATTATGCCAACTTCACTATTCTCTGCCCTGCTTTGAAATGCTATGCTCTCTTGCGTTTCCATAAGCTAGTCATGTTTTAAGCTGCAGGGACAGAGTTCAGTGTTCGTTATGATCTATGGGAATCATTACGAGTTTGGTGGTATTTCTTTCAAATTGCGTCCAAAATCATTGAAGGTTACTGCCACTTGGTCCCCTGGGGTTACCAGAGGATTACGAGTGGTGGAACAAAGGTGTAATTCCCCATTTTGGGAGTCAACAGGACTCGCTGGGGATTTTTGCCAGATGTGCTGCTCGCAATATTGCTGCACGGTAAATTTGCCAATTTTTGGAGGTAAAGTGGAGAACTTACCTCGAGCAACAAACTCCAAAAATCGGCTGATTTATCGTGATAATACTGCACGCATTAAATCTACAAGGACCTATGTTTTGGAGGTTTGGGGAAAAAGGTGGTAATTTTGTTACTGTCAAAACGTGGCAGTAATTTTGTTACTGACACTTTTTTGGCAGTAATAGAATTACCACCATTTTGCTGCACCGCCAAACTTGTAATGAAGCCCAATGTGTTTTGTTCCCCAGTCTAAGTGCATGTTGATTTGAAACAATGCTTTTTATGTACATATTTCTTCTGCTTGTATCTGGTTGCCTCCCCCACAAAAAGACAAACACACATATACTCATACACATGAGCTTGCACATGCGCACATGAACGCACACACGCAAACACACACTTTTCATGTGTATATATGTACTTATTCCTCTTTTTATTTGTTGGGGGCTTGATGTAGACTGCTGTTATATTAGCTGACTAGGTCATGTTAAGTGATGTTTTGTTATGTCATGTTGCATAACGCCTAATGTTCAAGGTCTTTGAAGCAGCCATTAGGTAGCAGTTAACACTCCCCAAAACGCACAGATAAATAAATACATACATAAACCAGAGCCTTAACGCTGAGGTAGACCTGGAAATGTAATCTGATAAGCAAAATCTACTGCCCTGTTTTGATCTAAGATTGACATGCAACCATCTGTAAAATAGACCCTCTTGTTTGTTATGTAGGAGATTTCAGATAAAGATGTCCAGATCACCATTTCTCTTACCTGTGAGTCCATTTTGGAGCACATTCACTTTGGTTTCTGACCCATTCCTTTCAATCATGCACAGGACTTCCCCGCCAGCTATATCGCTATATCCTTTCACAGTTGATGGCTACGTATTTCTTTAGTCGGATAGCCTGCTCCGAAATAAGGAACCACCATGAACTAAAATAAAGATTAACATGGCTTGACACAGAACACACTCTTAAGTATAATCATGACATTAATGTGGCAGGCATTTTCAATGTTACCATACGAGTTTCACCACTGAATTCCATTACCTTCTGTTACCAAGACCATTAACCTTTATAATCATGTTGTTCTTCACTAAGTCACTCTTGGCTCAAGCTTGGCATTCACTGAATATACATTCTTGAGTTTGCCCTGAAGTACAACATACCGAGATGGCCAGGCAAATAAGCCACTAAACTTCCAGGATTGCCCAAATACACTCTCTAAGCACCTCATGACTCCAACATCCTTTGGGTATTAATGTACAGTTCCCAAAATCTGTCCTGGATACACAACCCAATTATCACAACCCTGCAGAGCATAGCTGCTTCCTCTCTTTTGCAGAACTATGGTCCACCTAAAAGGCACCCATGCTATCACAAAGGATACTTCTTCTGTACCTCTCCCTGTATTTGACACATCTATTTTGCACATCCCCATCCTCTTATCTTCAATCACTCATGTTCCTTACTGCAGCTGACCATGGTCTGCATATTCCAGTCGAAGACAAAGGAGGTCACTCCATGGGGAAGCCTAGATGTACTGAAACTACTTTCATGGTGATCTGTTACAGTGTAAAAGCATATTCAAAAACATGAATGCCAGGCCCTGGTCTATAAGTAGGAATGGTGTTTTCTAAGTAAAACATATGATATGATATGTTATTTATAACACACTTAATACCCAGAGGTTTCTAAGCGCGGATCCGGGGATCAAACCTGTGTTGCTCCGTGTCCTCTTGCTTCTAAGGTGAGCATGTTGCCGCTGAGCTATCCTCCCGAGACGCAAGACATATGCAAGTCCCTGTGTTAGAACAAACTATGGTTTGCCAGTTGCGCTAAATTCATCATTTGACTGGTGATACCTGAATAGACACGTGTATGTTTGAAAGATAGATCTGCTCTGGCATTTATTCGGATGGCGAGCACTAGATGACTACTTTAAAAGACTCCCCATGTCTTGCTCTACTTCACTGGTGTAGATATAAAAATCCTCAATTTGTTTTCAAGCTTGATAGTTTAATATATGGGAGTGACGGCTTCACTCTCATGGGAATAGATAATTACTGATTTTCTCAAGGTGTTCCCCCTTGTATAGCATCATACCATGCTGGCCAATAATGGAATACAAGTTACACTGAACAGTTGCAATTGTTTATGATTATCACCCCAGAGGGTGGTGGTCAGGTGGCCTCCCAGCTGATAAGGAAGATCAGCACATAGGCTTAACTTCATTTTGAGCCTCCTCCAAAGCAGTAGGCAATCATCTTCCAAGCTGGACAGCATCTAAGTACTTGGTGCAACCTTCCCTGCCTACCACTGATATGCCACTTCTCCCCCAACCAAATCCCTTCCCCACTTCCCTGAAGCTGCCTGGTCTCTGGTTGGACCTGTAACACTCAGTGTGCTGGCGCCTTCGTGCTGTGGCAATGGCTACCATGGAAAGGGATAAAGGACTATGTGTAGTTCCCTTCTCCATTAACCATGGTGGCCACCTTGGTTTTTATTTATTTTTTAATTTGGAAAACAGCAACTGTGCCAATTCTCAACTTGCAAAAAAAACTGTTTGCACACCGCTAAGCATTCTGGGATGGTAATAGCAATAAACCTCTCTGGGTGCGGCCATTACTGGGTCTGAGTGATCTGTGGGTCCCTCAAATTTCCCAGTGGGATACATCTAGATGTGCTGGTTCTCGCAGATTTTGTTTCTTGCCCGAATATGCTGAATCTCCTTGAAGAGCAAAAAATCATGTGTTTCGGTTATTTATTTATCTATTTTTATTTACTTGTCTGTAATCAAATCAAAATTTGATTTTTACAAGAAGTCACATCTCTTATATCACATAGTAGAGGAGAAGAAGAACCGTTACATGAAGATAAAGTAAGAATCAGAATAAACACAGTGGTACATAAGAAAAGATCTCGAACCAGATATAAAAAAGTTTGTTAGGTGGTACTGAGTGAGCTATCACTCTCTATTGCTAGTTTAAGTGCAGTGTCCATCATCTTTACCGCCGCAGTTGACCATTTTGTTTTTTCGCCTGCAACCAGGCGACACCACCATATGTCTTCCTCTCTGAGTGCCACATCGCACATTAAACGTAGGAGGAAAGGTTTCTCGTAGATATGCTGTTTTTGTGCATTTTAGAAGTTTACAGTTTCCACCTCTTGAGTCTCTGGGCATAGTCTACATGTTTTCGAGATGGATTTTGTCTGAATAACTTTAATTTCCTGAGTAAGCATTAGGTTGAGTCTCATTTTCATGAACATTTTCTGTAGTCTTTTCTCAGGAAATTTTATACAGTAGTTAAGAGGTATGTTGAGCTTGTTTGTTGTCGGCGGTAGGTGAACGAGTAGCTTATTTGCCATTGTTGCCTCACACGTTTGGATCCAGTTTTCCTGAGCGATTTTTCTCTTTATCTTGCTTGGATTTTGCATTAGGTCCTCCGGCGTACAGGCCAGATCAATTAAAAAAAATTGTAGTTCTTGCTCCCATTTGTTCAAGGCAATGCAGTGACCTTGAATGAGTTCCTTCTGGATTGCTTTGAATAGTGGTAGAGCGTCTGGAGAAATGATTTTGCGCAGGAGTCTCATTTGGCTTTGCTTAACAGACACTTTCATTGATAAGAGGCCCAACTCATGCCTAATAGCTGAAATTGATGTTGATTTTGGGAGGCCCAATACTGCCTTCCACAGAAAGCCTTCCAGTTTAGGCCATATCGAGTCTTGGATGTTTAGAGCCGCGTCCATTGCATAGATTAGCAATGGTACGACCTTTTGCTTGTAGAATTGGATCGCTGGCAATAGTGAAAACTTTCCATATTTCCGATCTACAAGTTTAGTCTGGGTTGTTAGGGTTTTTATTTTCGACCACAAGGCCAGGTGGGTAGCCTTTTCTGAGCGTGTAGCATCGAACATTATTCCCAAGTATTTAATACTGGCGACAGTTTTGATCTTCTTATTGTTCAAAAACCAGTGTCCGTTGTTTCTGGTGGTTGATCCGTTTTTCCCCATGATCAGAATTTTAGATTTGGCGATGTTTATTTCCAGATCGTTTTCATCGATGTACTTGGCCAAGTTATTGAGTTGGCGCTGGAGCCCAATTTGAGTCTGGTCCATAAGGATTCACAGGCCGATTTATGGATTTAATGTGCGCCGAAAATACCGGCGCAGAGGTGCCAAAACGTGCGAATCGCAGTGCAAGTGCGAAAATCGCAGGGAAACCAGCGCACATCGATTCATGGAAGTCCGTGTGCGAGAAAAATATTGGATGTGCGCTGAAAAAGTGCACAGCGCAAGCCGGCGCACAGATCATCCAACGGCGTGCGCCACGGCCACAGTGAAATTGCACATAGCGTGGCGCACATAACAAAAGTAGGCGGAACACGAAGCGTAACACTCGGAATGGGGAACAACGCGTGAAAATATGGGCGTCACGGGGGAAGTACAGGAGGCAAGTGCGCGGAACGCCCACACGCTCGTCTACAACTCATATTCATGGAATCGAATAGGGCAAACCAGCGCACGGGCAAAGACGCGCACAGGGCCAAACAAGTCCGCCACAAGAAAGCAGGCGGTAGCGTCCCTGCACCTGAAATAAATCTGCGCCAAAATGTGCGTTTACAAAAATCACCTATATACAGCTATGATGAATGATCCATACTGTGGCCCTCTAGGACAAATGAGGTGCAAAGGGGTACATGACAAACACGGACACCCGCTGTGTGAAAAATAGCACGTGCGTGTATTTCAAGGTGCGGGGGAAGTTCCACACGCGATTGTCCTTGGTACGTGTATTCCGGGGTGCCTGTGAAGTTTCACACGCGATTTCAGCAGGATACGTGTATTCCAAGGTGCGCGGGAAGTCTCACAAGCGAATTTGCAGGGTACGTGTATTTCGGGGTGCGCGTGAAGTTCCACACGCGATTTCAGCAGGGTACATGCACTTCGGGTGCGCGGGAAGTTCCACACGCGAATCCATCAGCCTACGTGTATTTCGGGGGTGCCGGGGAGTACTACATGTGAATTGGCTGTGTGGGTCCTCCCAGGTGTTCCCTCTACACCCTCCACGTCCCCTGCAGGCAGCCCACACCACAGGGGACTACCCTGCACATGTCCCGCAGGCAGCCGATCCATCATGGCCATGCCCCCCAGCCAACCCACATGTCACCTTGCACTACTGCCCACCAACACATGTCTCCCAGCACCCCCACGCCCCAGCAGTCAGGGGCACCCTCCACCAGGCCCCCACTCATGTCTCCCTGCACCCCTACTCCCCAGCATCCAGGGGCACCCTCCACCGGCCCCCACTCATGTCCAACTCATGTCTCCCTGCACCCCCACCCCTTAGCAGTCAGGGGCACCCTCCACCAGGCCCCCACTCATGTCTCCCAGCACCTGCCACCCCCCAGCAGTGCAGGGCACCTGCCAGCAGGCCCCCACTCATGTCCAACTCATGTCCCCCTGCACCTCCACCCCCCAGCAGTCAGGGGCACCCTCCACCAGGCCCCCACTCATGTCTCCCAGCACCCCCACCCCCAGCATCCAGGGGCACCCTCCCCCAGGCCCCCACTCATGTCCCCCTGCACCCCCATCCCCCAGCATCCAGGGGCACCTGCCAGCAGGCCCCCACTCATGTCCAACTCATTTCCCCCTGCACCCCCACCCCCCAGCAGTCAGGGGCACCCTCCACCAGGCCCCCACTCATGTCCAACTCATGTCTCCCTGCACCCCCACCCCCCAGCATCCAGGGGCACCCTCCACCAGGCCCCCACTCATGTCCCCCTGCACCCCCACACCCCAGCAGTCAGGGGCACCCTCCACCAGGCCCCCACTCATGTCTCCCAGCACCCCCACCCCCCAGCATCCAGGGGCACCCTCCACCAGGCCCCCACTCATGTCTCCCAGCACCCCCACCCCCCAGCATCCAGGGGCACCCTCCACCAGGCCCCCACTCATGTCCCCCTGCACCCCGACCCCCCAGCATCCAGGGGCACCTGCCAGCAGGCCCCCACTCATGTCCAACTCATGTCCCCCTGCACCCCACCCCCCAGCAGTCAGGGGCACCCACCACCAGGCCCCCACCCATGTCCAACTCATGTCTCCCTGCACCCCCACCCCCCAGCATCCAGGGGCACCCTCCACCAGGCCCCCACTCATGTCCAACTCATGTCCCCCTGCACCCCCACCCCACAGCTTCAGGGGCACCCTCCACCAGGCCCCCACTCATGTCTCCCTGCACTCCCACCCCACAGCATCCAGGGGCACCCTCCACCAGGCTCCCACTCATGTCTCCCAGCACCCTCACCCCCCAGCAGTGCGATTGGCCTGGGTACGTGTATTTTAGGGGTGCACGGGTAGTTTTACATGCCATTTCAGCAGGGTACGTGTATTACGGGGTTCGCGTTAACTTCCACACGCGACATCAGCAGGGTACGTGTATTACGGGGTTCGCGTGAACTTCCACACGCAACATCAGCAGGGTACGTGTATTATGGGGTTCGCGTGACCTTCCACACGCGATATCAGCAGGGTACGTGTATTACGGGGTTCACGTGAACTTCCACACGCAACTGGGCCCGGGAGAGTGGGGTACGTGTATTCCTGGTGTGGGCGGGAAGATTTACACGCAACTGGGCCTGGGAGAGCATGTTACGTGTATTCCTGGGGTGGGCGGGAAGATTTACACGGTCGCCTACAACGCGCCAAAAAAGACGGTCCAATGTGGAAACACGTACGCCAGCATGAAGCAGGCGCACGTCGACTCGCAGGAAGCAGGCATATGTCGACCCACGCAGCATAAAAGTGTGCGCAAACAACAAACAAGCTCAGACGCCAGGATGAATATACCGTTCCTACAGCAGTGGCTATGGGATACCGCAGGAGGAGGAGGAGGATTGTCAGGGCCAGAATCTTTACACCCAGACCCAGCCTTTTTGGTATGCCTGATGACCAGGTGTATGGGAGGTACAGGTTTCCACCTCACATAATACTCGACCTGGTCAATGAGTGGGAGGATGACCTCACATCACCCACCCTGTGCTCCCAAGCACTCAGCACCCTGGAGAAGGTCCTCAATGTACTGCACTTCTTGGCTACCGGATCATTTCAGTGGAAAAGTGCCATAGTGGGGGGAGTGTCACAGGCCACGCAGTCACGCTGCCTACACCAAGTGTTGGCCATCATCACTGCACGCCCATCAGTCCGCAGGCACATATACCTGCCCAGAACACCTGCAGAAAGGCAGGCTGTCATCCAGGATTTCTATTTGGTGGCACAATTCCCCAAAGTGCTAGGTGCCATTGATTGCACCCATGTGGCTCTACGTCCGCCCAGGGCATCTGAGCACATCTATAGAAACGGCAAGCACTGGCATTCCATCAACGTCCAGGTAGTATGTGATGCCAAGGGAATCATCACCTCAGTATATGCCAACTATCCATGGTCCACCCACGACAGCTTCATTTACAGGATGTCAACCCTAAACCGGTACATGGAAGCTGGGCAGCATGGCAATGCATGGCTGCTTGGTGAGTATAAATGCCACAGCACACGCATGCATGTCAGATACAGAGTAATGTCACTACCCCACTAATGATACCCATCACCACCTCCCCAGGGGAAAGTGCCTACCCTCTGAGCACCCACATGATGACGCCAATTCGGAACCACATCACGCCTCCCGAGGTAAGATACAACACAGCCCATATTGCAACCCGGGGCATAGTGGAGCACACATTCGGAGTGCTCAAGTCACACTTTCGCTCCCTTGACCGTTCTGGTGGGCAGCTGTTATACGCTCCCCCAGTAGTGTGCAGGATCATAGTGGCAGCATGTGTCCTGCACAATGTTGCAACACACCGGGGCCTGGCTGTGGACATGGTGGTGCCCCCACATCCCCAACCACATGCACGCCCACTGCGCATGGGAGGGGAAAGGGCACGGGGTGAGGCAGCCCGTACGCATCTGGTGGCTAATTACTTCACATAGAAATCACACCCCTGTGGAGTGCACACAGCCCTGGCACATACCATCTGACAATCAATGATGACTCAATCTGACAATTATGATGAATGAAGGGACAGTCAACTGTCTGAACCATAGCAGCCTGAGATTGTTCACCTGGAAGTGTCACAATGTGTGCATCCCTACCTACACAAACACCACCAATGCAGTGTCAACAAAAGACACACTTCTATGCAGCAAAAATGAATACCCACTTGCAAAATAGAACATGAGAACAGTGCCATGTCACCCAACACCTCCCCGGCACCGCCACACAACACACCATGGCATGTCATGCTATGTGAGAGCAAACAAAGTAATCCCCACAACATGACACAAGTGTCACACAGTACATTGTCCCTAATGGAAACTGGCCACACATGAAATGCTCACAGTAATGCAGGACCAACAACACACATTACCAAATATTTAGCAATAATACAAATCACCTACACAACCTCAAACCTACCATAAACATGACAGTACGGATTTAAAAAATTGGTAGTCTCACTACCTGATAATGCCAGCACTTCGACCACTTCCAACTGTACAGTGTTAGTGCCACGCAAAAGTGTAGGCGTACTGCTTACAACATGGACTCCATTTCCAAAGTAGACTGCCTTGTGAAGACATGAGGAATGGAAAAACAAAGAGGTGATGGCTGGAAGGTTTAGACTGAATCTTAACCACTGGCATTGCTCGGGGCAACCCTCCAGACCATCGTTCTTCGCCTGCCAAGCCATTACAGAAGGGGAAAGTCCATATGCAAATCAGGCTTGGCCCCACCCCAAAAGGGGAAGTCCAGCCCGAACTGCTAGGTCACATCCCTTCTGCACAAGACCACAAGCATCCCCAAACATGTTTCACCCTTGTTGGGGCTCATCAGTGAGGAGTAGCTTGGGTCTCTAGGCCCAGCAGGCACGGGACCCACGTCTGGGCATACCCGTCCCACTCGGGGTGACAAAGCAAAAACAAAGAGGTGATGGCTGGAAGGTTTAGACTGAATCTTAACCACTGGCATTGCTCGGGGCAACCCTCCAGACCATCGTTCTTCGCCTGCCAAGCCATTACAGAAGGGGATAGTCCATATGCAAATCAGGCTTGGCCCCACCCCAAAAGGGGAAGTCCAGCCCGAACTGCTAGGTCACATCCCTTCTGCACAAGACCACAAGCATCCCCAAACATGTTTCACCCTTGTTGGGGCTCATCAGTGAGGAGTAGCTTGGGTCTCTAGGCCCAGCAGGCACGGGACCCACGTCTGGGCATACCCGTCCCACTCGGGGTGACAAAGCAAAAACAAAGAGGTGATGGCTGGAAGGTTTAGACTGAATCTTAACCACTGGCATTGCTCGGGGCAACCCTCCAGACCATCGTTCTTCGCCTGCCAAGCCATTACAGAAGGGGAAAGTCCATATGCAAATCAGGCTTGGCCCCACCCCAAAAGGGGAAGTCCAGCCCGAACTGCTAGGTCACATCCCTTCTGCACAAGACCACAAGCATCCCCAAACATGTTTCACCCTTGTTGGGGCTCATCAGTGAGGAGTAGCTTGGGTCTCTA
This sequence comes from Ambystoma mexicanum, assembly GCF_040938575.1. NCBI lineage: Eukaryota > Metazoa > Chordata > Amphibia > Caudata > Ambystomatidae > Ambystoma > Ambystoma mexicanum. Next base: position 209,702,756 of record NC_090932.1, read on the forward strand.
GGCCCAGCAGGCACGGGACCCACGTCTGGGCATACCCGTCCCACTCGGGGTGACAAAGCAAAAACAAAGAGGTGATGGCTGGAAGGTTTAGACTGAATCTTAACCACTGGCATTGCTCGGGGAAACCCTCCAGACCATCGTTCTTCGCCTGCCAAGCCATTACAGAAGGGGAAAGTCCATATGCAAATCAGGCTTGGCCCCACCCCAAAAGGGGAAGTCCAGCCCGAACTGCTAGGTCACCTCCCTTCTGCACAAGACCACAAGCATCCCCAAACATGTTTCACCCTTGTTGGGGCTCATCAGTGAGGAGTAGCTTGGGTCTCTAGGCCCAGCAGGCACGGGACCCACGTCTGGGCATACCCGTCCCACTCGGGGTGACAAAGCAAAAACAAAGAGGTGATGGCTGGAAGGTTTAGACTGAATCTTAACCACTGGCATTGCTCGGGGCAACCCTCCAGACCATCGTTCTTCGCCTGCCAAGCCATTACAGAAGGGGAAAGTCCATATGCAAATCAGGCTTGGCCCCACCCCAAAAGGGGAAGTCCAGCCCGAACTGCTAGGTCACATCCCTTCTGCACAAGACCACAAGCGTCCCCAAACATGTTTCACCCTTGTTGGGGCTCATCAGTGAGGAGTAGCTTGGGTCTCTAGGCCCAGCAGGCACGGGACCCACGTCTGGGCATACCCGTCCCACTCGGGGTGACAAAGCAAAAACAAAGAGGTGATGGCTGGAAGGTTTAGACTGAATCTTAACCACTGGCATTGCTCGGGGCAACCCTCCAGACCATCGTTCTTCGCCTGCCAAGCCATTACAGAAGGGGAAAGTCCATATGCAAATCAGGCTTGGCCCCACCCCAAAAGGGGAAGTCCAGCCCGAACTGCTAGGTCACATCCCTTCTGCACAAGACCACAAGCATCCCCAAACATGTTTCACCCTTGTTGGGGCTCATCAGTGAGGAGTAGCTTGGGTCTCTAGGCCTAGCAGGCACGGGACCCACGTCTGGGCATACCCGTCCCACTCGGGGTGACAAAGCAAAAACAAAGAGGTGATGGCTGGAAGGTTTAGACTGAATCTTAACCACTGGCATTGCTCGGGGCAACCCTCCAGACCATCGTTCTTCGCCTGCCAAGCCATTACAGAAGGGGAAAGTCCATATGCAAATCAGGCTTGGCCCCACCCCAAAAGGGGAAGTCCAGCCCGAACTGCTAGGTCACCTCCCTTCTGCACAAGACCACAAGCATCCCCAAACATGTTTCACCCTTGTTGGGGCTCATCAGTGAGGAGTAGCTTGGGTCTCTAGGCCCAGCAGGCACGGGACCCACGTCTGGGCATACCCGTCCCACTCGGGGTGACAAAGCAAAAACAAAGAGGTGATGGCTGGAAGGTTTAGACTGAATCTTAACCACTGGCATTGCTCGGGGCAGCCCTCCAGACCATCGTTCTTCGCCTGCCAAGCCATTACAGAAGGGGAAAGTCCATATGCAAATCAGGCTTGGCCCCACCCCAAAAGGGGAAGTCCAGCCCGAACTGCTAGGTCACATCCCTTCTGCACAAGACCACAAGCATCCCCAAACATGTTTCACCCTTGTTGGGGCTCATCAGTGAGGAGTAGCTTGGGTCTCTAGGCCCAGCAGGCACGGGACCCACGTCTGGGCATACCCGTCCCACTCGGGGTGACAAAGCAAAAACAAAGAGGTGATGGCTGAAAAACGATGGTCTGGAGGGTTGCCCAGAGCTTTGCCCGTGGTTATGATTAATTCAAAACCTTCCTGCCATCACCCTTGTGTTTTGCTAAAGTCACCCCGAGTGGGACGGGTATGCCCAGACGTGGGTCCCAAGTCTGCCGGGCCTAGAGACCCAAGCTACTCCTCACTGATGACGCCCAACAAGGCTGAAACATGTCTGGGGATGCTTGTGGTCTCGTGCATAAGGGATGTGACCTAGCAGTTCGGGCTGGACTGCCCCTTTTGGGGTAGGACCAAGCCTGATTTGCATATGGTTTTTCCCCTTCTGTAATGGCTTGGCAGGCTGAAAAACGATGGTCTGGAGGGTTGCCCAGAGCTTTGCCCGTGGTTATGATTAATTCAAAACCTTCCTGCCATCACCCTTGTGTTTTGACATGAGGAATGGACCTGCAAATTAGGAGGGTGAGATGGATGCAGAGGCACATATCAATACACCATGCAGTGTACAATACAACAACGATATGCACATGGAATGTATACACAGTATTGACTACAGACTGCCCACACAGCAAATGGGAGTCCAACGTCACTGTGTAAGTCAATGTCACTTGGGCACACCCTTTGCAAGCCCATGGAAACGGGAAGCAGGAGGGGTGTGTGCCACACAAACCCAAGCATCTAACCCAAATTCAGAACAAGCCTGCATGTGCCCAGCCACAATAGAGCATATGCCCACGGGAACCACACAAGGCAACACACTGTAAAAAAAATCAAAAATCAAAAATCAAAAATCAAAAATCAAAAATCAAATCAAAAAACAAAAATCAAAAATCAAAAATCAAAAATCAAAAATGGCCATGTATGGGCCAGGGAGGGTGGGGGAGGCAACCCAGGAGGTCCGAGGACAGGGTGCACACCAAAACCTACCTGTGTGGATTTTGAAAAAAAAAACACCTCCATGGGCTCATGGCCTGCAGGGCTACCCTATTGTGAGAGAATCGCTGCTGTCGCTCTCCTCACCCTCTGCAGCTGCATCAGGAGGTGGTGGTACTATGGGAGGCAGCCCACGCAAAGCCCTAGTCTGGTCCTCCATGGCAGCAAGCATGCGGGTGTGGAAGGTCTGGTTCTGGAGGATAATCGTGCGGAGGTCCCCATGCAACAACTCACGGGATGCCCGGACCTCCTCCCTAGTTGCCTGCATCTCAGCTGAAAGCCTACATGTGAGCCGCTCCAGCTGCTGTTCTGTCCTCGTGTCAGTTGAAGCCTCAAGCTCAACAAGAGTCACCCTGAGCTGACGGAGTGCCACCCTCAGGGCTTCCCTGTGGCCCTGGGACTCAATAGAAATGGCTTCCCGCAGAGTCTCCAGTGCCGCCCGCCTGTCCCTGTTGGACGCCAACATGTCCTCCCTGTGTGACTGGCAAATGGAGTCTGTTGCCTGCTGTAGTTGTTCCATCAGCCTTTCTTGGGGGACAATGGAAGTGGGCACCCTATCCATGGCCTGAGCCATCATCTCAGATGATGCTGCCTGTTGGTTTGCCATACCGTATATGGATTGCTCCCATGCGGTATTGCCAGGTGGCGTACGGCCACCACGTCGGCGAGCACCACCCCTGTCTGGGGCAAGGCGAACTGTGCCTTGCTGTGCCGGCACTGCCTGAAGCTGCAGGACTGCATTCCCCCTCTGATCTGCTGGCCCAGGAAGAGGAATAGATGTTGCAGAGTGTGACCCTGCATCCGTCACCACCAAAGGCAGACCTACCAACACTGACATCCCCATTGAGGGTTCTACCCCTAGTGCAGGTGGGTTGGACAGTACAGAATCCCTCCCAGAAACACTTACCTGCGATGGCACATAGGTCTCATCATCTGAATCAACACCTGAATAGAGCTCAGGGGAGGTGCACCCAGAGACACCCCTTGAGAGAATGGTCTGCAGCAAGTGTGGGTTTTCACCCACCACCACACCATGTCCCTCACTGGTGCCCAGTCGGGCCTGAGACCCCTCCTGGGTCTGCACCATCTCCACAACCCCAGCAGTATCAAGTGCGTCATCCCCTGCAAAGACATGAAAGAAAAGAAATGGGAACAGGCATTAGCACCATGGCACACAATTAGGGCTGAGAAGCAACAGAACCAGTACATCATTGACACATGTCCCACATGACTATAACCCTCCCAGGCATGCACCGTCACTCCGTATGAAGGGGAGGCAAATGGTACACAATGATGACACCAAGATGGAAGACCAACACATTTGCTGCATGCTGGCTAGCAGTGCCATCACACATTGGCCTGTGATTGGCATGTCCAATACACATACATGACACATGCCATCACACAGATGGCATGTACCATAGCCATGTCACACATGTGACAATAGGACTGAGAAATGCCTAGTGAAAGTGGTGGAATGCAAACAATCAACCTGAATGAACACAGAATAATATGCAACAATGTTGTGGCAAGATGACACTTCAAGGGCAACTGGCGTGAGGTTGGGCTAAATGTCTACTGTTGCCAGAAGGGATACTGCAATACCCAAATCCTGGTGCGCAGAATGTATTGGATGAAGCACATGGGTGACCCAAACCACTCAGGCACACACACCCTCACCTGAAACTCAATCAGAAGCCCTCACACACACACCATGCACATGGATGACACACACATGCATGTGCACTCACCGGACAATGCCTCGTAATCTGGCAGGTCTCCCAAGCCTTGGATCTGTCCCTCCATGACGTAGGTCCCAGCAACATACTCATGTGGAGTGAGTTCAATGTCCTCTGCTGGAGACCCGCCTCCAGTCACTAGAGTAGCGGCATGACATGAGGCCAGCTTTTTCTTTGCTCTGCGCTTCAGGTCATTCCAGCACTTGTAGCAATCATTAGCTGTGCGCCTCACGAATCCAAGGGCACTTCTGAAGTCCGCGATGGTCTGCCAGTGTGCCAGACGTTGTGCAGGTGTGGTCTTCCATCCTGCAGTAATCACCATTTCGCTGTCATGTGCGGACACATACTCCACAAGTGCATCAAGTTCGGTCTGATTGAAGCTGTGCTTCCTTGGCGGGCTGGACTGTGTAGCCGTGTCTGGGTCATCAGCCTGTACTGGACGAGCACTCTTCCTCTTCCGCTTGGAAGGTGGTGGGGATCCTGAGTGTCCTACGCCGCTCTTGACACTAGGGGCAGGAGCCCCGGTGGACTGTGGACTAGAAGTGTGGGAATGAACTCTCACCATGGGACTTGGTGCAGGCATTAGCTGAAGTGTGATGTAGTCAGGGGGAACGTCAGCAGGATGGACTGGGACCGACACTGTCCTGGCTGGGAGACTCAGAGCTGGGGTGGATGAAGCCGCAGCTGCCCCTGCAGCCTCCCCACCCTGCCTACTCGGGGCAGCAGATGACATAGCTGCCCCTGATCCACGTGGCCTGGTGACACCAACGTGCACCGCCACACGTGGCCTAGACCTGCTGACCTGGAAGTCAGCCATGGAGTCACCCTGTGCCAGATCTGGTGCCACAATGGGCTGGTCCAACAAGGGCTGAGCAGGGATGGTGTCAGCCATGTTACCCTCAACCAGGGGGGGGCATGGGTGTCCCTGACTGGTCATCCACACATGGGGGACTAGGGGCACCCTGCAAGTCCCGGCCACGTCCCCTACCGTATCCACCACGCCCACCTCTTGAGGCTCGGCCACCATTGCCACCCTTACCGCGTGCTCACCTCCCAACCATGGCACTGATGTTGTTGTGCATATGGGAGTTGCAGTAAACTATTGTCCTGGGCAATTGGGGGTCAAAGGGGTAGGGTACTAGAAGGAATTCATACCCTAGTGCTCTAGCAAGGCTGTATGTGACCCCTGGGGGAAGATGACAGGTCACGCAATGCACAGGCACCCCAAAAAAGGGAGATAATGTGCACGTAACCCCTCCTAGACCACGTGCGTGGAAAAATAAACCTGCACTACGCTGTGGCACCCAGAAACACAAAAATGAACGTATGCGTGTCACACGCAGCCTAGAATGACCTCTGAAGGGGTACGGGCCACACGGGGCAAGCACAGATGCAGACGATACCCAGATCCTCCTCCCGCTCTCAGGAGACTACGCCAAGGACCTGGCCCTAGTGAACAGGATCTATAGCATCGTCCAGGCATGGATGGCCACACACGGCCTATGCCTGAACGATGATAAAACTGAGCTTATCATCCTGGGCACCACTACCTATATATCCAAACTCAGCCCTGATTACGACAACTTCATTATTGATGGGAACAACATAAAAGTAGCTCATGAAGTAAAAACCTTAGGATTTTACCTAGACGCCACCATGAACTTTACTAAACAAGTTAACTCTCTAGCTTCTGCCACAGCATATACATGCAAACTTATCAGAGCGAGCAAACAATTCCTCTCCACAGATAGTTGCATTACACTAGCCAGAGCCTTGATACTATCCAAATTAGACTATTGTAATGGACTTTACATTGGAGCTAATAAACAGACCATCCACAAAATTCAAGTGCTCCAGAACAATGCTCTGAGAGCAGCACTCAAGATTAATAGAAACGAGCATATTTCCTCCACAAGAAGAGAACACAAATGGCTCGCCACCGCAGACAAAATTGATCTCAAAATCGCTTCCCTCACCCACAAATGTATCAACAACAAAGCTCCACCTTACCTCATGGATAGATTACGTAAAAGGACTTCTTCCAGACCTACCAGAATAGCCAATGCAAACTGCCTCCAAGTCCCGCGTTTCAAACTTGCCACTATAGGAGGAAATAGCTTCCCGGTCAAGGCTGCGCAGTTATGGAATTCCCTCCCCCATGACGTTAGAGAACCTCAGCCTTTCGCAAAATTTAGACAAAAACTCACTAGGTGGCTGAGAGCCAACGATAGCTAACTACTCCACTTGTCACATTGTACATTACTGTATATAATTATATATTACGCGAACAGGAGCAAACTCCTTGCTCCCCTGTCCTTGATCTCTCCCTGTTCATATCTGCTTGCTGTAATATTGCTGATGTCTGTCTACTCTTCCTGCCTCTTCCTGTACTTGCAATTAGCCGAGCATATCTGTAACCAAGCTCGGCGCATCTCTGTACCTTCATCTGATTTCTATGTACCTGTAACTAAGTTGAGCATATCCTTGTCTGTTTGCGCCCTGATACTCCAGGGTATGGCGTGCTATACAAATAATAAACTAAACTAAACTAAACTAAACTAAATACGTGCGCGACTCACCGTCTGCCTGGAAAAATAGCGTGAAAAAGACGCGCGTGTGCGCGTTGGCAACACCCCCGCCAAAAGAAGAATTGTACGCTGTCTGAGGAGACAGGACAACAGAAGAAGTGAACGCTGTTTGAGGAAACAGGCCCAGGAAAAAGACAAAAAGAGAAAAAGCTGTCAGAGGTAACAGGGAGTACGAACTTGGAACGCTGTGAAGTAAATCGCGTGTGAACCGACAAAAAGTACAGATTTCACCCACTCGCTCTCCACGAAAAGCACATACAAGGAAATGGCGTTCTACACATACCTTTTAAACATGCCCACACGTCCAGCGTCACTTCCGCGTGTATGCGCTAAGGCCCTATCCTCCAATTACACGAGCTTACACTCTGACGTGCAGTCATTGGACGTGTAACATGCACCCGTGTACAGGGAAACGCCCGCGCACGCACGTCACAGACGCGCATACGCGCTGAGGCCCTTTCCACCAATTACACGCTATGACACTCTGACGTGCTTATTTTTTCTACACGCCATGGAAAACGCACGTGCGCGTAACGTCATAGACGCGCCTATACGCTGGGGGCCTTTGGGCCAATGAATTTGCGTACGTGTGCTGACGCGCTTACGCGCTAAGGCCCTTTCCTCGAATTACACGCAGACGTGCTGGATTTTCATGTGCCAAATCACTCCGTATCAAGCTGGCCATGCGTAAGCACACGGAAGACCACGCTCCTGCCCAGAAGGCTGAATTACTGCCCCCCAGAGCCCCGAGCACGCTCCCACCTACCATCTGCTGCTGCCTGACTGCCTGCTGCCCACGTGCCCTGCCATTTGCTGCCTGCACATCAGCCAGGGGTGCTGTTGCTGTGACCACCCCTGCTGGAACCGAAGACTCCTGACTGGGATTCCATCGCTCCACAGACCAGCCCCAGGACCCAGTTGCCCACCCACTCCTGCCTCTGGGGTTGTCATGTCGGGCACTGCAACATCTGGCACCACTGGCAACCCCCGGCCAGAGAGGCAGAGGGGCACCAGCTTCACTGCCACCGAAGTTGGTGTCCTGGTGGAGCAAGTCCTGGGGCAGTATGATGCCCTCTTCGGAAGAGGCACGGCTCACGATGGTCAGGGCGGAGAACTCCTTGTGGAGGGCCCTGAGGAGGGCCGAGTGCCTCGAGGCAATCCGCAGGGAGTTGGAGGAGAACATGTCGTCATCCCTTCGGACCCTCAGGCCATGGAAGAGGACCGCCTCCGGGAACATTGAGCAGGAGTTCGATGATGCTCTGGCCCGGAACATCCAGAATTGAGCTATCGGACTAGCCCTTTAGTGTTAAGTTTCCTTTCGGTTTTGTTTTGTTTTGGGGCGCTTGGACAATGCCCCAACTTCTTGTATATAGTTCTTCATTAGGTAGGATTTTATTTTATAGGTTTCATTTAAAGGATTGGGCACATGGACCCTGGATGTTCACTTTGTACATAGTTTGACAATGGATTTGGATTGTTGATTTTTTTTTCCCATGGATCAATGGTTTTTTATTATTTTTGCACCTTGGATTTATTTTCTCAGACTGACACTTTGGAGACTTGCTTTTGGATTGCTTTTCATTTGGATTTCATGCATCTTTTTCATTTATTGGACATGCTGGATTTCATTTATTATTTCCATTTTCTTCTGTTCCATTTCATTGCCTTGCTTTTCTGTTTAATACATTATCATTTGGTACTTCAATGTGTGGTATTCTCTCTGTGGTTTCATGCATGTCACAATGTGTGTTTTATCATTCACATGCTGTCATTGTGTGGGTTTGACGGATATATGTTGATGTGCAGACTACCCATTTGGGATGCATCATGTGCTGGTGATTTCTTTGTGGGGTGGATGTCATACCTGGTGGTGTGTTCGGACTGGGGTGGCGTAGGCAGTGTATTGAGGGGGCATGGGGGCCATGATTATGGATCGTCATGAGGTGTTGGGGGGACATGTATGGGGTCCTGCTGGTAGGTGCCCTGCACTGCTGGGGGGTGGTGGTGCAGGGGGACATGAGTGGGGGCCTGCTGGCAGGTGCCCTGCACTGCTGGGGGGTGGGGGTGCTGGGAGACATGAGTGGGGTCCTGCTGGCAGGTGCCCTGCACTGCTGGGGGATGGATATGCAGGGGGACATGAGTTGGACATGTGTGGGGGCCTGGTGGAGGGTGCCCCTGACTGCTGGGGGGTGGGGATGCAGGGGGACATGAGTTGGACATGAGTGGGGGCCTGCTGGCAGGTGCCCCACAGTGCTGGGGGGTGGGGGTGCAGGGGGACATGAGTTGGACATGTATGGGGGCCTGGTGGAGGGTGCCCCTGACTGCTGGGGGGTGGGGGTGCTGGGAGACATGAGTGGGGGCCTGCTGGCAGGTACCCTGCACTGCTGGGGGGTGGGGGTGATTGGGGGCATGAGTGGGGGCCTGGTGGAGGGTGCCCCTGATTGCTGGGTGGTGGGGGTGCTGGGAGACATTTGTGGGGGTCTGGTGGAGGGTGCCCCTGGATGCTGGGGGGTGGTGGTGCAGGGGGACATGAGTGGGGGCCTGCTGGCAGGTGCCCTGCACTGCTGGGGGGTGGCGATGCAGGGGGACATGAGTTGGACATGAGTGGGGGCCTGCTGGCAGGTGCCCCACAGTGCTGGGGGGTGGGGGTGCTGGGAGACATGCGTTGTTGATCAGTAGTGCAAGGTGACATGTGGCTTGGCTGGGGGGCATGCCCATGGTGGATGGGCCACCTGCGGGACATGAGCAGGGGTGCAGGGTAGTCCCCTGTGGTGTGGGCTGCCTGCAGGGGCCGTGGAGGGTGTAGAGGGAACACCTGGGAGGACCCACACGGCCAATTCACGTGTAGTACTCCCCGGAACCCTTGAAATACACGTACCCTGCTGAAATCGTGTGTGAGACTTCCCGCGCACCCCGAAATACACGTACCCAGGGCAATCGCGTGTGGAACTTCCCGTGCACCCCTGAAATACACGTGCCCTGATGGAATCACGTGTGAAACTTCACGCGCACCCCTGGAATACACGTACCCAGGACAATCGCGTGTGGAACTTCCCACGCACCCCTGAAATACACGTACCCTGCTGAATTTGCGTGTGAAACTTCCCGCGCACCCCGAAATACACGTACCCTGCAGGAGTCGCGTGTGAAACTTCACGCGCACCCCGAAATACACGTACCCAGGACAATCGCGTGTGGAGCTTCCCGCGCACCCCTGAAATACATGTACCCTGCTGAATTTGCGTGTGAAACTTCTCGCACACCCCGAAATGCATGCACCCTGCAGGATTTGTGTGTGAAACTTCACGCGCACCCCGAAATACACGTACCCAGGCCAATCGCGTGTGGATCTTCCTGCGCACCCCAAAATACACGTGCCCTGATGGAATCGCGTGTGAAACTTCACCAGCACCCATGAAATACACGTACCCTGTTGGGATCGCGTGTGAAACTTCAGGCGAACCCCTGAAATACACGTTCCCCGCTTGGCATTTGCTGTTTGGCAGCCCTGTACACTGGTCCAGGGTTAGCGCAGTCATTTGCGATGAATTGGGGATTTTTATGGATTTTCCTTGCGCGAGGGCGTTCTTGGGGGCGTAACTGGCGCTGCTGCAGGGTCGCTGCACCACTCTGCGCCATGGCTGGTTTTGGAGGCTAAAATCCAAGAATACGTTGTGCGATGAAATGGATTTTATCGCACGCGGCTGGCGCAGTGTATCGAACGGGGACACTGTGCGCCAGCCGCGTGCGCCACTTTTGTACGAAATTCTATGAATTACCCTGTAAGTCGTCTGCGTAAAGTAGTCTAGATATTAAAATATTTCCTACTTTTGGTGGAAAGGCTCTTACCGCTGGTTGGGTGTGCTGATAATCGCCAAGAAATGCAATAAAAAGGGCTGGGGCAAGCGGGCACCCTTGCTTTGCGCCTCGTTCAGATGGAAATTGATAAGACATCAAACCTTGTTTGTTGAGACAAACTCTCAGCTTTGTACCTGTGTGGAGGGCGATCACCGGTCCTAGGATTTCTGGCGGGCAGTTCCATTTTGATAGTTTTAACCAAAGCTTTTGTCGACTGATTTTATCGAAAGCTTGCGTCAGGTCTAAGAACGCTATGAATACTTTTGGCGCGCCATTCTTCACATTTTCTTTTATGATGTTTAGTATCATGATGTTGATACTTGTACTTGCATTTTGGACGAAGCCTGTTTGAAGTTCGTCCAGACATGGAGATGTTCTAGCCCCCCATGTGTTTCGGTTACGTTTGAACAGGTTTGTGTTTAATTGTGGGGGAAAACTATACACAAAATAACTTAAAAGTCTTCACCAACGGATATACATGTTAATGGAAAGAAAGTGGGGTATTTGGCAAGAGGAAAGTGAATCATGTGCACCTGTGAATGTTATCCACGGAGGAAAGCAAATTAAACGCTGCATTATGATATCAGTAAATGAATACACTTACTGCAGAGATGTAAGTGCAACATGCTTGTTGCAGATCTGAATCTGATCAAGACCTCAGCCTTTAATCCTTCTGAAGTTGATCAAAACATTGAAGTCCAAGTGGAAATTTGTAGGAGCCCATGCCAGGGCTGCAGGGTAAGTCACATGTTAAGCATGCATGTGTTTGCTTTTTATCATCTACAGGGGTTGAAAGAAGTGTGTATTATTTTGGTTTATAATATTATATTGGATAGTTAATTCATAACAGTCCTGGACCTCTGACAAGCCTATTTGGCTGAACAAGAATCAGTCATTCATTGGAAGTGCTTAATGTTTGATCTGGCTGAGTTTACTTCTACCACGACTACTGAGGTTATCTATTTAATAATAGCGGTCATGGGTCCAAGTCAATGACCTCAGAAATGCCAGCAGGTATGATTCAAAATCAATCACATGTCAAACAGTCATATGTAGACTCTGATGTTCCTTAAAGGAATAGCATGTATGCTGGTAGCATTGCAATGTTATGAACACTGTACTGGGGACAAACACATACCATATATCTACATTATTATACTCTTCAAAACACTGGCCATAACACACAGGTGCCTCCCCTCCGATGCCCCACCCTACCCATCAGACGAATCACCCACAACCCATCTAACAGACCCATCAGACCTCACCTGACCAACCAGATCTACGTACCAGCCTTCAAGAGAACCAAAGCTGGAGAGTCTAGTTTTCAACACATTGTCGGGGTCGTTATCCCGGGGTCGGCTGAGCCGTCCGCGGACCTCCGGGCTGGGAGGCCCTAACTCCTCCCGTGTTCCCAAAAAAATGAGTATGAGACACACACAAGAAGCAAGGCGGTTCTGCTGTTTATTAAAACAACGGCAGGGATGGGTCTAGGATCGTACGCGTCCGTCCAGACTCTCAAAATTCGTGGGGCTCGCAGGCCCTTTTTGCCGCAGTATGACGCGCTACTTGCGTCACCTGGGAATGTTAGCGAAAAACCTATTGCCACTCCGGATTGGTTCCTCGAGTGGTAGGGTTAGTATAGTATACATATAGAGGGCAATATTAGTGGTTGAGGGTGAGTCAGGTGGTATACTTGGGGTTGTCCCTACTATTAGATAGTTGAAAATTGTTACACGAAGACCCCTGATGATTGGCTAATGTTAGTGGTGTCAGTGATGAGTGCCCCCATGTTCTGATTGGTCCTCCCACGAGCCCCCCAGTCTGGGACTATCGTTGTTCCCAGCTCGCGGTGTACCTGTCACTAGCAACAATGTGTAACTATGTGTTCGTGCAGACAATGTGCGGGTTTGCTCATAGGCTTGAGAGCAGGCCATTCCCATCGCTGTAGGTGTCCATCTGGTCATTTCACTGTTGCAATTTGTGTCCCAGACATGGGACCCAGGCGACTTCTTCCTCGTGGGTCTGGCACCTTGTCAAGTCGGCTTGGTCACATGTGGAGAGACCGTAGCTGGGGCGGAATTCTGCACATTTAAAGTTGTATTTTGCTTCTGTGTGCTTGGCTTTGCTTACAGGTGTGACCTTGGTGCCGGCTGGTAGCATATGAGTTGCAACATCGCCCCCTTGGCTGTGAGCTCTCACTGGGCTCATTCTGCGTGATCAGCACTTGTACTCATACAGTGTTCATGGTGGTTCTTGCTTGCGGCCTACTTGGGCCTGGTTCATGGGTGGGGATGTGTAATGCACGGCACCTGTGTTGTGGTTTGACATGGCTTCATATGCAGTCTTGCGTCTTCTTTATATTCTCATCACGATGCGAGGGGTGGGAGAAGCGTTAGCAAGCGTATACACGAGTGCTTTATGCGTCTTGCGTTTCTGCATTACTAAAAAAAACCTATGTGAAAAATAATGAAGATGCGCGTCAGTGGGTGTATCCGTCACCTATGTCATAGCACTGAACATATTCTTCGTGTAGGTTGGTGCGTGAGTGACCAGTGTGCGTGGTGGCACGTGTGTTCCTGGCAGTTGGCTAGGTCGTTATGGCATCTCTAACGATGTGGGTGCTTGTTGTTGAGGTCTTAGTCAAGTTCATCCATGCCGCAGGTGTCGGCTTGAGTAGGGCAGGCTGGTGGGCATATCCTTATGTTCTTGAACCAGGGTATTTGGTCGTCTGGTAGATAGACAAATTCATCTCGTGGTGGGTGTCTGGGCCGCGATCCTCTATGCCATGGTCGCGAGGAGATTGGGGGGAGCTTTTTCTCCCATTCTCCCACTTCAGTCCCCCCTCTGGTCGACTTGTCGACCACAAACATATCTTTTTCTTTATCTCCTCTTACTCTCCATATTTTGGTCACTTCTCCCAGGTGTCCATAGTGGTTAACATGGTCTTCAAATGACCAGTACATATGTACACAGCTCTCTCCCGATTTGCAGTATACCCATCTTCCTATATAGCTCCTCGGGTTTCTTGGGTTCTCAAGCTTTACGGGTGGTGGGTCTAAGTGATTGGTGATGATCTGTTTGCGCAGTTTCTCTCTTTCCTTTATTATCACGTCGGTGTGCTGGTCATCATCAGTTGGCATCAAGGGGTGCATGCCAACCATTTCGATCATTTCGTCTGTAGTGCGTGCCTTCCTGGCCTTCCAAAACCTTATTACAATCAATACAGCTGCAGCCAGTATTATGCATCCAACTATTACCTTCAGCCCGTCCGACAGCCATGATGGCATCCATGACCATAAAAATGAAAACAAGCTATTATCCTTCTTTACTCCTTTACTTTCTTCCATCATCTTGGAGTGCATCTGGGCCAGTTGTGATACTGCTTCAGTAAGTGTACCATTATCTGCATCGTTAGCAGGAATAAATGTGCAGCATGATTGTCCTATTTTTGCACAAACTCCTCCTTCCATTGCTGTGAGAAGATCCAGTACATATCTGTTCTGTAGTGCTACCATTCTTACCGCCTGCAGCTCCTCTTTTATGGCATTGAATCCATTTACTGTTGAATTAATCGTCATCATTAGTTCCCATCGGGTGATCTGGAGCCATTTAGCGTTTGCATAAGCTTGCAGTCCTGGGTGTATTATTGACGAGAAGAACATTGCAGCCCTGCTGAATAATCTATGTTCTGGTGGAATAGAAGTGAGTGCTGTTTCCGACCTTCCCCACAGGTAGTTTCCTGTCAGGGGTTCTCCTTGTCTCTTTATCCTTGTTAGGACGTTGTTGTTGTTGTTGTTCTCTCCCTCCTGTGATTGTACGGATCTCCTCTTCCTCTTGTTTCCTTCATCCATTTTGGGGAAATTGGCCATGTTCACATGTTTTTGGGGCACCACTAGTGATGGTACGTTGATGTGTACCATTGTGCATATACCATTCCATAACAGAGGCAAGGTGTGATATGCCTTATCTCCGCAGGCCCAATAGTGATCCATTATCACTGCCGTTCCAGCACCCCCCTCTGGTAATTCTAACACACTTCCACAGTTGGTGTTATATCCCACCTCCACATCTCCTCTGTGTTGGTAGCATAACTTGGGCGCGGTCAGCGGTAGTATGCTTATTGGGTCTTCATCCTTCTCCATCCATATCAGCATGGGTACGTATTTGCCCCATGTCGTCCAACATCTGTCGTTGTGTTCCTGTATGGTGGTAATATTTTCTCTTTTTATCATGTTGCTACCGACCACTCCTGTTTCCCATTCATTGTTCATGTATACCTTCCCTGTTATTGTTATCAGTGGCCTTTCCCAACATCCTTGTATACAAGGAGCTTCAGTGGCGTACCAATCACATGGTAGGTATTGTAGTGTTATCTTCTTCGTTTCTCCCTTTTCAGGGCCACTCGTCATGTATCTGAATGCTTCAGTGTGTAAACTGCTCTTATGGTAACTCAAATATGACTTGAGGAAATTGTTTTCGTATGGGTATGTGTCTCTTTTTTCCCACTGCATTCTCACCACTGTTCCTTGAAATAGTCCTCTCATTTGAAATAGTGCCAGATATACTATGCATCGCGCCGTCTTTTCCTGTATTTCTGTGGCGACGAATGTCCGTGAAGCGCTCATGGCATATGGGATCAATGAGCACACGTAACAGCTATCTTCTGTTGTCTGCTTACCAATTTGGGTCATGTGCTGGTACCACATGTTGTTTGAGACGTGTGCTGAATCTGTTATGTAATTATCAATACCCTTGTTATCAGTATATGTGCTGCGTTTAACTCTACTTCCCTTATCCGTAGGGTTGCTAGTACCACCTGACGTCATACCTGTTGCAGCCGTGGGAGGGGGCATGTTAGTTTTGGGTGCAGCCATAATATTGATAGCATAACTTTTCTGCCATACAGAGGCAGCCAGCAGACCAGTGATGACCAATACTCCTATCATTTTTATTACAAGAGCTATTCTCACCGGCATTTTGCTCTTACCTTGCTGCAGTCCGGCAGCTTATTCTTGCGACGTTAAAGGTGCCCGCCTGAAAATCCTCAATACGCTTGTTATTATTGTTAGTCGTTGTTATTAAGCTCTCCCTATCAAGTAATCGTTCAGTGCCCAGGCGAAGAGCTGTTCCCACGCTAATCTTAGTGATCTATCTCTTAGAGCCAGTAAGTGCTCGTGAAGATGGGGAAATAATTGTTCTATGGCCAAAACAAATGCGGTGTAATATACACGTACCCTCCTTCTTTTTAGGTACTTTGGTCTTCTTATATGATATACAAATTGGTGTGATAGGGCTTCAGGGGTGTTATCATCCGTGGGCAGCATCTACTCCTGGGCAGAGTACATTGTTAGTTACTTATTTTCTTAACAATACAATTATACACGGTACCTGCATGTGCGAGAGAAAAAAAAAGAGAAAACATACAAGTGTCTTATATGTGTGTGTGTGTGCAATACCCAAGTTTGTTAAACAACGTCCTTTAATCGGGGGTGACCTTAGAGGGGAGGGGGCTGGGGCTCAATTGGGCAGAAGTTGTTTACTTTGTGATCTCGTGACCATGGGATGGGCTGTGGTCAATCGTCCTATGTCTATCTCAGTAGTTGCCTCTGGGGAATCTGGGGGGTGATCAGGTGTAGTGACACTACTGTCATCAGCTGTGATTGATGTCTCCTTCTCTGTAGCCGATGCTGTTGATGCCGTTGCTCTTCCAATGGCCCTGTCGTTAATGCTCGGGTGGGTCTGGAGTTTGTAGATCTTTACGTCGTGTAGGTGATTCCAGGCACGCTTATCCTGCAATTTCACCGCTCTGGTAGCTACCTCTTCTACCAAATGAGGACCAGTAAAGCGTGGGCCGTTCCACTTTCTATTAAAGTTGCGGAGTAGCACATGGTCACCTTTAGCAATAGTGCATAGTCCTTCCTTTCCCAGTTCCTTATTGGTGTCTTCTTGTTGAGAACTCTTCGACCCGCCCCGCGTGCGCTGGAGCTGTTGAGATACAAATGCTACACTAGTAATCAAAGAAGACACATATTGATACATTTCGTCACCAAGAACAGTTGCAGCGTTTTCATGGTCTGTGAATGCTCTTGATGTAGGTGTTAGAGGAAGGCGCATTTGACGTCCTGTCACCATCTCGTGGGGAGTGAGGTGGTGGTCAGACCCTGGCCTATTCCTTAGCTCAAATAGAGCCAGCGGAAGACAGTACAACCAGCTCTTCTTGGTTGTCTGCTGAATTTTTGTGATTTCTTCTTTCAATAGGTCATTCAGGCGTTCACATAGACCGTTGGCCTGCGGGTGATATGCACATGCAAATGTATGTTTAATACCCAGCAAGGACGTGATGTGCTGAAACATTTCATTAGCAAAGTGTGGGCCGTTATCTGACCGCAGCACTTTTCACACAACCCACCTGGGGAAGACCTCTCTCTCTAAAAATGTAGCTGCTCTGAACGCATCCACGTGTGAGCAGGGCCCGGCCTCGATCCACCTGGAGAATGGACATACCACTACAATCATATACCTATGTACTTGACATACATTGATCATATCAACATAGTCAATATGAATGTGTAGGAAGGGTCCCTCTGGCCGTGGTATAGTACCTTTCATCACCTGCAGCGTGTGACCGGCCGTAAACTGTTGGCATATGAGGCAATTGCTGATGAAATTTGTTACATGAGAATTTAACTCGGGGCAGAACCAATCTTCCCTAATTCGTGCTGCAATTACTTCCTTTCCTATATGTGCTGGATGATGGAGCTGGACCAGGGCGGTGTTCAACAATGCCAATGGCATGACCACCTTTCCGGTGTTATTTTGACGCACAGTGCGTCAGTTGGGGACATCATGCATCCTCTTTTTACCCATAGTTCCTTTTCTGTCATTGGTGCGGCTGCCTGTAATTCCATTATCTGTGTTGCGGGGAGATGGGTGTACCCTTCTTTCATCATCATCTGTTTTGCCATCCCCCTCCCCTCCCTCTCTCTGACTCTGGGGGGTTCCATATTTCACCAAAGTATGCTGCATGTGCGTCTGCTGTTTCATTCCCTTTCGAGATATGGTCGTCTCCATTAGTGCGTGCCAGGCATTTAACCAAAGCTATCTCTTGTGGATCATTAATTACTTCAATTAATTCTGCTAACAAAAGAGCATGTTGCACTGGGGTGCCATCAGCTCTCCTAAACCCTCTTCTCTGCCATTTTATCAGAATATATAGTAACCCTTTTGTCAACGCTTTCCTTCAATGCCAAGATCAGTGCAACCAATTCCGCTGCTTGAGCCGAATAATGCTGTGGTAACTGCACGCATTTTACCGGGACATACATCAAATCTTCTGTCATTTTTACAACTGCTGCCCCAGTTCTCCTTATCCCATCACTTTGGTATATTGTTGATGACCCATCAATGTACAAAATCTCCCCACCCTTAAGTGCATCCTCTTCAACTTTTCTAGTGCATGAGTACGTTTCGATAGTCTGTGTACAATCGTGAGCATAATCACCTTCCTCAATAACTTCCGCTATAAATCTGGCTGGGTTAACTGTACTGCATCTGACAATTGACAATTCGGGTCTAGACAAGATGATCTCATAACCTGACGCCCTCTGTGTGGTTAGTGTGGACTTAGGTTTATTCAATATTGCAAATAGCGCATGCTCCACAAATAGTGTGGTTGGGCACCCCATTGTAATCAATGATGATTTCTCCACCGCAAATGCAGCTGCGGCGAGACTCTGTTCGCAAGGGAAATGTCCTAGCATGACAGGGTCCAAGTGACCGCTGTAGAACGCTATTGGCTTATGTCCCATGCTGGTTTTCTGAGTCAATGCTGCTTTCATTACTGCTGAGTCGCAATGCGAAAAGATAAAGAACTGTCGTTCATAATCTGGGGTGGCTAGTACCGGAGCAGTGGATATGGCATGTTTCAACTCGTCAAATGCCTCCTTCATTTCCCTTGTCCATCCCAATGTTTTGTCCCCTTTGTGTGCTTCTCTCAATGCCTCAAGTAGGGGTCCTATGTATGAGCTGTAGTCAAAAACCCATGCTCTACATTAGTTGCATAATCCCAGGAACTGCTGCAGCTCCCTCACCGTTTGTGGTTGTGGCGTGTTGGATATAGCTTGTGCTCTTTGTGGTGCAATCTTTCTTCCGTGCTGGGATATTAGTTGACCAATGTATAGTACCTGTTCCTGACAGTACTGTAACTTTTCTTTGTCTACCTTGTACCCCTTTTCAGCCAACACTGTCAGCATTTTCATTGAGTCCTCCCTGCACCTTTTCTCGGTTGTGCTGCAAATTATTATATCGTCAACATATTGCAGCACCCTACTTTCTAATTCAATGTTTCCCAAGTCCATCTGTATTACTCTGTTGAAAATTGAGGGTGACTCGCAGTACCCTTGTGGTAACCTTGTGTGTTTCCATTTTGTGTTCCTGTATGTGAAGCTTGTCAAGTCTTGTGAATCTGGATGCAGGGGTATTGAGAAAAAGGCATTTTTGAGGTCAATCACAGTGAACCGTGAGGCCTCTGCTGGAATTCCACCTAATATTCTGGCTGGGTTTGCTGCTATGGGGTATTCCGCCTCTACAATGTTATTCAAGGGTCTGAGGTCCTGGATAAAACGCCAAGACCCTCCTTTAGCTTTGCGCACTGGGTACACGGCCGTGTTACATAGTGATTCTGATGGTACCAATATGCCATTATTTATCAGGGCCGTTATAGTTTCATATATGCCCTCATCTGCTTCTTTTGATAGTGGGTATTGTTTCACTCTAGGTAGTATTGCATTCTTCTTCAGCTTTATTCTTACTCCTCCGATACTCTTTATGCAGCCCACGTCATAGGGACTGGTGGTCCACAGTAATGCTGGAACCTAAGCCATATCTTCCTCCTAGAATGGAACTGGGGTAGATGCGGGGGCCTCAAGTACCATGGCCATTTTCTGTGCCACCTGCTTATATGTCACTCTTAGCCATATATCTACACTCATCATGAATACCATCTCACCTTCTTCCCTGTCTTCTGAAAAGAGCTCTTCATCGGACACCTGGGTGAGCCTGCATCCCTCAGCCAGGGCTATCACTGCCCTCCATGCTCTCCCTTCCCGGTCTTGGGCATGTACTGCGATATAATCAGCAGTTGCTATAATACTCGCAATGCTCACCGAAATCACTATCCCTTCTGGTTCATTGGCTGGTGTCTCAGGCCTGAACAAATATGCTGCTGGCCTCCTTCAGATCTTTCCTTCTATTCCTGTCATCCAGGCAAATGCCATGTCTGTTCCGTACTGGAACAGTTCGCCATCCACTGGCTCATCCCGAGCTTCTGTCTGGCCACAGTACGCTTGCAGTATTTGTCGTGCAGTACGCATGTTTATTCCTGGTGTGGAGCAAATTATGCCATCCTCCGTGAAGGAGATTGTCATATTTAATCTGCTCATTATGTCCCTCCCAGGTATGTTCACTGGCGACTCCCTTGAATACAGGAGCGGGACAGACATGTCATAATCTCCAATAGATAAGGAGATGTTATCAGTAAAGGGAACCAACCCCCTAGCCCCAGAAAATCCTTGGGTGTTCATGGCCTCACCTGACATTTTAAATCTACCCTCCCTTATGCAAGACCTGGTTGCCCCAGTGTCAACAAGGAATGATAATTTTTTGTCACCTATCGTTACCTCAATGCGTGGTTCCTCCGCACTATTAGGTGTTATCGACAGGATGGTGGGACACACCAAGGACGTCTGTGGGCTGTCCTATTGTGGGTATAATGACTGACCGCTTCCTGTGTAAGGGTTTTGTCCCAGGATAGTCACCCTTCCCAACTGTGTTTGTTGTAGCTTTGTATCGGTGGGGGTTAACTTATGGTCCTGTATTTGAGTGAGCTGCTGCACTGGCTGCACTTGGTGTTGTTGTGTTATTGCCACCTGTTGTTGCAGTAGTGAATATGTCTGCAGCTGTTGTTGTGTCGCTAATTGCTGCTGTGTGCTGCTCTGTTGTATTCCCTGTGGTTGTTGGCAACCCTGCTGCTCCCTCATAGGCCCTTGTTGTCCTTGTTCCCCCCATGCTGGTGGGGAGGGTCTCATTCTACACGTACGCGACATGTGTCCTAACATCCCACAAACCCAACATACAGGTGGTTCCCTGGTCTGCCATGGGAAACTTCCTGCATTATCTTGGTACCCTGGTTGCCCAGTGGGGTAGAAACTTCGAAATCCTACCCCTTGCTGTTGTGCAGGTTGGCCATATCCCCTCCCCCTCATCCTTCCTCCCCTTCCCCTGAGGTTGTTATAATATCCAGTTCCTGGTACCATATACCCTCCTCCTATGTTAGCCGTCTATGGTGGGGGTGGTGGCAGCTGTTGTGTTATAAGTCGTGGTGATTGTGGTAGTGGTGCTATTTGTAGTTGTGAGGGATCCTGTGCGGCCACGACTTGCGTGGGGTTTGGTGTCATTGTTGTTGGTGTAGTTATTAGTGCTCCTTCCATGGTGTATTTAGTCAGTTTTTTCTGCACTAATTTAGCCTCTTCCGCTTTTCTATCTTCTTCCTTTTGTTTCATCTTTTCTTGCCACATCCTACAATGGTGTACTATTGTCAATTGTATTTCCGGCCAGGCCTTGGCTTCCATCCCCACTATTTTCTTCAATTGTTTTTGTACTGTCTCCGGAAGCCCTTGTATTAGTATGTGGTAAAATATTGCCGGTGTCTTGTCCCATTGCTCTCTAGTTTCCATACGCCACTTCTCCTGAATCTCCTGGATATAATCAACAGGATCTTCGTTCTCACGCATCTTGCATGACGTAATTGCTACTATATCTGACACAATCTAATGCCGCTATTGGAGGGGGGGGTTAGACCAAAATACGTCCCTTGGAAGCATGCCGATAAGGAAAATATAAAGTGCAGGCTCCCATCACTAAGTGGAGGAGCGGGAAAATGGATATACGAGATGGAAAAGGAGGTATTGTACCCTCAGAGCTTGCCATAATGCATGCCTGCAATTCGCAAATGGCGCCCCGTCATGTGATGTGTTCGTTATTGTGACCCCGGGGAAACCCGCTCTCTTCCAGATGTCATCTGCCGCATCCCCTAATATTGATATTAATAGGCCCTTCACGTCTCCTATTGCTAGTTTCTGTCCTGCAGTGTGCTTTTCCATCTCGTATATCCATTTTCCCGCTCCTCCACTTAGTGATGGGAGCCTGCACTTTATATTTTCCTTATCGGCATGCTTCCAAGGGACGTATTTTGGTCTAACCCCCCCCTCCAATAGCGGCATTAGATTGTGTCCCATCTGTCCCCCCAGTTGTCGCGGTGTGAAGTCCATATACCCCTCTTCTTCTTCTGTGTCAACTAGGTCATCTGTCATGTCCATTTTACCGCTGCTCGTTGTAGCTTCCCCTTCATTTCTCCCACTTCTCTTATTATTTTCTTTATTTAATGTGGGTGTGTGTGTCCGTTCTTCCTGCCTACATCCGGGGAGATCTCTAAGCCTGCCGGCATAGGGGGTGTGTTCAGGAGCGGGAGTGAGCGGGCATGTTGGGTGGAATGATGCGGGTGTAACTGCACGTGGTTTGCCTTCCCGCCACTTCTCGTTCTTTCTCCTCACTTCCCTCCACTCCTTCCTTCTTTCTGCATGCCCATGGTGATTCCCGGTTGGTGCGGGTGATGTACAATTTGTCTAAGCTTTCCCTACCGCCGCTTCTTCCTTCTCCCCCCATTCCTCTTCTTCTTCGCTGCAGAATTCATCCAGGAGCGACAACCCCCAATCTGTCCTTTTCCCCCTAATCGTCACCATTTTTAAGTCTATTAAATCTGTTCCTTCCTCTTCTCCTTTACCAATTGCTCCCTTTTGCGCTGATGTTGTGGCTACTTCTACATCCCAACGTACATATGTCCTTACCCCACTCTCCCCTTTCCTCTCTCTTCTTTCCTCCTCCCTCTTCTCCACTATTTCACCACCTCTTTCCTCTCTTTTCTTTTTCAATTCCTCCATCACCTCAATACTCACCTTCTCTAATATCCTTTCTTCCTCTCTCCTCCTTTCCCATCTCTCTCTCCCTTTCTAATATGCTTTCTATTACTTTACCTTCCTCGTATTTCCTGGAGCTCTCGGATAGTATTTTCTTCTTCCATATTTCCATTTCCTTTTCTTTCTCTTCTTCCTCTCTTTTCCTGTCACGCTGTGCTGCTCGAGATACCCTTTCTGCTATCGCCTTCATCCTTTCAGCTTACCTCTTCCGTTCTTCAGTTTGTTCCCTCATTTTTTCTAACTCATCCTTACTTTCCTTCCTTTCCTGCCTTCTCCCTCGTTCCTCTTTCTCGAGCTGTTTGATCAGTGCATTTTGCTCATTCCTTAATTCTGCCAATCGTTCCTCCAACATCTCCTCCTCTGCTCGTAACAGCTCCCCTTCTCTCCTTTTATCTTCCTCCCCTCTTATTTCACTGCTACTCTCATCAACCTGGTTCATTCTCCGTACTACCTCCTTTTCTTCTCCCGTTAGTGTCCCTCACAATTTTAACAGCACCTGCGCGGCTACCCACTCGTCGTGTCCTATGGTTGGGATTGGTTCTTCACTATTCTTCCCTTCCTTTGCGTGCATCTTTGTACAAGTTGGGCCTACCGTACTTGTCACCTCCTCCCCCCCTGTGTAGCTACCGTTAGCTGCATATGGTGGTGGGCTGTACGTGGGGTTCGAATATCCCTCAGCTGCCGTTAGTTGTTGCCTTACTGCTTCTCATAGTTCCGTCACAGGATATAACCCCCCTTCTTCCTTCTTCACTACTTTCGCTAGGGGCATGTCGTCGATCCTTTCCTTCTTTACTTCTATTTCATTTGCGATGCTAAGCTTTTCGTTCCCCTCTCGGTCTCTTCCCGCGCAATGTGCGCTGTCAACCTCCTTTTCCCCATTTCCCTCTTCCTCCTTAATCTTCTTCCCCTCCTTCGTTTCCTCCACAGTGAACATCCCGGTTGGTCCCGGTCGGTACCCCTGGAACATCCTCCATAAGTTAAACACCTCCACGTGATGCGCCAACTTCTTCCCCTTGTATGTGTTATGTATGTGTGTCAGTAGTGAGTGTTGGATGTATGGGTCGAAACTGCTGTTAGGCGGCCAGGGTGTCGTCGTTTTGTTGTCTGTCCCTTGTGTCCATTCTATGCTGTATTTGATCAGTTTTTCCCTATGGGGCGATAGTGTTTTACACATATGCTGGAGTGGTGTAGTGAGGGTATTCCCCCCCCTCCCGATCCTAACCCGTATGACATGGATACACTGTGTTTTTAGCTCCCTTCAGTATAGTTGTCGTTACCTGGCCCCGTAGTTTGGGGACTTGCGACCATCTGCTAAAAGATAAACAGTCAAATATAACAATTGCAAATATGCTGTCTTTTCCTGTGTTTGTTTTTCTTCCTTAATACCATTACGGCCCCCTGCGGCCATGGCGCAGGAAGCCCCCTGCGGCTGCGTGCCCTGTGTGATGTGCTTATACAGCCGTCCCACTTTTCTCCTCCCCGCCTCCTCCTACCTCACTCGGCGTGGCCTGCGTTCTCCGTGCACGGTCACTTCCCCCTCTCCACCTGCCCCGTATTTGGGGTGGCCGACGACCTCCGTGCGCACCCCCTGCCCTCTATTCACTTCCCCACCACCCTTCAACAATGCTGTGTGGTCAAGGTATCCTATGAAAGCCCTACGGGTGACATCACCGACCTCTTCCAAAAACTACCGGTAAGATCTTTGACACTTCAGAAAGCTCGCATTAAGTTTTTACTGCTTGTCCCCGTTAACCCCACAGCTGTCCTCTTGTTACGCCTGGAACAAGGTAACCAACAATATACTCGTATAATTGGACTGCGCACCCTGCGTCGCCTCGCGTGTGATACGCCCCTCAACGGGAGGGCTTAACCAGCCAATTATCTTCTGTACTAGGCAACAAGTTAGCTACCACCTACAGGAAAACGTCATCTATCTATCGAGTTTCACTGCTCGATCAATAGGGTTCCTCATCTACTCATTGATCAATAACCACCAATTCGTAGGAAAGCCACACACACACCCCCCTTACAGGTGGCCACGACCAATGCCAATCAGTGTCTACGAGCAACTGCACGTGGTGCTTTCTTGCTCCACCCACCCTTTTCAGTGACGTTGTAGCGGACGGCTCTCGCGTCTGTCCTGCTACCATTCACTTTACCGTCAACACTAATTGATCAAATCTTCCCCGCACACCTTAGTAACACCTCCCACCACCCTTATTGCACTCCTCCCCCCTCCCTCACAATCTCACATTGCTTGTTGGGTGTGACATACTCACCAAGTTTTCTTGATGTGGGGCCGCTCGACTGCGTGCACCCCTCCAAGCGGCTCGCCACCTCCCTCGTCTGGACCACGTCTGGACACTCGCCAACCGCGGGTGGGATACTTCTCAACCAGCTCCCGAAGGCCAATATCCGGATTGCGCTCTCCGGTCTTCTCGCAGTTCCGCGATGGTCCTGTAGTCCTCAAAAAGGGGGCAGCGGCAGAGGGGGCCGCATCGCCGGGCCTCCTCGCAACGAGAGGCCTTGGGAAAAATAAAAATGAAAAGGTAGATCGTAAACAGATCTCAGCAGTGCCTCCAACTTGTCGGGGTGGTTATCCCGGGGTCGGCTGAGCCGTCCGCGGACCTCCGGGCTGGGAGGCCGCAACTCCTCCCGTGTTCCCAAAAAAATTAGTATGAGACACACACAAGAAGCAAGGCGGTTCTGCTGTTTATTAAAACAACGGCAGGGATGGGTCTAGGATCGTACGCGTCCGTCCAGACTCTCAAAATTCATGGGGCTCGCAGGCCCTTTTTGCTGCAGTATGACGCACTACTTGCGTCACCTGGGAAAGTTCGCAAAAAACCTATTGCCACTCCGGATTGGTTCCTCGAGTGGTAGGTTTAGTATAGTATACATATAGAGGGCAATATTAGTGGTTGAGGATTAGTCTGGTGGTATACTTGGGGTTGTCCCTTCTATTAGATAGTTGAAAATTGTTACACGAAGACCCCTGATGATTGGCTAATGTTAGTGGCGTCACTGATGAGTGCCCCCATGTTCTGATTGGTCCTCCTGCGAGCCCTTCAGTCTGGGACCATCGTTGTTCCCAGCTTGCGGTGTACCTGTCACTAGCAACAATGTGTAACTATGTGTTCGTGCAGACAATGTGCAGGTTTGCTCATAGGCTTGAGAGCAGGCCATTCCCATCGCTGTAGGTGTCCATCTGGTCATTTCACTGTTGCAACCTGTGTCCCAGACGTGGGACCCAGGCGACTTCTTCCTCGTGGGTCTGGCACCTTGTAAGGTCGGCTTGGTCACGTGTGGAGAGACCGTAGCTGGGGCGGAATTCTGCACATTTAAAGTTGTATTTTGCTTCTGTGTGCTTAGCTTTGCTTACAGGTGTGACCTTGGCGCCGGCTGGTAGCATACGAGTTACAACATCGCCCCCTTGGCTGTGAGCTCTCGCTGGGCTCGTTCTGCGTGATCAGCACTTGTACTCTCACTCATACAGTGTTCATGGTGGTTCTTGCTTGCGGCCTACTTGGGCCTGGTTCATGGGTGGGGATGTGTAATGCACGGCACCTGTGTTGCGGTTTGACATCGCTTCATAGGCAGTATTGCGTCTTCTTTATATTCTCATCACGATGCGAGGGGTGGGAGAAGCGTCAGCAAGCGTATACGTGAGTGCTTTATGCGTCTTGCGTTTCTGCATTACTAAAAAAAACCTATGTGAAAAATAATAAAGATGTGCGTCAGTGGGTGTATCCGTCACCTACGTCATAGCACTGAATATATTCTTCGTGTAGGTTGGTGCGTGAGTGACCAGTGTGCATGGTGGCACGTGTGTTCTTGGCAGTTGGCTAGGTCGTTATGGCATCTCTAACGATGTGGGTGCTTGTTGTTGAGGTCTTAGTCGAGTTCATCCATGCCGCAGGTGTCGGCTTGAGTAGGGCAGGCTGGTGGGCATATCCTTATGTTCTTGAACCAGGGTATTTGGTCGTCTGGTAGATAGACTTATTCATCTTGTGGTGGGTGTCTGGGCCGCGATCCTCTAGGCCATGGTCGCGAGGAGATTGGGGGGAGATTTTTCTCCTATTCTCCCACTTCAACTTGGTTCCAAAAAACTGGAATGCACTGCCCACAACCATGATAAATGAGAGATCCTACACTGTATTCTGCAACATGTTTACAACATCACTAGTCTGTTAGATCCAAACCAATATGTATAACTACGCCTGTTCAACTGTAACCTCATGAACTTTAGTACTGCCTGCCTGCTCATTGTTACACATGTTTGTTTTGTCAAGTTGTATTCTCTGTAACAGTGCCACAATGCCTCAGGGCCGCTGCTGCGCTTTATAAACGCAAATATGCACTTTTAATTTTTTGAGCATCCCAGGAAAGGTTCTTGGATTCTGACCTTTAAAGCTTCTTCCCTTCTCTCAATATGTGGCTATCTTCCAAGATCATACCCATCTGCCCATCACCGGCTTGTACCTAAAGCTGCCCCTCTCTGACTGATCTGGTCCTAATGTCTTGCCATGGCTCTATATTTGCACGCGTCTTACCTATTACCTTTTTAAGTGCACCTCTGTATTAATGTTCGCACCTCATTCAATGAGTTTCTCACTCACCGGATCTGAATATTCTTATGAGCAATGAGATATGCAATATGCAAATGGTCACTTGCCCCTCTACTCTTTCCCTCTCTTGCTTCAGCAGCAACAATGACTCCTTGGCTCTTGGCGCATTACAAATCACCAATATATACTTTAAAAAAATAAAAATGTAATGTGTACATAAACTATCCGTTAAATGACGACTCGGGTACAGTAGGCTATGGGGACTGCTACTCGCACAGTGCATTATGTGGGTGCAGCATTCTTTAAAGGTTAGCTGGGTTACAGGCTGTTCAATCTTGGCACTGTGATACTCAGGCCCTACCCCTTTCCAGGAGCAAGGTTTTTTTTTTTGCCTTATTTGAATTTGGCCCAGACAGGTGAACGCACATCCGCTAAGAGGATTTCAGTTGAAAACACTAACTGAAGTATTTTGGAATTCCAATTCATAGTCGAAAAAAAAAACATGAAATTGTATTTTAGGTTTACAGCATGCCTGTCATAATGTTGAATAGCTCCAGTCTTGTATCCAAACGGTACGCAGTCATTTTACCGAATATAAAACAGAGTTCTAAGTTTCATTGAGGTAGAAATACTGAAAGAATACTGTCATTTTAAATAAATATATATATGGCAGTGGGGTAAGGGGTTAAAATGGGTGGGGATGGGGTTAAAAGGGTAGGACAATGGGGGGCTTGGGAGGGGTACCCCCAAATAAAAAAATGCACATTGGTATTGTTTCTGTATTTTGTACCTTGGTGAAACTTACCACTCTGAATTTTACTTCGGTAAAATGACGTATAACCATCCAAATGCGGTCTAAAGACACCTGTGGCACGGAACTTGTTTCTGTGGTTAATATCTGCTTCTCCAAGGTTACTGTTGAATCCCATTGGTGCAAATGCAAAGTATATATTTTGACGTTGGCACAGCATGTTCGGCTTTGGTAACAATTTTGAGTGATAAAGCATGACTCAAATTATATATGGAGAATAAAAAAAAAAACTAGGGGAAAAGAGACATATGCACTAGTCTTCCTATGTCTTGTCTTTTTTATTGTGTATGTTTGAAAAAACTAAATTGCATCATCAAAAATGTTTAGCAAACATAGAAACATTACAACTCCATTCTCAATACCTGCTTTTAAAAGACATGTCCATTTCACCCAAGACAAACACAACATTTTCATGTGAGCAGTATTTTTAAATAGCTACTAAAAAGACTTCATCAGTTTCCAGAGTCCAGATACTTAGGGGAGTTTAATAAAAAATAAAAAAAAACTCAAAAAAGTACCATTCAAAATACAAGCTAATACAAACTGAATTACAAAGTGCTTAAGTGCAGAGAGTTCATAAAAGCAGCCACAGCCAAACCATCCGAGCTGTTTCCACTATTTAAACAACTTTTCCACACATCTCCTTCCTCATTCCTGTCAATAGGGAAGACCGATTCC
The DNA here is from genome assembly GCF_040938575.1 of Ambystoma mexicanum. Taxonomy (NCBI): domain Eukaryota; kingdom Metazoa; phylum Chordata; class Amphibia; order Caudata; family Ambystomatidae; genus Ambystoma; species Ambystoma mexicanum. The sequence continues at coordinate 209,731,649 of NC_090932.1, forward strand.
TTAAAATAAGCCAGTCTTTGTGCGTCCAGGGCTCGACACTCCAATACCAAGTGTGTTATAATTTCCATTGTGTCCTCGGCCTTACAAAACCTACACACTGCATCCTCCTCGGGTAGCTTCCCCCTCCTCAGCATCACTTTCTTTGTTAATAATAAGTTCCAGCGAAATCTCATAAGGATAGTTTTCAAAACAATAGTCGGGAAACAAATTCAAATAGGGAGCAATGACTCCTCTCTTATTCTCATGTACCAAATGTTTCACAGATGGGTATACCTTGTCTCTAAAGTCTATAGCGAGAGTATATCTATAGTGTTGGTCATGGTTTATAGCTAATCACTGCCAAAATTCCAATTTACACAATGTGCAAGATAAAGGGGTTCCATAATGTCTCTCTTCATCTACAGCCATGGTGAATGTTCTAAGTTTCAGTGTTTGCCTTATAGCCATTCAACTCCATATCTTACAGGTAATGATAGCTGTATTGTTTCCAAAATCAAGAGATCTGACAACTTTTCCAATACAGATCACCTTACTGACATTCTCAGTTTTGTTATGACAGTGTAAATTAAATAATATGATTCATGTTTTAACTCGATTTTTCGGATAGTGATAAGTGTGAGGATACATGCACGCAGATCTGCAGGTTGTCTTTGGAAGCTATATCGCTTACCTTATTTTGCTGGTGTACTGTGCATGATCCTGCCCCTGGGTAAGGATAGATTAAAAAAAAAAGAAAAAAGAAGAATTTACATGCAAATGCCGGCAGGCAAAAGTAGGACGATAAGCACAAGCAGTCCTGAAGGTATTATTTTGAAGCTACGTCAATTACCTTGATTTGCTGGTGTACTGTGCAGGATCCTCCCCCTTATTAAAGGAAGATTAAAAAACCAGAACACCCGGGATTGCACATGCAAACGTGTGAGGATAAGTGCAAGCAGTCCGCCAGTCCAGCGGAATGGCTTAATAGGTCTTGGAAATCCTTTTTGGTTTTCCCTCAGATTAGGCTTGTTGATTATCTTGGAAATGTAGTAACCTTTATTGCTATACCTATTGCACATGTATACACGAAACAAAAACAAAGAATTCCCTGCGTATTGCAAAGCGTAACTGTTTTACTTATGTAAATATGGAACATTCACAGCCCAATATGAGTGTATGAGGTTGGGGATCATCACAATTCTGCCTTAAAAGCTTTCGTTCCTTTACGAAATAGTGTACATGGGATGGCCCTGGGCAGGCTGCAGTACCTATGAGCTCAGCTTCTCCCGTGTGTTTGCAGATATCACATCCAACTTCACAGGAGGAAGGAGCTGGACACAACTGTACCAAAGAACACTTGAGCAGTTAACCAGTCACCTCACAAGGTCTCACCAAGCAAACATCTAAGGCATGTTAGGATAAGGGCGTCGTCCCCAAGTGCAGGCCAAGGTGTAGAAAGCAGAAGGATAACTGTTTATGGGGAAGGACAAACCAACCCTAAAACCCATATCAAAATTGCAAATCATCACCAAGGATGGGCCCATCAGCCAATCTCCATACTAGCTGCATTGAGTGACACATTTGAGTTCCCATCCTACTAGGCAAAGCTGGAAGGTGTTGCCAAAGCCCTATACAAGGTAGGACAAGTGGCTGAATGCTTTGGGAGTCTGAAGAATGAACTCAAGTGTAGACAGATTGTAAACAGTGTAGTAGAAGCTGGAGCAGAAGACTGAAGTCCAGAGGAGAAACCCGGAGCCTGGTGAGAGAAAGAACTAAGAGGCTATGCATGGAAAGTACCAAGGGGTGGGACGAGAAGGTCAAAGGTAACTGAGGAGAGGAAGACACAAGTAGATGGAGGGTGAGTTTCCCAATGGGCTTTGGAGATATAGGGAGGATGGGATAACAAAGACCCAAGGGGCTGGAGAGAAAGATCAAGAAGGTTGAGGAGGGAAAGAGACCACAGGAAAAAGGAGAAAGATGTATGCTTGGAAGGAAGCAAGAATCTGGAGAGAGAAAGACCCAGTAGGCTAGGAAGGGAAAGATCCAGAAAGTTGGGGAGAAATGGCTTGGGCGCTGGAGGAATAGAGAGCCACTTCACTAGGGTGGGAGGGAGACCAAGAAGTCTGGGGAGAATAAGAAACACAAGGCTGGGGAGAAACAAAAGAGGTTGGGGAGAGAGAGAGAGAACATGGAGGGTGGGGTGAAAAGGAATCAGAAAGTTGGAAGAGATAGATTGTGAAGTTAGCTCTAGTTTCAGATATGAATATGATATGAAAGGTTATTTATAACGTGCTTAATACCCAGAGGTTTCTAAGTGCGGACCCAGGACCGAACCTGTGTTGCTCTGTGTCGTCTTGTGTCCAAGGCGAGCACGTTGCCACTGAGCTATCCTCCCGAGACAAGCTATCCTCCCGAGATAAGGAGAAGATGATTAGAGAAGTTAAAGAGAAGGTGATGAGTAACATTAAGAAAAAGGCTGTGAGAATATCCACATAAGACGAGGTGTAAATGCCGGCTCTGAATGTAATGGTCTCTAAGGAGGAAGAAGTTCCTAAATAGAAAGTGGTCAACAGTAAAGAGACAATTAAAGAGGTGGTTGAAAAGAGAGGAAAGGTGATGGAGAGAATTGCTGGGAGTAGGAGAGAGGAGGAGAACAATAAAGATCAAGGGAGACCAGATGAGCTTTATGAGAACAAGAGATGATGCAAAGGGAATCCAGAGATACGTGGAGGAACTAGTTTAAGGCAGAAGATACAGGAGGCACAGTAGAAGAATGAGGCTAAATGAGAAGGAGCAAGAGATGATCCCCTAAGCCTGAGCTTGTGGTAGAAACAATGAGGAAATATGGAAGACTGAAGTGGAAGACTGTAGAATCAGGACGGAGGAGTGGGAGGTGGGTGGGTGGTGAGAGGTCTGTATAGAACCTTGCAAAACCTTACAGTGGCTTACTTTCTTCCTGTCAGTTCAGACTTTTGTTTATAGCCAGCTCCAGCACAACATCAATTACATAAACAAACAGCTGGGTAGAAGACACCCCACTATCACCTATATGCACAAGAAAGATTCCAATTAAGCAACACACACCAACAACTTGTTTTATGGAGTAAAACTGCAAGAAGAACCAAGAGAGACACATTTTCCTTAGAAAATGCTTTATGTTCTGATATGGGACACTGAGCACATATCCCCACATTTGATTTCTGTTTGTGAAAGCTGTCAGTATCTTTGGACTTGTGGAACCTTCCTGAGAAAACTTTGCACGTCCTTAAGTGCACAACAATACTGACCATGTTTGACGTATCTTTATGTATACTATTGACTCTAAGTGAATTGCTCTAGCTCATTTTCTTAACCCTGGCAAAGACTAATTGGATAACATATTCTATGATACATGTATAATCCTTATATGCTTTGTTATATGGTGTAAGTAGTGGGATCTACAGGTCTATACACTGTAAATTCCCAGTCCCATCCATACTGGTCTGGAGGTTTCGACTCCTGAGGTTGAGGTTGGGACAAGGCAGGAAAGGCCCTGAGGAAAGCAATTGTTTTCATAATTGCTCTCATTTAAGAGCTAGTGACACACCCTAGCCCTGAGTTATCATGGTAAAACCAACTATCCTGAGATGGTGTAAGTCCAAGGGGACCAAACTGACACATGAATGAGCCCTGTGAGCCAAGCAGAAGGATGTCCTGAAACATCCCAGAACTGTGCTTTATCTGTCAGATTATTGATGCTTGGATGCCAATGAAACACTTCCTTGAAAGTTGCACCCATGACATATTTTCTGCGTGCAGCTGTTGAATTCATGGAAGAGATTGGTCATTAGTAAAAAGAGGCATGCATGTGTAAATTAAATCTGTTTGCAGTGCAATTATGTTTTCACCATCAGCATCTATGTTTGGGCCTTGAAATCAAGGTAACCTGTGCCAGGGTACCTTACTGAATAATAAGGGAACTTTGTAGCACTGGTGCTATACAGGGCAACCGATCCAAATAAATGATTCAATGATAAGGACCACTTCTGGAAGATGTATGAATCAAAAACATTTCCAATAAAACCATTGAGTCCAGAATCTGGGATAGTAGCAGACCTGATTTCTCAGATCTTAACAGCTTGGAAGATGCCAACGAGGGGTTTGAAGGGGCACTATAGGCAGAGTTTGTGCCATCAGACTTGGAAGTCCTCTTAGTCCTAAAGTATGTGGAATTCCCACTTCACGCTGAGGAGAGTGGGATTGGCAGATTAATGTGCATCCTATTTGTTCAAATCCGATTTGGTTGCTTTATTTTTAAAATCGAATTTGACCGTAGATATATGTGGAGGGGCTCGTCAACATAAATATAGGGGGTGGTCAGGCAGGTGCGGATGGTCTCCCCCTGCATATATTTTCAGCCAAATTGTGAGAAATAAAGACTCAACCAAACTGGATTTGACCAAATAGATTGGATCAAATCAATCAACAGCAAGGGAACCTAGACAAACCAGAGAGCGGTAGATGGATGAGACAGCTTCACATTGAGGGTACTCTCTTGGGACCTCAGAGCAGATCCAGCTGCCTAAATCTCAGGTGATTCCTGGTGGCAGCACTCCACCATGTCTAATGTGCTGATGTCACAAAGGGCATCAGAAGTTGGTCCCATTCATAAGATAAGACAACATTCAGCCACCATCATCAACCAAAAAGAGCTTCTCAACATAGAAGCCTTCATATAACATCAATCTAGGGGATTACAAGCCACACTGGACCCCTATCTGCTGGGGAACTGATGAAGTAATGATGTTTAAAAACCCTGATACAAATGTGAAATGCCAGTGCACACAGTGAAGAAGCTGTGTTGGAAGACCACAATATTTTATACCTTGTGGGAGGATATCTACTATCTGGGCAGGAAGAGTGTGAAGCGATTGCTCAGGATACTTACCCTGAATTTGGGCTACAAGTCAACTTGATGTGCAGGGAGTCAGAAGGAACACATAATAAAGAACCAACCCTGGCCACAACAACCCCCGAGAAACTCCATCACTGAAAGAATCATCCAAGAATTCCCAACAAGTTAGGTGAGCAATGACCATCTGTAGATTATGTCAAAACAGATGGAAGAATTTCTGAAAGTTCTAACACCAAATTATAACTTAATTTGGCCACAAAAAAAAAAAAAGATCAAGGAAAATTGAAGACAATTGAAAGGACAATGGTTGGCACAGGTAGATGGAGGGAATTGATAGTGGCCAATGAACTCAATGAAGATAGAAAGTTATAATCTTAACGGGGCATCCACAAGAGTGGGACTCAGAAGAACCCCAAAAATAACCAATGTGGAGGCCAAAAGAAATTAAGGTATGGGACAAAGTCTCCTGTCTGGCATTACTGGTGGATGATGGAGTCTCTACAGGGGCAGTGTTCCCCACAGGCCTGTTGACACTGGGTGCAGTTATAGCATGAGAATGATCCACTGGCAAAACCGCTGCACCATATGCGGGAGGCAGGTATTCATTGCATTGTCACCTTAGAAGCTGCCATCACTTTAAGGGAATCAGCCTCTAGTCCCAAATTCCATAAATTGAGAGTTGAGATAGAAGGTCACGAATTGGAGCAAGTTAGGTAGTGTGATTACTTGGGGATTAGATTCAATGAAGTAGGAGATTGGGTTGACCAAATGATGAAAGCTAAGGTTAACCTATCAAAGTGTAGTGGGGGCATCTTTTCCTTTTTTTTCAAAGCCATGGTAGTGGGGCAGTCTTTCCAGCTATGCAGATGTTTGACAAGTAAGCCTTGCCAGCAGCGTTATATGGCACTGAGATATGGGGCTATGCTGTTCTTAACCTGTTCCTTGGAGTGGAAGGTCATTTTATCTACAGCTATATACGTTCCTGTTCGTCCTGCTTGGCTCTTAAGAAGTAAATTGTTGGGCATTGCGTGATTATGTAAGTGACACTTTCAAAAGGCTGCAAGATTGCTCTCCTCTTGCAGGTTTCTATTTGAGGATATCCACCTTTCAGGAGGTTTTTTATACTAAATGGTTTGCTTTTGTATAACCAGATTGCTTCCTTTTGTACAACTTTTATAGTATGTGCGAGTTTTAACCCTATGGTTACGTTTCACTAAAGGTGTAACTGAATAAAGATTTCGAAAACGAGAAAGTGTTATATTAAACTCTCCTCCCATGAAAGTGATTTTGTTTTATATATGGTGCAAGGGTATGGAAGATATGGATGAAAAACACAGAGTGATTCTCTGTATGGCCTTCACGGTTTATCAATGTCATTCTTTGGTGAAAAATGGTCCTGTGGACCATAACACATTTCCAATCAGGGTCAGCTATCAAAATGGCACCCTTTTGCTGATAAATACAGATAACCTTTATTTTCTGGTTTATGGAACGGTTGACCTACCACCCTCTGCATAGTTTGTTATGCCTCCTGCGTGTCTTGGTGTGCTTCTTGTAAGAAGGCTGTATCCACTTTCTTAGCTCTGAAATAGTTGTCTACTCCTTTTTATCAAACTATTCAGTCCATGAATGTTCAGGAAGGTCATTCAAGTATTGGTCATTGCCTTGGTGTGTTGCTATTTATTCTGTCCTGTGAGTACAGGATGTATTTCGAGAATATCCCCTTATGTACAGCTCTCCATTTGCAACACATTCTTCTGAGCCAGTATGTTTGGTGATGCATTTGGCTCGATATTGCTAAAGGAAATAAAACAACGAGTCAAAAAGAGAAAGCAAACTTTTCAAATCAACAATTTTGGGCCCATAGTGGGCTCACAATAAGCATTATTTATGTATGAATTTACTGTGCATTTGTAAGGCGCTTATGCATCAAGGAATTGTGTTTCAAATAACCCACACAGCAAAGGGGAGTGAACAAGGGAATAAAACAAGACAATGCACTGAATTAGCAAATGATGAGCCAAGGGCAGAAGTTGTCATAAAAGACTTTGTAAACATTTGGAACGTGTAAGTGAAGAGAGAGAGAAGGGACAGGGGATGGGGCTAAGTGCTGGATGTTCCACAGAGGGGGAAGTGCCAGAGAGCTAGTTTCAGTGCAACAGGTAAGTGCAAGGCAGTGACCACTAGGTAGGAGAATGGTCACCCTCCAGTCCAATAAGTGGAGGCCTGTGATACAACACATTACAGTGGGTGCCCAAAGGCAAGTGCATGGGGAGGGCGTAGACTGAAGGTGACTGGACAGAAGGCCAGGACCCAGAAGGACACCAATCTCAGTGATTGAGGGGTGTAGCATGGGAGGAAAAGTGCAAAGGAGGAGGAGAAGCTTAACGACTTGAGCATTTTGCATAATTTGAGGGGATCTGGCTCAAGATGGAAAGGAAGGGTGAGGCTGTTCCAGAGGAGGGAGCCAGCCGAGGAAAGAGATCAGCCACTCGCTCGCTGCTTAGAGAAGCACTTGACAAGCAGAGAGTTGGATCCAAAGGATCAGAGAGATCTGGCGGGAGAGTATTTGGTGAGAGCAAGTTGTAGATAGTGTGGTCCCAGGCCCTAGACATCCTTATGGATGATGCAGAGGGATTTGAATTTGATCCTTGCAGTGACCGGGGGGCCAATGAAGAGATTTTAGGGCTGGAGGGATATGGTCCCTGGGCTTGAGGGCAAGGATAATTCTTGCAGCCCTATTCTGGATTAGATGGAGGGGTGGAATAGGAAGAGGGTAGATTAAGGCAGAAGCCGTTTCAGTAGTCCAGTCTAGAAAGCTCCAGAGCTATAGAAATTGTGAGCTTCTTGGGAAAAATGAGGAAAGGGAGTTTGCCTCTGAGGAGGTGGAGTTGGAAATGGGCCTTTTTGACAAGGTCCAGGATGTGAGGAAGGACAGAGAGAGAGGAGTTGAAGATGGCTCCAATGTTTTTGGCTTCAGAGGAAGGGGAGGGGGGAGAGCCGATAGATTGTGGCCAGGTTGAAGGCAGGAAAGAAGGAACAGGAGTCCCAATAGGAAAGATCTCAGTCTTTCTGGCATTGAGGCAGAGGTCCTTGGAGGCACACCAAGACTGAATAGCAGTCAGACAGTCAGGCATGGTAGAGGCAGTATGGAGTGGTTCAGAGGGAAGTTTGAAAAAGAGTAAGGTGTCATCTGCATAACACTGCAAGTTTGGGGAGAAAGTGGCGATAAGCTGAGCAAGCGGGCGGGATAGATGTTAAAGAGCCAGGGTGAAAGAATAGAGCCGTGGCAAATGCCTCAGGTGGAGATAGAGGTGGAAGAGGAGATAAAACCCAGGATAAAATGGGAGTGGCGGTCAGTGAGGAAGGAGGTCAGCCAGTCTAGTGTCTACTCCAATATACCCAGGGTATCATGGAGCCACCGTAATCGAAAGCAGAGGCGAGATCGAGTAAAATATTAAAAGCGGGTGAGTTAGAGTCAAGAGATGCAAGCAGTTCTTCACAGGATTTCAGGACAGCAGTTTCCTTTCCTCTGGATGCTCGGAATCCAGATTGATGGTTGTGTAAGCAACCAACGAGCTCAGTATGCTGTGTTAGTTGGTGAATGACCACATTCTCCAGACATTTCCAAAGAAAGGGAATGATAGAGGGGTTGTAAGCATACTGTATTTCCTATGTGCGAGATATAGGCTGTGTCTCGTTTTGATCTCCAGACAATTCAAACCACAATTGAATCTCCAATGAGCTCTCCTAGTGGGTAATAGGTGGTCAATCAAACAATCCTTTTGTTCAGTGCTATATCTTACTTTAACCCCTCCCCCCATCGGAGAGTGCACATCCATCCACATTTTCCATATGTCCAGGTGCTTTTCCCCATAAGCATTCTATTGGTATGCTGGGTGCCAAAATAGCATTTGCATGTTTGGGACATGTCCATAGGTATTCAGTTCACAATATCATACACATTAAAGACTGTGGTCCAGCATGGGGGATTCTGGCCTCACCTCATCCACAGTAAATCAAGTCTTCCTGGGATTTTTCACAGCATTTTTTGCAAGTCCATTGTGCTTGGGCCCTTTTTCCAGGGGCTTTCATCCGACCTTACCTTCTGAAATGAGGGACAGCCTCCATCTTTTCCAAGCTGTCACCCACGTCTGGGGCCTCCCCAACTTGCACTATATTGTGTTACCGAAGGAACTGCCACGCGTCATCAGGTGTGTCAAATGAGTGCCATTGTTTTTGATTCTGGAATCACCAGATTGCTGGGAATCATAGATAGTATCTGTGTTCCGTGTTCTTCAGGGGCTTGAACAGTGAATTTAATGATGTGCACCTCCTGGAGACTTCAATCGAGAAATCATTGAAGAACTGCATTGTTGATCCCACCTTTACTATAATTTCTTTTTTTAATCTAAACACATTCATCCCTGCTATCCTATGTCAGAAGTTGAGAAAGCGTGCTTTTATGATTCTGGGTCTCTCTTCTCTACCAGGTTTGGGGATCGGGGCTTGTGAGCTCTTTCAATTATATGTTCTTGTGCACTTTGTAACTACAAATTGGTCTACAGCAGGTCATATAAGAAGCCCTCTATATTGTAATGGTCCCCCACTATGCGTATGCTGTTCCTCCTTGAGACCTTTTGTTGGTCGTTGATCGTTGCTTTAAGACAGTGGATTTCTTTAATGGCCACATTCATTTCTGTTAAAACTGTATCATAAATATCCTCAACTGGGTGTTGATCTGGTTGTTAATATCCTTAATCACGTTCAAGATGTCCTGGACACTTGTATTTGTTTCCAGAATTTGCTGGTTCAACATTTTCATTTCCTGAAGAATGGCCTGAAGCTGTGAAGCAGTGTCCATCTAAGTGTGTTGCCTTGTAAGGTTGTGGCACCTAGGAGGTGTTTTTAGCCCTATGCCCTATGTGTTTGAATTATCTGGGTCAAAGTCTGTTAGATGGTCTAACATAATCTTTTGTTTTCCAGCTCTTTTATTCTAATTCTCTATGCTTTAAAGGGAAAACAATGCCCTCAGGTTGACACTCTTACTATCGATTTTCCAATGGCAACCTTTTTGGTTAGGATGCACCAGTCACCAACGCACAACAATAGCCATTGGGAGCCTCTGCAATAGTTGATAAACATCTGCAACTTCTAGTGCTGGTTCCCCAGCCTGGGATCTGTTTTCTTATCTTTCGTGTGGCTTCCCTTTTCATCTTGCCAGTACTGTGCATTACAGCCGCATCCACTCACCAAAATGTTGCTTCCTCTGTGTGTCAGATTTACCCTTCATGCATTTGGCCACTTTACAAGGGCAATTGATAGCGCTGGATGTGTGGATCTGACTCCTTCACGCTTTCAGCTTTGTAGTTGGACCCCGGTGTAATTGCGGCATCAGGAAATTTGCATGGGTCAAATTCCTCTTTATTCTCTGGCCATTTATGGTGACAATCGGTCTCTGGCTCTGAGCGTTTGTGCTCCAGCATCACCGCTCGCATGCTAGCTCTTCTCTTTATCCCGCTGATCGCTGGATCTGCTTTTTGCTGTGGCCTCAGACCGTTCCATCATTTAGGATTCTAGATGGCCCAAGTGTTCGACCCTTCTCATCCTTCTGTTCTCAGGCATCTGTATCTCTGATGGCAAACCTCCCTGTTTCGTTTTAACTGGTCATGTTCAGTCTGTCTCTGAGTCAGGAGCTCTTCTAGAGAGCAGCCTTCTTGCCCAGGCTCTCAAGCACCCCCACATCCCCCTGACCCCGGAGTGGGACCTGTTTGCATGACAGAAACAATTAACAATTCTCACTCATCTGAAAAAGACCCCACAAACATACACCTAAGACCTGCTAGGCAAGAAAGTCTTCCTGACAAGTGTGGTTAGGGTGTGCGAAGCAGAGAGATGACCACCCCTGGGGATATGCTAACTAAACCAAAGTCCAATATGAAAATGTAAAGCCATGCCCTGGGTTGGGACCAACCAGACTATCTGTGTAACAGATGCATACATACAAAACATGCTTGAGTTATTTTAGGACAAAGCAAGGATCCAAAGTGGGAGTGAAAGCCCTATGTAAGGAAGGGCTTATGGAAGAATTTAGAGTCCAGAGAATGAGATTATTTGGAATCGGATGATGAAGTTGATGAAGAGTATAAGAGAGCTGGTGCAATAGACTGGTGGTTACGAGGAGGGGGAAAAGGCTTATGCTAGGGCTTGTGGAAAGCAAGTCCTGGAGGACTGGGAAGAGGATGGGGAGAGAAAGATTGAGAATCCTGCCTGTGAAGACAGGATCAGGAAACTGAGGAGAGAAAGATCCTTCTGGCTTTGAAAGTAAAACACAGGAGTCTGTGTAGAGAGATATTTACAGATGATTGGGAACAGGAACACCATGTAAGCCTGGGAGAGGCAAGACAGGTTGGAGAAAGAGAGAAACAAGAGGATGGGGAGAGAAGGTAAGACTAATCCCCAGAGGGTCCTCCATTTGTAATCTTATTCTCTGATGTTCTCATTGTTTCTGTGCATGTTCCATATTTTGTGTTGTTCGTTTTTTGTTATTTGTACAACTCTGTTTGTATTGACTATTGTTTGTTGTTGTCCTGCGCCCCTAAGCCGTTGGGTACCACGGTGCGGATTATAAATGATTAAACATCAACATAATGCTCCAGCTTTATTATCATATGAAGTCGGAAAAAAGAGGATATTTTGATAGAAGGTAAAGAGGAGTTGATCAGGAAGTCAAGGTGGAGGTTGTAAGAGGAACCAGCAAAAAAGAGGTTGAGGAATCTAGTCCTGAAAGTAAAAGTGCCTAAGGAGTAAGAGGGGTCTTAGGGGAAGGTGGTGAAAAAAAAGGAGATGGCAAAAAAGAAGGGTGCACGGAATGAAAAGATGAAGCAGAAAATCAGGAGAAGTAGAGGAGAGGAGCAGGAAATGATGATCATCAAAGAACAGACAGAAAAGGAGACTGACAAAAGATACACATGGAAGCCTGAGACGGTGTAAACATGAGCCCAAGTTAAAGCATCAATAAAGTGTAGGGAAACATTAAATGATTGTGAAGGAAGGAAGGAACAAGTTAATGTCCACCAGCATCAAGCTTGTGGTGAGGAGTTTGAGAGGAGAGAGATATTTTGGTCTGTAGGGCTATAAAACCAGCTCTATAGGACAGGGAGGTGTTGGGAAGCCTAGACAAGAGTCCATGAAGCCCTTAGGGTGACCTCATTTCTTCATGTGGCTCTGAGCCTTATTTGAAAGCCACCTCCAGCACAACATCAACTACAGAATCCACCATCACACTCCAGTGAAGATTTAAGTCCCTGGAGGCATGCTCACCATTACCCACTAGCTGTACAAGGACATCTTCAGGAGAGCTATTACCTCAAGAGACATGTTGAATGGACTGCAACTATAAGAAAAAAAAACAAGAAACACATTTTGCTTGGGACATTTTATTTGGGGCATTGAGCCAGCATTTGGTTTTTGCTTGTTAAAGATGTTGGCAAAGACTTGGAATCAGGTCTAACATGAACCAAAATAACATTTACTTTCAATTTTTTGGAACCTTCTTGAGAGACCCTCACAGATAATTTATTGCATGACCATCTAGGTCATGTTTCAGTTATTTTTTGCACACTCTTGACCCTGAGTGAATTGCTTTAATTAATTTGATTTACCTTAATCAATCCCTGTTGGGAAACACATTCTATTTTTCACTCATGTCTTACCCACCATACTGTGTGACATTGGGACATGGTGATTTACAGGTGGTGTTTTGTGCCATCAGGACTACCTGTAAATGACCTAAGTAGGAACAGCAAACCCTGTCTGTGGCCACATCTGATTAGCGCCTGCAGCATTATTGCATCACGTATCTCAGAGTTGTGGATTGGAGACACTAACTTAAGTTAGATCCCCGATTCCAAGCATTCTGTTTGGTCAGTGTCTGTAGTATAGTTTCTAAAACCAAGTCTAGCCAATAGTTAATCTTGCTCTCCCTCTCTTTCTCTACCTGTGCTCTTTTTCTCTCTCTGTCTATCTCTCTTTCCTTCTCACTCTGTCTCACTCTAAGTGTTGGTCTCCTTCTCCTTTAAGGTGGGGACCGGCCTATTATTGGGAAACATACATTGTCATTGTGTGTATCGATCAGGAATGTAGCCATCACATTGAGGGCACATTGTCCATTTGCTAGAGGAAGTGTGAAAAGGTTCAGACCTTGTAAAAGGTCAGGATACATGATCTGTGGTCAGCATTAAAAAATAAGCATGTCCTTGGTGCTCACAGAAGAAGCAAGTAATTGATTTTAATTAGAGCAAACCCCTTTCCAAGAAGGAAGGACATGATGATAGACAAAATGGTGCACCTTTTCATCAAAAGTAGCTACTAAATATAAAAGGATATTGTTTAATTGTAATACAATTGTAATGTGGCATAATAATTTGCTTAATGTTTGCAATTCTCGTTTCTAATGATAACTTTCTGAATACACTATATTCATAATAATAATGTTATTCTTGTCTTTCATAGTCAAAGCACACAATCAAAATATCAAAGTAAAAAAAAAAGAAACATATGCATAACTTTCTGGTAGAATGCTTCTTTCCAACATCGACAGTCTGATGCACTCCTATTGTGCTCTTTCAAAATTCTATGGAAAAGAAACAAATAGTACCATTGGGAATTTCCACCAGATGTGCTTAAAATTATGGAGCATTTGGGCAACTAAAGAATGACAAAACATTTTTTTTTAATATTTGACAAGTATATATTTGATTACATGGTTGTGTGTTTGATTCACTAAGTAAATAATGCACACTGGATTTGGTGTTCATTTGGTGTTCATTTCATTGTTTCACAAAACATGTCCTATCATTAAAGTGTTTGCAATCATGAACCAGATATATTAATTTGGACAGCCCCAGCATTTTGATTTAAGGATACAATGGTTGTGACATGTGTCATTCTGTTGACATGTGAGGACCTTTCTGCTGCTTTGGACGAAGCTTCCAAATACATTAATGATTTCAATGCAATAATTGCCCTCTTGTGGGATAAAAATATAGACATACAATACATTGCAGACAATTTCCCTGCATGTTAAAGATATGTCACAGCCTATCTCACCAAAGCTGAGAAAACAAAGCTAAAAGACATCTGGGATGACATATCATCTGACAAAACTCTGTCACGAAAATTGTAAAGCTTCGGTATAAAAATGATCTGCCATAGAAGGTGCTATGAAACTGCAGGTTTAACAGGTTCAGCCTTATTTGGCTAATCTAAACACATTGGGGATAAATGGAGACAAGACGGAAATCATGATACTGGGTCAACAGAGCACCCTAGACAAACTGGACACACTGTACGCTAACTTCTCCATTGACATTTCCATCATCCCTGTCTCCACAGCGGTAAAGACTCTGGGAGTATACATAGACTCCTCTCTTTCTATGAACAGACAAGTCAGCGCTATCACCTCCTCATCTGCCCACACCACCAAACTCATAAACGCCATCAAGCCTTACCTCTCCAAACCCAACTGCCTCTCCATAGCCAGAGCAACCATTGGAGCCAAACTGGACTATTGCAATGCCCTCCTAGCGGGCACATCAGCAAAAAACCTAAACAGACTCCAAGTTACACAGAACAATGCGCTCCGGGCTGCTCTCAGCATCCCAAGAAGAGAGCATATCTCCCATGCCAGACTTTCAGCCCAATGGCTACCGGTTAAAGAACGAAATGCACTCAAAATCCTCACCCTCACCCACAAATGCCTCTCTCTCTCCGCCCCGTCCTACCTATCAGAGACCATCTCCAAACCCTCCTCCGCCTGCCCCACCAGAACGCAATACACCAACCTACTCTGCATCCCACGCATCAAAAAAGCCAAAGCCGGTGGCCTAAGCTTCCCCTACATTGCCGCCAAGACCTGGAACGCTCTCCCTGCAGACATTAGGGCAGAAAACTCGCTCTCGATGTTTCGTAGGAAACTGAAGACCTCTTTCCTTGCACTATAATGTGACCCAGGCGAATCCTTGTAAATATATTGCATTGCTACTGTACAAACACCATATCTCCGACTGTAAATAATGTATTCCTTGTTAATATTGCTTTATTGTATTGTCTTATTTGTAACCAAGATATGTCTGTAACAAGCGCCACGATGCCCCCGGGCTGACGTGCGCTCTACAAATCGGAATAAATAAATAAATACACGGACGGCAGTAACCATGGCGCTATTAGCACCATGGTTGCCGCCAGTATTTTACCGATTCCGCCTTGGTGAATGGGGGAATTACCGCCCCATTCCAAGGTTGGCGGGGCGGTAATTCCCCATTCACCAAGGCCCTTCCCCATTCCCATTTGAGCCCCCATAGGGCTCAATGGGAATGGGGAAGGAGCAAATAATTGTACCGCTATTTGCCCTGAAGTCCCTCAGCGGGTCCCTTCCTTAACGTGTGGTCTGGCCACACGTTAAGGGCGGGACCCACTGAGGTACCTCGTAGTATGGCGCTAAGGAATTGCCGCATCGGTGCCCTTACCGGTGCCGGTAATCCCTTAGCGCCATCCGTGTAATGAGGGCCATTGTCTGGATAAACCTTGGTCCAGCTTGATCCTGCAAAAGAGTGTTAAAATCCTACCAAGATATAGAAACAATAGCCACAAATGATTGCAACAGCCAGGACATTAAAAAAAAATACTGACACATACTACTCAAACCGAAGTACTGCTTTGGAAAACATCTGCCTGTAAGACATAGCCCAAAACTACTCCTGCAATAACAATGTCACACCAGATGAGACAACTGGAAAATATACAGTCTCACATTGTGAAGGAAGCCTAGTGAAACTTACCAAACACAACCTAATTAATCATATAAAGTTATCATTTACATCTCTGCAACATATAGAACTTTGTTAAATGCCCCTACTGCAACTTTTCAAATCTTGGAGAAAAGACGAAGAATTATTAGGTGACCATGACTCTTTTGGCGCTGCACTTAAAGCAAATGAAAACATAACAAATGTCAAATAATACAAAGAAATGTTGGACAATGAACGCCAACAAAAAAATAAATTGAAGGTCTACTAGATAAAGACAATCCTGAGGTCAGTCAAACTTCCCATACAGGAAGCCAAGAACTACTTGGAGAACCATTCATTTTAAATGAAGCATAAATAGCCATGAATGAGGTAGAAAATACCACGTATCAATAGAAACAATCTGAAGATGACTTCAAATCACACCTTAATGATGAACAGCTCACCATTCATCTAGAAGGCACTAAACAAATTTAACACAATTTTAAACATGAAGCTAAAACCTGTAGCTGTACAAATTATGAACCTCTTCTCTTGTATTTAAGTGGTGAAGCTGGTTCTGGTAAAACGTTCTTAATTAAAATCTTCAGCACATTTCTGCATGACTTAAAAAACATCAACCTTTCATCTGTTGTAACAGCACCCACAGGTTTAGCTGCCTACAATTTAGGAGGTGTAACTTTACACCGACTGCTGCTCCTCCCAGTTGAACACCAAAACAAATTAAAATACTGCACATTATCAGCAGAAGCTGCTACTGAAGTATGCATAATTCAGAAACAAATGAAAGTGCTCCTGACAGATTAAGTAAGCATGGTTTACAACCTCATGTTGGATTTAATTCATTTCAGAATGCAAGAAGTTCTAAAAACTGACTACGAAGAACTGTTTGGAGGAAAACATGTTATTGTTTTCAGAGACCTCCTATAGATAAAACCAGTAAAATGTCAATCTATTTTCAAAACATTATCATACAAACAATGCTGTAGCACACTCGGCAGCATTGGAAATGTAAATCTATGGCAAAATATTCGCTTCAGAGAACTAACTCAAAACATGTGTCAGTCTGCAGATCTCACCTATGCTAACATTTTAAAAAGCATTAGAACTGGTATGCTTGCTAAAGATGCACAGTCGTTCTTAAATACTAGACTAATCCATGAGCTATATGGGCAACTCACATCTTATCCTGATGTTATGGAACAATTAACTCAATAAAATATAAAATGAATGTGCTTAATGTCAACCCTTGCAAGCTGTAGTAAATTCAATGATACAATGTTGAAAAAAGAAATGCAACCCATACTGCATATCAGCTCTACAGACAAACTAGAAGGGCACGGCATGACACTTCCTATATTTCAACAAGCAACAACACAACTAACTGTAGTCCCAACACAGCTGGATTAGAAAAAGTATTAACTCTGTGTCTAAACTGGAGAATAATTCTAAACTGGAGAACACGATTTAGTCAATGGAGCAATTGGTACAGTTGTTGACTTCTAAACATATCCACATGACAACAAGATTCAGTTTGTCAACATCCACTTTGTAAACTTGCAGTTGTTAGAAAAATAGGTAGCCCAATAGCATGTTTCCTTCTTTTTAAAGACATGTACATAAGCAGTGAACAATTCTCACTATCACGTGCATATGCTGTCACTATTCAAAAATTGCAAGGTCTAACCCTAGATCACACATTCATTGATATTGGCCGCAGAGTCTTTAAAGAAGGAATTAGTTGCATATCCCCTTCATGTCTGCATACACTCAATGGTCTATTCCTAGTTAACTTTGATGTCAACGTCTATATGGCTATAGTCAACGCTGACATTCCTTGCATCCTAGAATACCACAGGCTACACCACTATCTAGATATGTACCCTGTACCTTTAAAAAGAAAAGCTTTAAAAATAAAGCAAAACAAACAGAACATATAACAGAATTCCCAACTGTAACATTAAAGAAACAAAGAAAAACTGTGGCTCCATCAAATAATACAACCACAACACTGTTGAGTCCAAAATGAGCTGCACGTCCATCAGAATACAAAGAGACAAATGTCTCTTCTCAAAAAACAATTGCAGGCCCACCAAAGGAAATAGAGCCACAACTCTCAAGTCCATTTTAATTCAGCAACACAACTGGCATACATTGATATGGAAATGTAGCAATACATCTTCTCTTCCAATTGCCACCAATTATTCACAACATTTACTTAAATGGCTCAGACCAGTTTGTGTTTGTAAATGCACATCCTTCATAGAAATGCCACAAATAATCCTGACAGCCCTTACTGTGTTCAAGGTATAAGGCAATAATTGGACTACTGTGCAGTAATGGTTAAATTCACCCTAAACACACAGGAATATCCACACAAATTCCTAATGTACTTACTACTATGTATTGGAAACCAAAAACATCCCATGAATCAAATCTTCCAGATTTCATCAGCTTGGAAACATACATGCACTCTCTGCAACCATGTTTCACAAGACCACATCACTGATGTACGATTTGTGTATGTATCCAAACCAAATTCTGAATCCATTCCATTTCACCAGCATCTGCAGAATGCAATTATAGCATATCATGCCATTTTTGTAATTCAGACAATCGTTCCTACATACAAATAAACTCACATGGCCAATATGCGATACTAATTCTTCTAAAGTACAATGCAGATGGTACCAACACCAACTGTAAGCTTGCTAGGTTCACACACGGCCAAATACCTCTTGGCAAGACAACCTTCACAACAGTGGGCAAAATCTATCCCACTGGTGCTGCAACCACTTCAGGCCACTATACGGCATATGTAAAAAAAAAATGGCTGGTTTGAATGTACAACACCTCTGTTACTACAAAACATAGGTTACCAGCACATCTAACAAATGCGTACTTAATACTCCTTCACCCCAAATGTTGTCACAAAATTGTAGCACAATAAACAGTTAGAATATGCCAACATTCCCTTAATTACAACACACTTTAAACAAACATACTATCACACTTACACTCACATAATTATAATATATATGTTTTAATCCTCTGGATTTTTTTTCTTTTTTTCCCAATGACCCAATGATTTTTGCATGCCAATACAACAAAACAGTGTTGCACACACTAGGTACTACGGTTGTACCAAACATAGTACATAGAATGCACTGTTTATGAGGGTCCAAAAAGTAAATGTATATGTACAACTGTATGCAATTAAAAGCTTTTATACTATACTGCTTGAAAGATTATACTGTTTTTTTCACAGAAAAAGAACCAGAGATTCCAGCTTTATTACTGTGTCCAACTAACTAAGCATACCAAGTATTATACTATTTGTTATTGTCACAAATAAACAAATACATAATCCATACGCACTACCCTTAATTCTACTACAATAATACATACCATATTCACTTCAATTATCTCATTCCACAATATTACATATACTATGTACTCTCCCTACAGCACCTATAATTACTGTCCACAAATTACTATACTATGTGTTGCCAGTGGCTGTAGGCCATGCCCCCAAGAATGTGGCCACTTCCCACAACCACCAAAATAGAATAAAACCATATAACAAGAACATACAATATACCTTCAAATAACAAGACTTGCCCTGAACCCCTAGCAATCCAAATGATGTCTGTGGACACAAAATGTGACCGCAGACTCGCTGGTACCTGCACACCTTTTTTCACTGGTGTCCCACAGGGGTCTAACCTTTCTCCCTGCCTGTTCAACCAATACCTGGCACCTCCTTGCCCACCGCATCACTGTTCTCTGCCCCAGCTTTCAGTGCTATGCGGATGACACCCAGCTCATTTTCAGGCTACCCTTGGCCTCCTCCTCTCCCTCACTCATCTCTGACTGTCTGTCTGCTATCCAGGAGTGGTGTGCCGCCAATGACCTCTGCTTTAATGCCAGTAAGATTGAGATTCTCCTCATTGGCACACCCACTCCCTCCTTACCTGTAGCTCTCTGGCCGGCCTGTCTTGGCTCTCTTCCTGCTCCCACCTGCAAGGCTAAAAGCCTTGGGGTCATCTTCGACTCCACACTCTCCGTCTCTCCTCAAATCTCTGACATCGCTAAGAAGTCACACTACCAGCTGCACCTCGTGAGAGGTATTCTACCTTTCATCTCTTTCCCCAGAAGCTCACTTTCTCCAGAGCTCTGGATCTCTCTATGCTGGACTACTGCAACAGCCTCTTTCTAAATCTGCCTGCTTCTACTCTCCGCCCTCTGCAACTTATCCAGAACAGGACTGCGAGACTTGTCCTTGGCCTCAAGCCAAGGGATCATATCTCTCCAGGACTGAAATCTCGGCACTGGCTCCTAGTGGTTGCAAGGATTAAGTTCAAAACCCTCTGAATTGTCCACAAGGCCTTCTGGGGCCTGGAGCCTCTATACCTTCAACTCTCTCTTCCTAAATATCTTCCTTCTCGAGCTCTTCGCTCATCCGCCTCCAACTCCCTCAGGGTCAGTCACTTCTCCAAGCAACAAGTTGGTGGTAGATCTCGTTCCTCGGCTGGTGCCTCCCTCTGGAACAGCTCCCTGCCTCCCAAAAACGTGAGGAGAACCATCTCAGGTTCCACAAGCATCTCAAAACCTTTCTCTTTGCTTTTGCCTTTTCTCCTCCTCTCCTCTGCTGACCTCCTAGCTGTAACTGGAACTGCACTGGCTACCTGGACACTCTCTGATCTCGGGACCAGGTCCCTCCACTACCAGCGTCTCACACCAGCACTGCCCACCTGTCAACCCCCACACTTTGGGACTGTTTCTGTATCCCTACAGTCCCCCTCCCAGCCTGTGGCACCTGTTGTCTGCACTTATCCATGCACTTGCCACATGCTGGCCGCTACTTACTTATTGTTATCATCTTTGCCATGTACTGCACTGTCCCTGCCCCCTTCCAAAGCACTTGTACGATCTGAATGACACCTGGCCTAGTAGGATCGTTAAAGCAGAAAACACACACCGACTGTTGCTAGTCGGTAACCCTCTGCTGCACTCCTAGTTGGAACAAGTCCCAAGTGAAAGTTATACCTTGTATATGCTTAAGGCTCCAAGTATGGAATGTAAGATATACAGGGACGGAAATCAAATTGTTACAGAATTATAATTGGTTTTTGTCTAATATTCAAAAGACTAAAAGTATATCTGGGGCTCTGTCAATCTGACAATCTGCAGACAAGAAACCATCAAGCTGAGAGTGGACAGATATAAAGTAGACCCAGTAGGCAATATAACAGAACATAATCAATTTAATTGATAACATACAACTCCATTGGAGTGTGTTAATACTAATCGCATTCACAGGTAAGTTTGTACCGGTCAATAGTTCAAAAAACCAAAGACAAAATCCAATTTGAGCTGAAGACAAGAGACAGAGATCCTACTAGGCCAGGTGACATTGAGATCGCGCAAGTGCAGGGGGGGGAAAGTGTGAAGGAAAAGGGGATGGGACAGTGCAGTACATAGGATAACAGTAAGATAAATAAAGATAATAATTAAAAGTGAGGCCAGCAGGTGGCAAGTGCAAGGGTAAGTGCAGACATCAGGTGTCAAGAGCTAGTCGGGGCTGTAGGGATACAGAACAGTCCACAAGTGCAAGGGTTGCCAGGGGGGCAGTGCAGGTGTGCATCTGGCGGGCAGGGGACATGGGCCCGAGATCAGAGGGTAGCCAAGTAACCAGTGCAGTTTCAGATTCAGCCAGCAGATCAGCAGGGGAGTAGAGGAGAGAAATCAGAAGCAAAGAGGAAGGTCTTGAGCTGCTTCCGGAACCAGAGATGGTTCTCCTCAAGCTTCACAGAGGGGCCAGGAGCTGTTCCAGAGGGAGGACCCAGCAGAGGAAAGATCTACCACCAACTTGCTGCTTGGCGAAGTGACTGACCCTGATGGGGTTGGAGGTGGATGAGT
Source organism: Ambystoma mexicanum (assembly GCF_040938575.1). Classification (NCBI taxonomy): domain Eukaryota; kingdom Metazoa; phylum Chordata; class Amphibia; order Caudata; family Ambystomatidae; genus Ambystoma; species Ambystoma mexicanum. The sequence continues at coordinate 209,753,252 of NC_090932.1, forward strand.
GAAGAGTTTGAGGAGGAAGATATTTTGGAAGATTGAGTTGAAGGTATTGAGATCCCAGACCACAGAAGGCCTTGTGGACAATGCAGAGGGTTTTGAACGTAATCCTCACCACCACAGGGAGTCAGTGCAGAGGTTTCAGTCCTGAGGAGATAAGATCCCTGAGCTTGAGGCCACGGACAAGTCTCGCAGTCCCGTTTTGGATGAGTTGCAGAGGGTGGAGAGTAGAGGCAGGCAGATTTAGAAAGAGGCTTTTGCAGTAATCCAACCTAGAGAGAACCAGAGCTCTGGAGTCAGTGAGCGTCAGTCGGAAGGAAAGGAAAGGAAGAATACCTTGAAAGAGGTGTAGCTGGTGGCGTGACTTCTTAGACATGTTATAGATGTGCGGAGAGAAGGAAAGTGTGGAGTCGAAGATGATCCCAAGGTTTTTAGCCGCACAGATGAGAACAGGAAGAGGGCCAAGCGAGACCAGCCAGAGAGTGACAGGAAAGGAGGGAGCAGGTGTGCCGATGAGGACAATCTCGCACTTACTGGCATTAAGGCAGAGATCATTGGTGGCACACCACTCCTGGATAGCAGACAGACAGTCAGAGATGAGAGAAGGAGAAGAAGAGGCGGAAGGGAGCCTGAAAATGAGTTGAGTGTCATCCACATAGCACTGAAAGTTGGGGCAGAGAGGGGCAGTGCAGTGGGCAAGAAGTGCCAGGTATTGGTTGAACAGCCAGAGAGAGAGAGGTTAGACCTGTGGAGAACACCACAGGTAGAGATCGATATAGAGTAGAGCAAGGGCCCAAGTTCGACCTGGGAGAGCCTGAGTGGTGCTGCCCAGGTTCTCAAGGAGATGGTTGAGCAGGATGGCATGGTTCACCATGTCAAAGGCAGAGGAAAGATCAAGTAAGATGATGACATATGGGGTGTTGGAGTCGAGGTTGGAGAGCAGGACTTCACAGATGTTTAGGAGAGCAGTTTCTGTGCTTCTGTCAGCTCTGAAGCCAGACTGATGGTCATGGAGACAACCAACAGATTCAGTGTGAAGATTAAGCTGGGAGATGGCCAGCTTTTCCACGAGTTTGCCCAGGAAAGGAGTGATGGAGATCTGACGATAGTTAGCCGGGCAAGAAGGTTTGTTAGAGGGTTTCTTAAGAAGAGGATGAACAAGGGGGTGCTTCAGGGGGGAGGGGAAGACTCCAGTGGCAAAGGAGTGGTTGCAGAAGTTAGCCAGAGCAGGAGCCAGGGTGTCAATGTGGTCCTTGATGGTTTTGGAGGAACAAGGGTGAACCTGTTTTGACAAGAGTTTCATAGACCAGACTTGTCTGGAAACCTCATCTGAGGAGAATGGGGGAAAGGCAGAGTAGGAGGGAGGAGAGGGGGCCGCAAAAGAGCCGTAGGAAGAGCAGGTGTTAGGGGGATGAGGGAGAGAGGAAGAGACCTAGAGAGAACTAGAGCTCTGGAGACAGTGAGCTTCAATGGGAAGGAAAGGAAAGGAAGAATACCTTGGAGGAGGTGCAGCTGGTAGCGTGACTTCTTAGAGACGTCATAGATGTGCGGAGAGAAGGAAAGTGTAGAGTCGAAGATGACCCCAAGGTTTTTAGGCTCAAAGGTGTGAAAAGGAAGAAGGCCAAGCGAGGCTGGCCGGAGTGTGACTGGAAATGAGGGAGACGGTGTGCCGATGAGGAGAATCTTGGAAATTCTTGCATTAAGGCAGAGATCATTGGTGGCACACCACTCTTGGATAGCAGACAGACAGTCAGAGATGAGAGAAGGAGAAACAGAGGTGGAAGGGAGCCTGAAAATGAGTTGAGTGTCATCCACATAGCACTGACAGTTGGGGCAGAGAGGGGCAGTACAGTGGGCAAGAAGTGCCAGGCATTGGTTGAACAGCCAGGGAGAGAGGTTAGACCCGTGGGGAACACCACAGGTAGAGGCAGAGATAGAGGAGAGCAAGGGCCCAAGTTCGATTTGCGAGGGCCTGAGTGGTGATGCCCAGGTTTTCACAGAGATGGTTGAGCAGGATGGCATGGTTGACCGTGTCAAAGGCAGAGGAAAGATCAAGTAAGATGATGACACATGGGGTGTTGGAGTAGAGGTTGGAGAACAGGGCTTCACGGATGTTTAGGAGAGCAGTTTCCGTGCTCCTGGCAGCTCTGAAGCCAGACTGATGGTCATGGAGACAACGAACAGATTCAGTGTGAAGATTAATCTGGGAGATGGGCAGCTTTTCCAGGAGTTTGCCCAGGAGAGGAGTGATGGAGATTGGACTGTAGTTAGCCGGGCAGGAAGGGTTGGCAGAGGGTTTCTTAAGGAGTGGATGCACAAGGGAGTGCTTCGGGGGGGGGGGGGAGACTCCAGTGGCGAAGGAGTGGTTGCAGAAGTCAGCCAGAGCAGGAGCCAGGGTGTGACTGTGGTCCTTGATGGTTTTGGGGAACAGGGGTGAACCTGTTTTGACAAGACTTTCACAGATCAGACTTGTCTGGAAACCTCATCTGAGGAGAACAGGGGAAAGGCAGAGTAGTAGGGTAGAGATGTGGCCGCAGACGGGCCATAGGAAGAGCAGGAGTTAGGGGGATGAGGGAGAGAAGAAGAGAGAGAGGACAGGATGTCCTGAGTTTTAGAGATGAAATGAGAGGCCATGGCCGTGCAGAGGGCCTGGGTGGGGACAGGAGAGGTAGAGACTGCAGCTGGAATGGCCAGTTCCTTGTAGATTTTAAATAGTTCAGTCGAGTTGTTAGATGCCGCAGAGAAGCGGGCTTCAATGTGGGCTCTTTTCTTGGTGCAGACAGAGAGCCAGTATTGCCTTTGGAGCCGGTAGCAGGCCAGTTTGTCAGTGGTTGGATTACCGCCCATCCTAGCAACCGGTGCACATATTCCAAAAGTTGCACATTGATTACTACTTTGGAACAATATGACAACTTTAGAATATGTGTCCCGTACCGAATATGTCAAAAAAGCTTTGTATGACATTTTCGGTACTTAACGCCATGTTCAGAATCGGGTCCTGAGAAGTTATAGCAACCATTGTCTTTCTGACACACCCTGAGCTCATTACAGTTTACTTTGACAATAAACTATATGCAGTCTAGGGGCAAGACAAAGATATCTTGTACTTCAAAGACCCAGATACTAGACTCCACATATCACAAAACCAGGAAGTACAGCTTAGGAACTCCCGGAATAATTACAAAGGACATTTGACTTTGGTTGTGAATGTAGTCTAGGCTAAGTTTGAAGCACTTAGTGTGTTTTTTTCTTCTCTTTTGAAACAGTAAGTCGTAAAGTGAATTATAACTGACATGACAATTGAGACTTTGATTTAGGCATTAGAAGCTGCATGAGATTTTCAAAAACTGCACGTTATTGAGAATAATAATTGTTGTACTGTATGTTCCTCTTTATTTATTTTCTTTTTAACCAGAACATTATTAATTTCTTTTATGTACACAAAATATTTAAAATATATTTGTATGTTTGCTTTGAGCTCTTTATCCTTTATATGATCAAGGCCATACATGTAAAATAATTGTGAGTGCTTCTCCCAAGTTTCTTTGTCCTCCAATTGCTCAAACTAGAGGTCAGGACAAGGAAAGAATACGACTGTGCATCCACAAACAAGTGGACTGTCACAACTCAGTCATTTTCTTTTTAACTTTGAAAAACGGATAGGGGCACACCTTTGTTTGATATACTAATAAACTATATGTGGCTGTTTTAAAATAATCTTGCCACTTTTGAATAGATATCAGATGAATAAGGTTTTAATGCATTGACCATATCATAGAATAACCTAAAACAATGTTGCTCAATGTCATTTGAGATGCAGATGTCATAGCAGGTTAACAAATATGTTGTATCTCGATTTCATTGAATCCAACCAGACACTATACAACATCCTAAATGTAATAACTCCACACTGTGCAGTCACCACAGAAAAAATATTGCATTCATAATTCTCTTCAGTAATTTCACACACTCACCAAGGCATCTAGTTGTTTTGCTCTGTTCACAGGGCTGTGACAGGACCGAGCATCAAAATAGCTGCATACCCCGCAGGGCAGAATCCACACAAGAATATCAGTGAAAGGTATGCTCAAGAATGGTCTAAAAGCGGACTGAAAAGGATCCTCCAGAAAGTTATTTAACTTGGGTGTAATTATGGCCTCTACAACTTTCATGGGAAACATGAACAGTGAGATAAAATGAACATTTTCTGGGGATGTGGGTTTTACGGTAGGCTTTTTTTAAAATAGGGGTCACTAAGGAATGACTAAGAACTGATTTAGTAACACTTTGTTTCAACGAGGAATTCAAAGCCAAAGTCATGAATGGAGTTAGCTCACACTTATCTTTTTTAATACTTCCAATGGGTTAGGATCCAGTGATTAACAAGATTTTATCTGTACAATGTTTGCACAAATTTGATACTCAGTCGTTAAGTGGAATATCGAGAAAGGCACATCATTGAAAGGACATATAGATATTGGTGGAGAGGGAACAGTTACTATCGCCCCTTCAGAAGCAGAAAGGTTTCTGCTGATATTAACTATCTTTTCAATACAAAACCCTTACAGAGAGTCACAAAGAGTCTGAGAAGGCACAACTTTGTAGGGAACTATGCTCGGAGATGATAACTCCCTTACTATGGAAAATTAATCTTCAGGATGATTTAAAGCCCCAGAACTTCACATAGTAAAATATGTATTTAGCCTTTTTAATGGGATTGCGATATTTTTAGATTACATGTTTTCAGCAAAATCTTATCCTCCAGTCGATAGACTGAGCACGTGATCTGCTCTGCTTCCTTATACCAAAGCTCAAGGGGGCTTAAAGAGGCTGTGAACCACGGTGAAGAGTATCTTCATGGCCTGCTGTCTTTGTTCACTGGGGCCAACTCATCCACCACGGTTGTGAATGAGTCTTGAAGTGTAACTAGAGAATCATGGGCAACCAGGAGAAGAGACTGCTCACATTGTTCCCAGATATGTGACGTCAATACAGAGAGATCCACTTGTCTCCAAGAACGTCGAGATTGAGCTGGCGGTCTGACTACCATCAGGATTTGAGGGACTATGGGGGTCATTACGACCCAGGCGGTAAGTACGCCAACTTTACCACCATGTGTTTACACCATGGTGGATGGCGGATTTACTGCCCCATTCCAAGGTGAGTGGGGCGGTAAATCCCCATTTCCCATTTTACCCTTCCCCATTCCCATTTTTGCCCCATAGGGCATAATGGGAGTGGGGAGGGCGCTAATTACGCCACCGTAAATTACGGTGGCGTAATTAGCACCAAGGCGGTTTAGCGCCATGGATTTTAACGGCTGCTAGAAGCAGCCGTTAAAATCGGAATCAGGCGTTAAGGGTTAACGACGGCGTTAACCCTTAACGCCTGAGTTGTAATGAGGCCCTATTACTTTAAATGGTAGTATCATGTGATCTGACTAACCCACAGGCAAACAGGAATGAACCCTCACTGATTTATCTGCAGGAAAAGATTAGATCAAGGGTTTGTCCCTTAAATTGAGAGGAACCATAGACAAATTGGAACAGATGGAAGTCCACAAGGGAGGTGATGAGCTTCAATGCATATAGGTCATATGATTCATTGGATCAAAGAAGTCTCCCACAACATATAAACAAGCATATTTCAACTGTAAATCAGCAATCTGATCAGAAAAAAAGTCTCAGCAAACATCGGATCTAACCTACAGGGGTGGGGGCAATGAACAATTAAGAAATGTATTGCGCGTGTAGGTGAGGGGGACATCCGAACCAGGAGATGATAGCAGTTGATAGTCACCAATGAGCAAGTCTATGGTGGTGATTTAGCAAAAAGAGCAAACTGCATACATGGGACCGCCTATGTTAGCAATGTAATGCTTTTGGGTCACTTGCATGCAATTTTGTATCATTTACAAAGCCAAGTGTAATTGTGAAAACTAAATCAAGGCGAAATCACCTTTTCTCTTCGTGTTTGCATTCCGTTTTGTAAAAAAATGTAATACTGCCTGCTCATTACGATTTGAGGGAGGCATTTTATAACAGATTCGTATGGAATCCACCTGTTATTCACAAGGTGCAAATATGAGAGGAATTTCATAAGAATCCACTGTTTTATTTTGCAACCACATGAAAATCTCATGCAGGCATAACATGCTGTACTCTTCCAAGACAGAGGAGTACAACAAGGCACTGAGGCATATTACTGTTTGCTCACTTCCTACACCTTGGAAAGGAGTGTAAATGTAAGGCATACACGGCTTACACCTTGCTTTTACGCTTTACTTTTGCATCCACAGCATTGACAATAGCCCCATATGTGCAGTCCTGCTGTGCAACATGAAATTGCGGTCGAGATACGTATAGGATACCATCATGAAACACATGGTGTACAGACACATTATAAATACCCAATAAATAAAATGACCATCATCCAAATATAGGATATGAATCCTACTGCACGCATTAGTCGTGTGGGTGGAGGGGAGGTTTCACAATTGGCCCCTTTCATCCAAAACTTACACCATAGTAACTTTCAAGGTAGTTGGGTTTGTAGTGAATCTTACTGCCAACAGAGTTTAACATGTTGGGCCTTATTTTGGAGGTGTGGTTAAGAAGTGGTTGTAATTCCATTAATGCCCCGTTTTTGTCAGAAACAGAATTCTCCCATTAGCCCATAGAATGAACAAGTCGGATTCTAGTGCATCAGATGAATGTTTGCATTCCCTCTGTATTTGAATCTCAGGAACAAGATCCTGAGGCCTAGCCTACTGCTAAATAGGATTGCCAATACAAATGGAGCCATGATTGTCTGCAAAAGATCCTATGATGTCATGGATGTATTTGCAGTGGCAAAAGTCTAACATAGATCGTGGGCAAAAAGAGATGCAGTACTGAGGTCTCCAGAAGGAACAGTGCAAATGGGTGCCATTTATACTTGTGCACTGAATTCTTGCATTCACTCTCTGCTCTTTTTAGATTGGATGCCTGCTCTTTTCTGTATGTGGGTTTACTATGTACACATTGGTGCAACATGTTTTATTCAATAGATTTATCAGTTGAATAGGGACACTAGTTAAAGCTTCGCCCTATGTCCCCATAGCTATTATACACTTGCACTTTAGTATGTCGATGCTACTGTTGGTAGATATATTTTTAATTGATTTTATGTATGAACAAAAGAAGTACATTTTTGATCCACATGGTTTTGATGCTTAATTGTCCTTGAATAAATTCTCGTTTGTGGAATCAAATGTTCTTATAGACACTCTTTTGAAGCTTTTCTGACGTTTTAAAAGTGTGTATGCTATTACTAATTGCTGCTTCTGTTGATGCGTTTGTATGGCATCAAGCCAAATACAGTAGTCTTGACTGACTGACAGAATTGGAGAATTTTTTTACCTCACCAGCGAACTACAATTTGGACCTGAAGTAGAGGATTTTCCCCCAGCATGATGCTGGAGGTAAATCTGCTACTTTAAGGCTAAATATTGGTGGAATTACCACACAAGTTAATTCCATCAAAATTCCCCTGGAGACCGCTAGACTCCAAAAATGGGTGTTAACACCACCCTTCCACCACTTGTAATCCTGTGGGAAACCTATGGGACCAAGTGGCAGTAATCAGACCCCCCAGTTTATAGGGATTTTGTGATCCCGCAAAATGCTGCGAAAATGGCAGTTTTTAAAAAAAAGCACAAAAACACATTTGTTTGCAAAAACACCCACGGAAATTGAGGTTTTTGCAAAAACGACCGTTTTAAAAAAAAGAGGCAAGTTTCTCAAAACTGTTTTCGACGCCAGAAATCGAATGCATAAGCACATCTCATCACTTGCGCCAAAAAAAGAGCAGCCCTATCCACTATGGCATCTGAATGGGAGCATTTTATGTCTGGGGCCTCTAGGCCCACACTGTGGCCCATTGGCACAGGCCCTGCGCTATTCCCTCTGATGCCAATGAATAAACTTGCTGTAGTATGTCTGATCAAGGCCACTTTTTCTCCATGCATACCTCTTTGATGGTAACCCGCTGCAGGTTGCACTGGATCTGCTGCAACATATTTTCAACTCACTGGATATGAACCAGACAGTCCAAAGGATGGTTCTGACAGAGTTGGACCACTGTAACCAACTCTGTATCTGTCTTCACGAGAATAGAATTGCCCTTCTCCATGCCATGCAAAATAGGGCAGTCTGACTGGTCTCCCGGAAGGGAGGGCCGGAAATATGAGCATGTCTCTGGAGAGTTATACATTCTTCTTCACTGATTGCACATCCAATTTACAATTGACTTTAGGGTTGTAATTATCACAAGGAGACAAGTTTGCTAGACCAACAGGAAATACCTGCTGCATCATCTTACCGAAGGATCATCTTATCAAATGCATCCTGAGGAGATCTCTGACATCACATTTTGCCAATCGACTCGCCCCCATATCCTTTTTAACTATTTTGTTAAAAGGAAAATACTGGCGACAGGCCAGAGTTATGGAACACACGTCCCCTATAAATAAGAAAGCAACCACACCACATCAAATTCAGGAAAGCACTGACATATTCCTCCTGGCAAAGACCTTCCCTGGTAGCATGTTACGTTCCCACTGCAGCTTATCCGTTATTGATTGCGAAGCGCTTGTCCTGTTTGCAATTGGAAGCTGTGTTTTAACCCAGGACGGAATCGGTTGTCTTGCACGGCACTTGCTTGTGAAGTCTTGAATTGCTGTGCTCCTCTGCCAGTCTTTCGCCACCGCATCTGACCCTCTCCCCCTCTTCTTTCTCTTCCCGCTAAGAAACCTTCTGTATACCTGTGGTGCATTACAAAACACCAAATGTAAAAAATAAAAAATAAATAAAAAAGATAAGAAGTGACATCAACCCGGATTGCTGGGCTCCTGCTTGGTGCTCTGGTTAGTCAAGGTTCTTTTTGCACGTGCAATTGATAACAATGTTCTGCTGCCCCCACGCGAGCGAGGGGGCGTCAAGCGCGCCAGTCTCTGCAAGAAGTTAGAAGCGGTGGCGCCATCTGCCACTCGCCGAGCAAAGGCATGCATTTCTACAGCACGTGCTGACAGAGGCAAAAGAGGACATGGCAAGGAGCTATAAAGATTCGCCGACAGAGATATCTGAGCTCCCCGCAGCACCCCAGTCAGATCTGCATGCCAGATGGTGCGGATGATGCCGCTGTCCCCCGGAGGCACAAATCAATCCAGACATTGTTATTAAACATTGAGATTCAATCTAAGGAAAATGGGAAATTGGAAAAAAAAAGAGGAGCAGGACGCCGTGCGGATTATATCAAGCCACTGGGGGGTTTGGGGGGGCCACTGCCATGTCAGGTAATGCCCGGGGCCATTGATATAGACCTAAGTGAAGCGGGGCCTTAATGAAGCCCTGGGGCATTACTGGACGTGCAAATGGTCCCCAGCGAAGAAGTTCATTGTGATTCCTACTAATAGTGCCCATCGGTAAGTTGAGAAACATCTTTGCTTCCTAATAGAAAGAAAAAGAAAAAACACGGCTGTCATGGAATATGGAGAAGGGACTATAGATTGCCCTTCTCCCTTTCCATGGCCGCCATTCGGAGACCTGCGGGGACGCACCAGGAACACTGCCGTTCCCAGCGCCGGGGAGGCACCAGTCAGCACAAGGTAAGAAGGGGTAGGAGGTTAAACATATGCAAAAAGGCGGGGGCGTGGGGTGAGGGGGATGGGAACGGGGACGTGTGGCACAGGGAGAACGTAACTGAGCCCCCGGCAGGGGAAGATGGCGCCCTCCTGCTCTGGGGAGGTACAGAAGGGGGGATTTACAATGTAGTAAAGTCCCCATTCTGAAGTTTCCTCATTGGGTATGACTCATAAGTCATGCCCCGTCAGGTACTTATATATGGTAATCACCTGTTCGCACAACTATGTAATTTATGTAGTGTATTTGCATGCTTTCTATTGATCCAGTCATATTGTGGGTGACATGTCAATGGCCTCTTCCTTGTTTACATTATTATTTTATTTCGAATATGACTGGAGTGTATCTTGACTGCCTAGGCCCCAATTCTCCATGTTGTGATCATCAGTGCCACATGTGTCATTAGAAGCAGCTAACGGGTGTTTGCATCTGGCACATCTATTGTGACAGGGTCAGGGCCTGGAACCTGTCAAGGGGGAACATGGACCCCTCCAACTTGTGGTACGTGAATTTCTAGGGCAGTTGCCAGTGCTGACCCTACCCCAAAGGAAGGGTGATGGAGTTGGGAAATGGGGCAAGTCCCTGGATACCCTGAGAGTGTGTTGTGGTGTGACAGCATTGCTAACATTGTCTCAGCGGCAAATCCTTGCAACCTGCTTTCTGCTCAGCCCTCTTTTCTTTCCATTTTCAAAAACTGTCTCAGAAGGTCAAGTGCAGCTGCAGAGGATACCGACCAGAGAGCTATGAGAAAATGGAACAGCATTCAGCTACCACCACTGACAAGCATCAACCAGTCCTACATAGGTCCACATCGAGGGACGTTAACAGCGTTTAACAAAACTATATTGTCTAAACACAACCTGCTGTGGAACAGCTAGCAGAATATTGGCCCCTAGAAGCAGGTTAGCACAAACAACAGTGGGAATCCAGAGGAGGACTAAACCAAGGTACGATGGACAGCATACGCCCCGAAAGACAGAACAAGGATGAAATGTGTTTGGATGAGGTCAAGGGAGGAGCCGGTGGACCGAAAGACCAGGCTGTGTAGATGGACGGAAGAGAAATGTGTCGCACAGATTCTGGTGGTGGCAAGTAAGGTGATGCGAGTGAGAAAAAGTGGTGCAAACTAATGTAGTGAAGAGAATGAGAGACAGTGTGAGTAGAACCAGGTGAGAGGGTGGAGTGATATAGTGATATGGTGCGTGAGTGTACAGAAGGGGGACAGCAGTTGGAAGTGTGTGAGATGGTGTAAGCAAGCTGAGAGAGAGACAGAGGGAGAGTGAGAACATAAGGTTCTAGAGGCGATATTAGGAATAGGAAGAGGGAATGATGAATTATCAGTGAAGAAAGGTGAGTGAGAGAGAGAGAGAGAGAGAGAGACAGATACACAAGGCAGAGAAGAGAGAGAGTGAAGATGGGTTAGTGGGAGGGAGAAAAGACCTGGCAAGATAGAGAGAAGGGAGCATGGAAACAGAGGACAAGCAGGCGATATGTGAGGGAATTATAGAAGGTAAGAGCTGCGGAAGGAGAAGAAAAAAGAGAGTGTTGGACGAGAGAGAGAGATTGAGAAAGAGAGGGAGAGAGGAGGACTGGTAAAATCAGATGTGGGAGGGGAGTAGTGAGGACACAAGGGACGGAAGAAAAAGTGGAAGGGCAGGAGGTGAAGGTGTGAGAGACGTAAACGGTTAGGGAGAAATGTCATGAGTGAGACTGATGGCAGAGAGAGAGAGGGAGGAGTTGAGAAATGGTTTAGTTTGGAAGAGGAAGAACAACCTAGAATAACTGTCCTTTTAAAAAATCCCTGCCAGAGAGAGAGAGAGAGAAGCCCTGAAACTTTAGGTCATCGCTTAGACCAGACTAGGCCCAGGCAGTAGGGGTTATTATGCTTTTAATTCATCTTTTGGAAAATTGTGCTGGGAAATAGGGACTCTTGAGCTAGGGTGGAGGAAGTCCATGGGGCGGTGTAGTATAGATCAGGGTACCCTATTGACCTAATCCACCACAACTTCCTGAGAAGCCTAATTTATAATAAATACTGGTGAAAACATGCCAGTCACCCTGTAGTCAAGGTGAAACCTATCATCCATAGGACATGTGAACATTCTATGTATAATAACTTTTGAGCCATATGACAGATCAGCACACAAATCTCCAAACAAGATGTTACGACCAGATTGGAGGATTGTTGTCCAAAACTGTGTTATAGCTCAAAAGATAAAGATAGTACCAACGTGGTATGCTTTTTTAATTTTTTGCAGTGGTTATATGTTATATGTAGGTTCACACACACACACAGCTCAAACTGCTGAACGGGTTGTTGTCAAATAAGATACAAGTTGGACACAAAGTGCTCAAAGGATAATAATCCTATGTTGGTTTAGCATGCACCCATCTTGTAAATTTGAAACATTTGGTGGGGAGCTGGGTGCCCTGGGCAACCAACACGTGATTTATGACTCCCATGATGTATTGCTGGTCCCAAGGTGTATCATTTTTGAAAATCCACCATTGTGAAAATTGAGATTCCGATCTAGATGTTCCTTTTTTTAAATATCCCTAACATGATATGAGGGGAGTGAGTAGGGTTGTTTTAAGGCTTGGGGCATATGGGTAGGGTAAGAGAGGAGGATTTGTGAATGTTTGTGGTCTGGGGTGAGTTTTTTTTTTCTTTTTCTTTAAGCGTTTTTTTTTTAGATCCAGATCTGAATCTCAATTAGTTTTGAGTGGCAAAAGAAAAGAGCAAACACTTTACAAATATAAAATATAGAGATGTGGCAAGCGCAATCCATACCAGTTAGGTGACAAGGACTATTTTAAGTTAATTTAGGAAGCAATCCCTATTTTTTATTTAAAAAAACAAATTACAGGGATTGCTTCCTAAATTAAACTAAAATGAATGAGTGGGTGGATGCTATTAGGGGGCTATTAGTGTTTGGGGGTAATGCATAAGCTGTAAATGGTTTTGTTTGGTACATGAAATAAAAATAAAAATATAACAGAGGATTGATTGGTTCCGATGCATGTTTTCAATAGCCTTTGCTTTGATTGAGCAAGCTTTTCAAATAACATAACAGTGAAGAGCTCACGTGTCTCGTTACATGAGCAGTGAAGATCTCTCCACTATCACACCTCCCTCATCATATCTGTGCCCTGCCATTTGACAATTGCATTTAGCCTAATCATACCTTGCCTTTTGATAATTGCATTTAGCCTATCTATGCCCTGCCATTTGACAATTGCATTTAGCCTATTCGTACCTTGCCTTTTGATAATTTCATTTAGCATATCTGTGCCCTGCCATTTGACAATTGCATTTAGCCTATCTGTGCCGTGCCATTTGACAATTGCATTTAGCCTATCTGTTCCCTGTCATTTGACAATTGCATTTAGCCTATCTGTGCCCTGCCATTTGACAATTGCATTTAGCCTATCTGTGCCCTGCCATTTGATAATTGCATTTAGCCTATGCCTGTGCCTGTGCCTGTTTTAGACCATACTAGTTCTATACCCACACTGTGCCTGAACTCACCCTCTGCCCATTTTCTGCCTGATCCAACCCACTGCCCTATCGTGGCTGAAAAAGTCAGTTTAGTCCCTCATCACCACATTATACTGGCTACAGCTATGATAGGCTGGATATTGATCATCATGTTCCCATTCTGCCTTGTCCAAGTAGACACACCCTGCACAGGCAGTCACTTCCTCACTCTCAGAAACGGTCTTGCAAAATTGCCTTTCCCGAGACATTACCCACTCCCATGTCAAACTCCCTTTTTCCGACTTATGCCTCCATTCCCGCCACTTCCTAGCCAGACTTTCAGCCTTAATTACCGTAATACAACAGGCGAGGAAGATCCTTCCACCTCATCTCACACAGATAACCTGCTCTCACTCCCCAAACAAGACCTTAAAGCAGCTGCCCTTCTCCTTGCACTCAAAGACATGAACTTCAGCCAACACGTTAATGCCCCCACCCACATTAAGGGCAGAACCCTTGATTGGATCCTCTCGCTCAACACTAAAATTACTATAGGCCCAATTACGCCACTTAGCTGGACAGACCACTTCTGCGTAGAATTCATGCTCATAAGTGATGATCCTTGCCCTCCTAAAGCCAAAATAATGGACACCATTGAAAGTAGAAATCCCAGGAATCTTACTGTAGAGAATTTTGACCCCACCTTGAACAAAATACTAGAAACTCACTCAATCCTCAGTAACGATCCCACTGCCATTGCCGAGTATAACCACAAATGCCTCTCCACTGCCATCGACGCAGTAGCTCCTGTCACTACATAATTTCGACGTGTCAATAAAAAATCCAACTTCTGGTTTAATGAAGAACTAGTCGCCTTAAGAAGGAAGAAACGTTCTCTTGAACACGCCCATAATAAACACGCTTCCCCTGACTCAGCCAAAGCTTTCAAAGATGCCAACAAAACCTATAAACCATCATCGCCCACAAAGATAATTCCTACAACGCCCGCATCAGCGATGCAGCATCAGACTCTAAAGAGTTCTTCTCTATCCTTAGAGAACTAGAAAACCCCCTACCAGCTGAATCTTCCACCAACGCTAGTAAAGAATGGTGCACTACCATACAAGTCACACTTACCCTCAACATTGTAGTGCTCCAGAACAAAATATCCACCAAAAGACTACTTCTAGCAGATAAAAATACCCCCACCTCCAACCCCCTCGCCACCACCAGCGATAACCCGAACCCCCTATTCCATTTCACACCTGTCACCCAAAAACTTGTGTTTGACACTATCTCAAAATTAAAAGCCTCCAATTGCAAAGGAGACACCGTCCAATCCAAACTAGTCAAAGCTTGTGCCTCCCCCTTTACCCCTTCCATTACCAAATTTGTCAACTCCTCCTTCAATTCCTTCAGTTCCAATACAGTTCCAGCCTGCATCAAAGAAGCCTGGGTTACCCCACTTCTAAAAAAAACAAACCTGGACCCCACCAATCCGACTAATTATCGTCCCATAACCACGGTCCCATTCCTACTCAAATCATTGACAAACTAGCTTACAACCAAATACAAACCCACTTGGAATCGTATCAGCTCCTCGGCACCAGACAATCAGGCTTTAGGCCTAACCATAGTACAGAAACAGCACTTTTGGACCTCAAAATCCAGATGGATACCATTAGAGACTCTGGGAAACTCTGCATAAGCCTGCTGTTGGACCTCTCTGCAGCATTTGATCTGATGGACCATGATAAACTTTGCACCTCACTCGCTCAAGATTTCAACTGCTCCAGTGAAGCCACTGCATGGGTGAAATCCTTCTTAACCAATCGTACCTCCAGAGTGTCTATAGGCAAATAAGCGGCCAACCCAACCCAGTCCCCATAGGGGTGCCCCAAGGATCTTGTCTCTCCCCCACGCTGTACAACGCTTACACCATACTCCTTTTTTCAGCATTAGATGACATGGGTGTCATCTACACCAATTTTGCGGATGACACCCAGATCCTCATACCACTCACAGGCAACTATGACCAGGATACCATAACCATCAACAAAATACACGTCATCATTCAAAACTGGATGGCACTAGTCTCTGTCTCAACGATGAGAAGACAGAAGTCCTCATCATAGGATCCCCAGCCAAAATAGCGACTCTCCACCCAGACTACTCAGCCATTAATATCAATGGCACCATTATTCCTGTGCTGAAGCAAGTGAAAACACTGGAAGTTTACATTGACGCTAGCCTTACCATGACTAAACATATTAACGCCCTCGCCTCCTCCACGGCCTACACCTCCAAACTCATTGCTCTCTGCCGACAATTTCTGACCCCAGCAAACTGCCTTACCTTAGCTAGAGCATTAGTAGTATCGAAACTGGATTACTGCAATGTACTACTACTAGGCACATCCAATACCAATCTTTCCAAAATACAACTACTGCAAAACAAAGTCCTAAGAGCAGCCTTAGGAATACAAAAATCAGACCACATCTCCAAGACAAGGAAGGACGTTCACTGGCTTCCTATCAAAGCAAGAATTATCTTTAAAACACTATGTATTGCACACAAATGTCTGACCAAAAAAGGCCCAATCTATCTTAACAACACTGTACACCTAAAAGAATACCGTAGATCACTAAGATCCAATGACAACCTCCTACTGCACCCCCTCGCTACAAAACTACTAGAGCGGGGGGCAGCAGCTTCACTGTTCTAGCCCCTAAACACTAGAACACCCTCCCCATCAATATAAAAAAAGAATCCTCCTTCCCTGGATACAAGAAATTGTTAAAAACCTGGTTATTTAAACAATATTAGCACCAAGGGACAGGTCGCCGCATAAGTGTAACATGCCACTGAAAACTGTGAACTGTAAATATGGTCTATCTTGATGTACCAGATCGCCAGCAATGCTTATTTTTGTACTCTGTAACACTGTGTTACCTATTCCTAAGTGTTCTTGTAACCACACCGTGATACCAGAAGGTCTGGGCGTGTAACAAATAAAATAAATAAATAAATGCAAAAATTAACATAGATAGATACCCACATCCCTCTCCCTCATCACAGTATCCCAATAGTAATCCTTCCCTTATGCCATCTCCCTCTACCCTCATCATAGTACCCATCTGTAATCTGTTGCATTTCCCCCACCTCCCTCTTCCTTCTTCCAGTACCCCAATAATAATCCTTTGCATATTTGCACCTCCCCTTATTCATTCCAGTACCCAATATGTAATCCTACCTTCATGGCTACTCCCTCTCCTCCTTGTCCTATTGCCCAATTAGTAACCCTACCTTTAACGGCAACTCCTTCTTCTTCATCCCAAACCCCCCCGAGCCTCCCTCTTCCAAGTCCCAGTACCCATATTGCAAACCTTTGCTTTAAGCCACCTCTGTTTTCCTCATCTCAGTGCTACAGCAGTAACCGTACCATTACTGCCACCTCCCTTTTACTTGTCAACGTAACTCAATAGTAATCCTTTGCACATGTCCAATTCTCTCTTCTCCGTCCCAGTGAACAATCGGTAATCTGTTGCATTAAACCCACCTCCGTCTTCCTGGTCCCAGCACCTTAAAAGTAATACTTGGCATAGCCCCACCTCCCTCTTCCTTGACCCAGTATGCCTTTACCAATCCTACATATACTTCCACCTCCTTCATCCTCATCACATTACTGCAATAGTAATCCTATGAAAACCCTCACCACCTTCTTCCTTGTCCCAGTACCCCATTAGTTTTACTAACTTTACCAAAATTTTCCGGTTCTCTGCCTGATTGTCACTGCATACCAAAAAGGCTCTATTTATTAGGCTGATTTGGTGTGGCCTACAAAGGGCCCCAAACATGGCCATTTCAGGGGGTTTGACTGCACAAACCCCACAACCATCCCCTCCTGCATCAGTGGGATTTTATGTTAATGATGGAGTTTCACCCTCAGAATTCTCTGTTTATTGCTCCACCCCTCACATTGCACATACAATAACATACACAAACATATACACACACATAAATGCACAGACATACATACATACAGCATACACAAACACTTCCCTTCTCTTCACTCTGCATCTTATGGGATGCTTTAAGGTCAGCCATGTCAGCCCCTGCATGCACTTGTGTGGGCACAGGGGCATGGCACAGTATTTGAGCTCTCAAGGCTTTCATTCAAGGTCTTCTGTGCCCACGATCTTTAGATCATGGGTAGTATGCCAAGGAATGCATGTTCCTTGTCCCAGTACCCCAATCAGTCATTTACTGCATTATCTCTACTACCCTCTTCTTCGTCATATTATCCTAATAGTAATTATCTGCAAATCCCCACCCCCTCTTCCTCACCCGAATAGCCTATAAGTAATCTCACCATTACTGGCTTGTTCCTCTTCCTCTTCCCAGCATCCAAATAGTACTCTTTTGCATATCCCAAACTCCCACTTATTATTCCCAGTACACCATTCCTACCTTTAAAACCAAATCTCTCTTCTTCATCCCAGTACCCCATTAGTAATCCTACCTTTACCCCATCTCACTCTTCCTTGTTCCAGTACCCCATTCATGATACTAACTTTACTGCCACTGCCATCTTCCTCGACCCAGTAACTTGTCCGTAAACTGTTGCATTACCTGCACCTCCCTCATCCTTTTATCCCAATTCTAATCATTGTCAACTTGGAAGCAAGACGACATGGAGCAACAAAAGTTTGATCCCCAGGTCCATGATTAGAAACCTCTGGGTATTAAGCACATTATACATAACCAATTGTAATTATTTATTTCCCCACCTTTCTCTTCCTCATCTCAGTAACCAATAGTAATCCTTTGTATTTCCCTCTTCCTTCTTCCTTGTCCCATACCCCAATTGTAATCATTTGAATATCCACACCTCCCTTTTCCTTGTCCCTGTACCACTTTAGTACTCCTACCTTTACCATCACCTCACTTTACCTCTTCCATGTTCCTCAATAGTAATCCTTTGCATATCCCCATTGCTCTATTCCTTGTCCCAGTACCCATTAGTAATCCTTCCTTAAATGTCACCTCGCTATTCCTTGTCCCATTACCAAATGGGTAGTATTTTACATTACCCTGCCTCCTTCTTCCTCTCCCAGTACATCATTACTGATCCTTTCTTTACTGTCACCTCCCTCTTCCTCTGAACAATACCCAATAGTAATCATTTGCATTTCCCTGCCTCCCCCTTCCTCGTCCAAGTACCCCAATATTAATAGTTTTGAATATTGTAACCTCCTTTTAATGTTACCTGGCTATTCCTTGTCTCAAAACTCAATCATTAGTCTGTTGCATACAACCACCACTCTCCTCCTCATCCCAGTAACCCATTAGTATTCCTACCTTTACATTTGCGTCCCTTTTCATTGTCCCAGTACCCAATTAGTCATTGGTTGCATTACCCCAACTTCCCGCTTTGTCAACCCAGTACCCTAATAGTGATGAATTGCATGTTCCCACATCCCTGTTTCACAATCGAGCACCACTTTAGTAATCCTACTTTTAGAACCACCTCCCTCTTCCTTTTCCCAGTTCCCTATTAATAGGCCTATCTTTATCACCACTTCCCTTTTCCTTGTCCCAGTATAGAAATAGTAATCCTTTGCATATCCCCTCATCCCTCTTTCTCTTCACAGTACCTCATTAGTAATCCTACGTTTACCATCTCCTCACTCATCCTCTTCCCAGTTTCCTAATATAACTCCTTGGCATATCCCCATTTCCCTCTTCCTCATCCAAGTACCCCATTAGTAACCATTCCTTAAATATAACCTCACTATTCCTTCTCTCAGTACCAAAACAGTAATATGTTGCATTAACCCATCTCCTTCTTCCTTTCCCAGAACCTCATTAGTAATCCTATCTTTATTATCACTTCCATCATCCTCTGCCCAGTATGCAATAGAAATCTTTTGTATTTCCCCACCTTCCTCTTCCTCATCCAAGTACCACAATAGTAATCTGACTTTTAGAGCCAACTCCCTCTTCCTAGATCCAGTACCCCATTAGTAATGTGTTGCATTTGCGCCGCCTCTGTTGTCCTCATTACAGTACTGCATTAGTATTCATGACTTTACATTCATTTCCCTTTTCCTCATTCTAGTATCCAATTAGTAATCTGTTGCATCAGCCCAACACTCTCTTCAACATAGCCGTACCCCAAAAGTATTGTTTTGCATATCCACACATCCCTTTTTCTCACACCAGCACCACTTTAGTAATTCTACCATTACAACTATCTACCTCTTCCTTTACCTACTACCCATTAGTAATTCTACCTTTACCACCATTTCCCTCTTCGTCATCTAAACACCCCAATCAGTTATCTCTTACACTACCCCCTTCTGCACCTCCCTCTTCCTCCTCCCAGTACCCTTTTTGTAATCCTACTGTCACTGTCACTTCCCTCTTTGGTATTCCAATGCCCCATTCAGTAATCTTTTAGATTACCCCAACTCCCTCTTCCTCATCCCGTACCCCAATAGTATTCATTTGAATGGATCTATCTCCATCTTCTCAGTCTCTCAGTCTGAGTACCCCATTAGTAATCCTACCTTTAATGCCACCTCTCTCTTCCTTGTGACAGTACAGCAATATTAATCATTTGCATATCCTCACATCTCTTGTTCTCTTCCCAGTACCTCATTAGTAATCCTACCCTTACCAATGCCTTCCCGGCGGAGTGCGGCTAATGTGTTGACAGTGTTGGGACCCTGGAGGAGCTTCAGCTACGAGAGTCTATTCTCCATTTTTATTGGTGTGGAGGAGGAGATGTTCAATAAAATATTACATCCGTACGCACAGCGTCGCAGAGTGCGGCAAGTGTGTTGGCACTGTTCATAGTGTGAGGTAAGATTCAATCTATACGCCTCGGACTCTCTGGTATCAGCCACTGGTGGTTTTATCCACTGTTGCCACACCCGTACCTATTGAACAATGACTCTACAAAGCTCCATTAAAGCTGGCATTCGAATGGTGCCCCCAATCTCTCTCCACCCACAAACACGTTTGCATCACAGACGATGTAAGTCTTCCTTTGAACAACAGTTAACAAATGATATGCAGATTGAACCTCTTGAACCTCTGGTGCGATCTCGGTTCGGAGGCGGTGTCCCCGGGCGTGGAGGTGGCCGAGTCACAGTTAGATCCGGGCTTGTTGGGCACCCCCGCGCCGCATCGTCTGGTGGTGGGAGAGGTGCCTGACAGTGCAATTTCCTCCCACGCTGTGCAAATAGATGTGAGCTGCCCTGCGAGTGGGGGATCGGCTGGCGGTGGAGCATTGGTAGCTGTGACGCCTAGAATTCCCTCCCTAGGAGAGCGAGATCTGGAGGTCACGGCCGAATTCGCAGCTCCCCTCGCTCAAGGAATGGACCTTACGGGGAGCCTCGGGATGGGAGTAACTGTTTCCACAAGTGGCTCTGAGAAGGGAATTTCACAGACTGGAGCATATATACAAACAGAGCCCAGTTTGGGTCTTAATTTGTGTTGGTACGCAAAATGACATAATATGTGACAATATTCATAACCCCAGCAACGAGAATATGAATGCGAATGTGAAAGGAACACTACAAATGATGGGGAATGATGTCTTCCTAAATTCAATCGCAAACCAAACGGATATGGGTCAGACTGTACTGATCAAGACTCTCCCAGAACCGTTTCTGACTCCCCTGGTCTTACTGATCACTTCTGCCCTTTAAAGGAAGTCCTAATAAACAGATTTTTACATGAACTTTTGCCCCAAGTGAATCAAAGGTCCTCATTGGCTGTGGCAGACCAATTAATCATGGACCTATCAACACTAAATAAGAGACTACAGTTTGAAAGAATGACTAGAAACTCAGTTCCTAGTAGTGAGAATAACAGTGAATCTAATTTAACAAAGAAGGGGGAGAAACACTTTAAGAAACACTTGTCCCCCCAACTGAACGAAAGTGTGAAAGATCCAATATATGGCACAGCTAAGACGAGAAGAGTTGAACTGAGTCCGCAACTTGACATATTAAGTTCACAGAAAAGATTGATTAAGGATTGTCAGAATTAAGAGAAGAGGGGAACTTGACTTCCTCTTCTAACTCACATTGTATACAACATGGTAAAATGGAGTCATCGTCTGATGAAAATACGTCTGACTCTTCCTTCGTGGAAAGACCATTCCCAAAAATGAGGAGAGGCGATAAACTAAACACCAACAAAAACTGGCTACTTTAATGATTTAACAAATGTATCACTACAGAAACTTTGTTCTGAATTGGTGCCAAAAATATCACTTGCGGTCACCATATCTACAGCACCATTTTCCAAAATGTATGAGCAATTTAATGAGAGCTACAGAGACCAAAATACTCTGTTACCTATGCTAAACACAAAAATGGCAAATATTGATCTGGAAATGCAGGAAATGAAGTTCCAGTCACACAAGGATATGCTCTCACTAGAATCGTCCAACAACTTATTGAAGGAACATTTACGGGGCTCGGTTGAAGATAAAAGACTGCTTGCTGAGGTTGCTCGAGAAGCTTTACAAATCCTTAAACATGCCAACTCTAATTGTGGGGAAAGTAGTCATGTTACCGAAAACAAGAAGACTGCAGCAGAATCCCATTGTTGCCAAAACAAGTCTCAAAAGACCGTAGGTGACAGTGAATGTAATGACATGTTACAGGATAAAGTCTTAAATAAAGTCTCACAGGGACGGCCAGGTCCTTCTGGAATGATCCATCAACTCATAATGCTATAACAGAAAGAGAGCAGACAATAGACCCGAATTTGGACATACCCGATAAGCAGGCATTAAGAGCTACTAAACAAAATTTGTGTGCTACATCTGGTAATTGCCTAGGAGAAAGTTCAATGCCTGCAGTTGAAGCACCAAATCCACAGACAACGGAAAAGATAAACATTGAGGACGGAGATTCCTCCAACTGTACTGCCATGTTGCATACCAACAGCAACACAAATGCTGTTAGAGAACTTAACACTCTAAACAAATTGTTTGTGAAACAATTTGGAAGTTACCCAATATTTGAAATGAAAATATTGAAACCATCTGAAAATATCCTGTCTCCAAAATTAAAACAAGGGAAGTGCAAAAAGAAAACAAATAACTTGACTAATCATAAGAAAATAAACGGAAACGGTTTGAGAACATTTCTAAGAAACCTAAAATCTTTAAATTTCACAGTCTTGACGACGTTACCAGCAAAAAGGACTCAAGCTGCTGCAAGCGAGGTGTTAGTATCAACTGATGTATCCGAAAAAGAAAGTTTCTCTACCTCTGCTGCAAGTAACATTGAGGAACCCTCAATTGATTTACTGGAACTATCAACCTATGAAACAAGTGATGAAGAAATAAGTGGTAGTGAGGAGGAACGTGAAAAGAATAAAGAAGGCCTGAAAGATCCCATGGAAATAAATGATGAGAAATTAGAGAAGTACTCCAATTCAAAGTCATTAGAAAATGCACATAAAGTACGTAAACAAAGAACAGTTGTTCTAATCACCTCTCCGAAGAAGGATTGTGTAGATCCCTTAAATCCCAGACTAAATGATTCTCCCAGCTTTTTAACATTGGAAGAAAGAAGGACATTAATGCATGGAAAAGAACAACAGGAGGTCGCTATTCAAAAGGAGAACGAGAAAACAACCAGGTCAGGTCCTAGAGAAGAAACAACCCCATTTAGAGTGGTTCAACTACTACTATCAAATTAGACTATCAAGTCTATTGAATGGAAAAAGTCCAGAAAGGCTGTTGAAAAAAATAATGAGAGAATTGACTCTTGCAAATTATCTCAACATGAAGAACATGAATATGCCAACAAGAAAAAGGGGAAATCTAATTATTACATCACTCTGGAAAGGAGTAATAGCATAAAGAATGGATTAATACTGAATAGGAACAATGTTCTAATCCTGTTCCAGAATATTCCAGAGTTGAGATCAATTGAATCGAGTGATATTAAAACTGTTGAATTTGTCAACGAAACCCAGACGGATCGAGTAATTTTACATGTACACTCGAACTATAAAAAGGACCAAATTTTAGAAGGTGAGACGTCCTTTTTATGTCTTGGATTTAAAGTCACTGAAATGTTTCCTGATCTCCGTAATCAAGCTGAAACCTCATCTGAAGAGAAATTCGAATCGAATAAGATGCAAAGAACAGAAATCAGGGCCCGAAACATCATGAAAAAGGGAAAGGAAACTGCTTGGCCAGTCTCTGAAAAAAAATCAGTATCTTGGCACTCTGAGGAAAACGATAGAAATGTGAGTGAAATGTTGTCAAATATGAGGTCAATTAAGATACCAATACCAACGGAAGAAAATGGAAATCAACGAGTAAATCCCTCTGTCCCAAATAAGCTGATTCCTTACTCAGACAACTGGGGCTGGATTGCAAGTGCGCTAAACTCTAACAAATCAAGTTAATGTTTAAAGCAGGTTAAAAAGTATGTGTTGTAAGTTGGGTCCTGGAACACAAGGGGATTTTTCCATTTACTGTAAGAGCAACCACTGGAGGTTACGGAAGCGGACACATTGTGCCTACAACAAACATAGCTGTATGACCTTCCTTTGGTTGATGAGTAGGAAATTTCAATGAATCCAGCCTTTGCTGATATGTTATGTGAAGAAATTGATAACATCATATCAGAAACAGAAAGTCCTAACATAATTGTGTGCGGAGACTGGAACATTGATCCGGTTGCCATACTTGATTTAGCAGTAGGGATGGGAAAAGGATCACAATCTACTATAAAAGTAAAATTAGCAACCCACATACAAAAGGAGCTGAACAGCCAATGACTTCAGAGACTAAATGGACATATACCAGGTGACATACCACCAAATCCAACTTGGATAAGGAATAACCAAAGATCAGTGTTGGATTACATTTTTGTCTCAAGTAGATTATTTGAAAAGATCACACACTTGAAGGTCCACAAAACACAAAATAGCGATCACGAACTTGTAAAGTTTGGGATTGGAAACCAACTGTCCTATAATGGTCAAGGACATTTTGCTCAGGAGTTTGAAGTAGTCCCTGGTCAGAATCGTTTGAGACTAAATACCATCAAAATATTGGAATTGACAAATAAAGTTGAAAGCAACAGCATTATGAATTGTCCACCATTGTTGGAACAATAAAGGGAAATACTTATGTCTAATGGGAAAACCAAATTCAAACCCTGTCATACCTTCGATTAAGAAATTATGATGAAAAAACAAGAATTACGATAAAAGATATGTAGTTTGAAATGTAAAGAAACAATGAACAGTCGTGAGGAATCAACAAAAATTAAAAGGTCATATAACAACTGGATAAAAAATCACAGAAGCCTAATGCTTCAAAAGGATGTGGAGACAATGCAACAATCTCTAATGAAGGAAACAACCAGAGACTTTTGGTCTTTAATAAATGACATGGAAGCTCCACAAAAGGCATTAGTAAGTAATATGGTAAGCAAAGCTGTTTGGATTCAACACTATACAGAACTCTTTAAGAGCAAGGAGCGAACAAAAAATGTAACCTTTGACGAGGCTAAACCATGGGACTTAACCATCGATAAATCTGACATCTTAGCCAATATAAAAAGATTAAGTTCTTCGCGAACATGTGGACAGGATGGTCTCACAAACCATATGTTAAAACAAAACTCAGATGAGTGGGCCACCTTCTGTAAAACTGTCTTTAATAACGTCATTGAAAAAAAAACAAATTCCAACATCTTGGAAGAGTGCCATAATAGTTCCGATTTTTAAAAAAGGGACCCAATCCGATCCGAAAAATTATAGACCTATCACACTCCTTGATGTTGTGGGAA
Organism: Ambystoma mexicanum; assembly: GCF_040938575.1. NCBI lineage: Eukaryota > Metazoa > Chordata > Amphibia > Caudata > Ambystomatidae > Ambystoma > Ambystoma mexicanum. The sequence continues at coordinate 209,778,244 of NC_090932.1, forward strand.
AGATCTTTGCAACGCATCTCCCTCAACAATTAACAACATAGATTAAAAACTCAGGAGCATTCGACATAAGACAGTCGGCATTTTTTAAAGGTGTCAGCTGCAACCTGAATTTGTTTGTGATTAACTTATTGAAAATGGAGGCAATAAGAACAAAGGAAACCATCTTTGTAGCGTTTGTAGATCTTGCGCATTCCTTTGATGCAGTGGATCGCAATCGGTTGTGGGAAAAGTTAAAAAAATAAAAACTGTCCAGGGGGCCTGATCCGTGCAATAAAACAACTGTACACGGACACGAACATAAGAATTTGTCTGGATAGAAATGGCTCACTATAAAGATCTATAAGTACTGAACGGGGAGTGAAACAGGGATTCCCATTGGGTGCAGTCCTTTTTAACTTCTTCATTGCAGACATAGGAACATCTTTTGATATGTAATCTATTTTACGTCCACCTCCCTTTTCCTCATCCCAGTATCCCATTAGTTATCCAAACTTCACCACCACATTTCTGTTTCTTGTAAAGGTACCCAATTAGTAATCCTACCTTTACCACCACCTGCCCCTTTATTGCCCCAGTACCCCAATAATAATCCTTAATATATACAACTTCTACTTCCTTCTCCAAGTATCCCATTAGTACTTCTGTTTTTACCACCACCTATCTCTTTCTTATCACACTACCCCATTTGTAATCATACCTTTCCCATCACCTCCTTCTGCTAGTCCTAGCACTCCATTACCCCATCTCCTTCTTTCTTCTCCCAGTACTCCATTACCCCCACCTCTCTCTTCCTCATCTCAGTATCCCATTACTACTCTGTTGTACTACCCATCTCCCTCTTCTTTGACCCAATACCTCATTATTAGCCCTACCTTTACCACCATCCCCCTCTATTCTTGTCTCAGTACGCTATTAGACATCCATTGCATTGCCCCTGCTATCCTCTTTCTTATTTTAGTACCCCATTAGTAATCTAAACTTTGTCCCCACCTCCCTCTTCCTTATCCCAGTATTTATTACCCCACCTCTCTCATTCTTCTTCTAAATCTCAATTACCCTGCCTCCCTCTTCCTCATCCCAATGCACCATTAGTAATCCTATATTTTCCACCACATTCCTTTTCCTTCATCTGAGTAACCAATTATAAATCCTTTACACTACCCTCTTCCATATTCCTCTTTGATTATTCTGTTACCCCATACATTTCTTCCTCCTTCGAGCACTCTATTCCTCTCCCTTATCCCAGTAACTGTAAATCCTACCTGTTCTGCAACCTCTGCCTTCGTAGTCAGAGTACCCCAATAGAAATCCATTACTTTACACATACATCCCTCTGCCTCATCCCACTACTCCATTATCCCAGCTGTCCTGCTTACTCCTGCCAGTACTCAATTTTCCCTACCTTCCTCATCTTTTTCACTGTAAGCCATTGGTAATCCTACCTTTACCGTCACACTCCTCTTTCCCCTCCATGTATCCTTATAGAAATCTATTTAATAACCCCATCTTCCATGTAGCAGTCCACCAACAGCAGTAATATGTTATATTACTCCCAACTCCCCTTTCTTCATCTCTGAACACCATTAGTAATCAATTGTATTACCTCACCCCCCCCTCTTCCTTGTCCAAGTACACCATTAGTATTCCATTCTAATGGACAACATTTTTTTGAAAAAAAAAACCTTGTGTAGCTGAAATTAAATATTGATAACAAAGTGTATGGCATCAATTGCGTTATCAGAAGATATGCAAGTTAGAATTCCATGTCATGGCAGGTATAGCACATCAAACCTTTCAAATCCAGTGAAAACATGTATATAAGGGACAGTTACTGTAAATAAGCTTAGTGCAACAAAACCCTTGAAATTCAGTTACAAATATATTAGTTGAGGTGATGTTAAGGTGCCAATGTAATGCAACAAGACCCCTGAAATGTGGCAGGTGCTGGAAGATAAGCCCCCTTAACAATGCGACCCCCATTGTGAGGCCACTAAGCACAATGATGACATCACAAATTACATCACTGATTGCAACACATATGAAATCACTGAGGACATGGTAGATGCCCTCAGTGATGACTTCATATGAGGAATATGTTAGTACACCACCTATGACCCCATATTATCCTTACTGGTAAGTATCAGACATGGTGAAACCTATATGACTGTATTTGAAGATATATAGTGCATTCTAGCACAGACTGAATGTACCCTGTAATTATGAAGATTCAAACATCTTTTCAAGCATTGTAAATAATGGCAAAATAACTACAGAAAGTTGGAATTGCACATAGGAATGTTGAACTTCAGATGCAATGCCACAGGAGTCAGCAATATGTGGATCTGCAGACGGTTTACATTACAACTTTCACTAGCCCTGCCCAGTATAGGCAATAGAAGGGCATCATGGGAGTCCTAGTGCAAACATGTAGCAACATGCAGGTTTCAAACTGATGCACTGAAACGATTTCAATGTCACATATCCAGTACATTAGCTGCTCTAGCCCTGATAACCACGTGTCTTCACAGCATGATGCTGTTCTACAACCTAGTTGACCTGCCTGCCCTAACCTTCACCATTTGACATGGCCAAGGCCTACCATTTTGATTCATCATCCTCACAGTAAGTTGTCTGTCATATACATATATATATATATATATATATATATATATATATATATATATATATATATATATATATATATATATATATATATATATATACATATAAATATATTAACGTTATGGTTAAGTTGCACTAATAAAAACCTATGAAATTCCGGAAAAAAATGTTGTTAAAAGGACGTTATGGTTACAAGTAAAATCGAAAAACCCCTGAAATTCGCCAGTTATTGTAAGCTAGCAACCATAACTCGCGCCACCACCGTGCACTGCTAAGACTAACAACCATGTGATTAATGTGGATGCCATATTTGATCTTATAAGCGATGCATGCGGTACGAACACAATGCATGGGAGGTATAGCAACTCCATTTTGTTAGTTTACATTAGTTCCTTGCTGATAAGGTGACTGCTAGCCAATAGAAACCAAACAAGCATCTGTGAGTTGACAGATGTGGGACAAGGCAGGTGTACACCTTTCATGTAATAACATTGAGAAAGGAGACATGGTATGATTGCCTTAACAATGATAATTATTTGGAATACAACTTTCAATTTGCAGTACGTATACATTCACTTACGTGTCTATATACCTACATGTATTAACAAAAGCTACATATTGTTTATGTGCTAAAAAACACATTTTATGTTTAAAATCTGAAAATGTTATTACACATGCAGCATGCTTTTTCTTTAGAAAAGGATAATTTTGGGATCTTGCATAGTAATTAATTTTAAAATACTCTGCTTATGTTAAACATTTAGTAATTGTTGGTTATGAGTGCAATGCACTTAGATATTTTTCTGACAATATAAATGCGTAGTATTTCGTTTTTACTAAACAAAATATATGGTATTTGCCATGTATATAAAGCACACCAAATAAAATCCTTCATAGGGCAACCCAGTTCTTTACAACAATGAAAAATTGCACTATTCAGGAATTGTAGGCACCTGCAAGTGGGGAATCCTGCTATTCGCAGACAATGCGGTACTCCAGAACCATAAATATTCTGTGATGCATTATGTGATGTTCGAGAGACTCAAGGTAATATGAGTCTTACTTGGTTTGAACATGTAAAACATGTTAACAAAAAAACAATGGTGGGTTTGCCCAGTGTATGGGATGAGCCTTGCAAAAATGATACATAAATAAAAGTACATTTTGATCTTTGCATACAATGATTTGGTCTGGAAAGATCAATTAGACTTTTGTGGTTAAATCATATTAAAAAAAGCTGGCGTTAGGTTTTCAGAAATATTGAAACGATCCACAGGGGAAATACTCAAAGACCATATATACCAAATTGTGCCTTAGTATTCTCCCTTTAGCTGAATTTACCCCTGTTGGGGCGAGGACAAGTTATCTAGGTGTCCTTGTTGTCCTGAAAGTGATGGGGACATCTATCATTGTTCATTCATATTGCATTTGTGTCAAAGATCAGGAAAAACATTGCTTAAACCTATTATGATTGGTTAGCTATGGGACAAGAAGCGTGAGATGCACACTGTATTTATTTTTAACAACCTGTTGAGATCATGTACGATATGCGCTTATGTCATTTTTAATGAAACCCTGTCTACCTAGATGGACGTTTTCCCAATGTAGTTGGATTGAGTAATTGTGTGCATTTTAATGCACTTGTATACGCATTCTGCAACATATTTTGTATTTGCTGGCATTTAATCGTGATGCATATGTTTTCGATCTGTTGCACTTTTTTGTCCCCACATGATAACTATATTTCTGCATGCTGTTATTTTCTGTTTATTTAATCGTGATGCATATGTTTTAGATCTGTTGCACTTTTTTCCCCACAGGATAACTATATTTCTACATGCTGTTATTTTCTGTTTATGCTATTAATGTAATGCAAGTGATCTAAAGAAATCAGCTGCTGTTATGGCTTTGGCCAAAATGAAGCTGATAATGATGATGATTATGAACACTTTACATAGAAAAATGTAATTTTTGATTTTATCGCTGAAAGCTCATCAATTTTGACAAATGATTTGGCTGATGATCCAAACGCACATGCCACATTCAGTGACATTTTATCAATTTTTTCATGTTCAAAATAAAGATGATAAAAAATGTGTTTTTGCAATGGGTTCTTCAAAGACCTTAAAAGCAAAACAAACAAAAAACTCTTTTGGAAACATCTGAAAACTGTTTCTTTTCCTCGAGCTATTTGGCACAAGCAAGTGTCTCGCGAAGAAGCAGAGCCTCCAACACAGAAATTGCGAAGATCAGACCTAGCAATTCTGAGATCATCAATTTTCGGCAATTTCAAAATGTATTTATTATTCTGGATTGTGCCAAGAAAACGCAATTTTTTCACAAAGATTCACAAATGTCGTGTTTATAAAGAGAACATGAATGTTCTTCGATACAAAGTCGTTCCAACAATGGAAAATGAGTTTCTTCTATGAAACTTAGATTTCCTCTATGAAATCACATTTTTTATAATAAACAATATCTTTCTGTAAGACAACATGATTATTTTCAAGAACATTATGAAGATGTGGAAAACAAAGAGCATGGCATCATGTACACAACATGTGGAAAATGCAACAAAACTTGAAAACATTAGAATTTGCATGCAGGCACAGCCGTCAACCGGTGGACTTGCGCAGACAACCCACACAATTTTGGGAATGCAGAGACGATGCAGAAAATAAACTAAAACATACGAATACAGTGTATGGACATTTTAGTTTGGTAAACATATATACACAGATAACATGACAACATCATGGACGCCAATTTATGATAGCCGCAGGCAGCAGATGCTAACCCTGGCCTTTTGCTTGCCATTCTGGCTAGTTGTTTTCTACCACTGTTTCTGCATCTGTTCATTTGTAGTCAACTTAAGTGATTACCAAGGTGGTTTTGTCTTTCCTAGCAGCCTGTCAACTGCTATGGGCAAATTGGGATGAGCATTATATTAATCTTGTTCAAGTGATTGCATTTTTTGCAGGAATGCAGTATATTGATATACATGTGTGACTGAACCCAGGCTCCTGCACAGGAATTGTATTGTGGATGATAAGTGGATGAACATGTTATGATTTGGATTTCAAATGCAGGCTCCAACGAAAGCTCAGGGGAAGGTGTGTTTCAGCCTGCATTTGCATATAATGTGTAATTGAATTTAAGCAGACACACGATTCACAATCCAAACTGTTCAATTAGGATACAGTCAAAAGATATCATAGTAGCACACAGGAAAAGCTTGAACAAGGTACTGCAGGTATGGAGCACATCCACAAAACTACCTGATAAGCGCTGTGATTGCCACTGAAGGAAATCGATTTGTCAAACCTTTACAACAATGTCGTTCTATGATTAGCGCCTGATGACAGGATCAGAAAGTGTGCCATACATATGTGACTATACCATGGATACGAGGCATGCATTTACAATGCACTTCAACACTGAACCATCTGAGGCTGCACCTGGCATATGATGGGACAACCTATACATGTTATGATGTGCCTTATTTGTGATCACTATGCCATGCATATGAAGCATTAACATCATTGGGTGGCTTTACTCTAGTGATAGAAAAACAGCATTTGGCATTTAATGGTCAACTCTATGGGCCTGATGCATGGAAAAGTATGCAATCTTCCTGCAAAGGGCGCATGCCGAGAACAACACTGCGCATTCCTGTGCACAGAATAGAAATTGTGTGCCCCGTGTATTCATGGAATTCACTGCGCAAATGAACCGTATATGCAACGTTCAGAACAGCCACCTTTCATGCACCCATGGGCGTGAATAGATGCACCATTCAAACAGTGTGTGTGGTGCCCCGCAAGCAGGCCTGCATCTTGGGGACCCTGCGCAGGGCCCCTGTAACTGTTGCCAGTACCCTTACAAAATGCATACGATGTATCGTAACTCTGGTAAATCCTAGAGAATCTCCGTAAACCATTCCTGCTCCACACTTCACTCCATACACGGACCCCTAATTCTGATCGGATACCCAGTTACGTACACACACCCGTACATCCGACATGCAAACCCACCTCCACGCTGTGATTACTATGCAGAGTTGTACTTAAGCCTGCCTTCAGGTGGTGGAGAGATGGAGGGATTTGTGTGGACATTTTGCAGGCGAGAGTTTGCACGTTCACATTCATGAATATGCTTTGTAGTGTGTGGGCATGCTATGGACTGTCTGCGGCCTGTCGCTTGTAATGACCACTTTTTCCCCATGTTCTTCCCCATTTTCAGGGTTCAGCCCCCTACTCTGCCCTCTGAGCAGCCTCGCCCACGCTGTGCATGGTGTCTCGAGCAAGGCACTTGGCCGCTCGCAGAGATGTGGCGAGCTTACGCGAATTCCACGCAAGTCCCGGAAAAGTCCTGCACAGTAGATTCCATGAATCAACGAATGTAGATTAGAGCGCAGAATGGCATGCAAATCCCCCATTTTCCATGAAAATAATTCCATGAATCGGCCCCTATCCCTGTAAGTCTGCACATTACTTGTGGCGACTTATCCATGCATATGAGACATTCATTGGCTTTAACAAGTCTTCCCTTGGTATATTATAGAAGCACCTAAATATGTGAGGCTGTAGCAAACATAAGATGGCAATATCTGGAAACCAGTATAGAAAGATCTAATAAATTGGGGCCCCAGAGGAAAGGAAACGACAAGTTGATCAGTTTAGCGAAAAAGAAGATGGTTTGCGAAATAGCGCAGATTATTGCTCTGAGAAACAGCGTAATTGCGACTAAGCCTGTTTCGCTCATGATTCGGGATGTTAAAAAGAACTATAGACAATGGCTAAGACAGCATAAGCGGCAGTGCAAGATTAAGCAATGGAAAAACATTGCCAATCTAGCACTTACCAAGAATACGATGGGGATATGGCAGATATTGTGAAGCGGGAAAAAAAAGAGACATATCAATAAATTGCATTCCAGAAGAACAATTGAGTGCTCACATTAAAGTTACCCTCAGTCGTTGTGAGGATGCAAATTATATTTTTCCACTACCGTCAGAGAGTTGGGGATGTAAAGCGTCTGTTTTACATTTATTACTCATAATAGAAATGCTTAACAATTCTCGGGCGGCCCGTCCCGATGGGGCATGCAACCTATTGTTGAAAATGGAGCCAGAACAATGGGCGTGGCTCTCCATTTACTATTTGCACAAATTGGTAAATTGGGGATGATTCCCAAGTCATGGATTATAAATCATGTATATACTTGCAGTATATAAAAAAGCACCTGGGACAATCCGGTGAATTTTCACATGTTAGCTACGCTAGACACCTCTTCAAAATGTTTTGGTCATGTGTTGCTAGTTGAATTAATTGCATTAATAGCGGAAAACAACATATTGCCTTCGAACCAAATAGGTTTAGATCTAAAGCAAGTACTGCACATAACCTATTAATCTTGACATCAACAATAGAACATGCATGGCAGCTCTGAGAACTGAATGTCTACTGTGCGTTCTTTGACTTCTCTGCCGCGTTTGATACACTGATGAGAAACCGTTTATGGCAAAAGCTAAGCGCTTGTAACATTCCCAAAGGCTTGCTAAAAATGCTGATGTTGCTTTATTCTGATGCCTATGTCCGTTTACGTCTGAATGCCACAGGGACACTATCAGCAATGTTGTCCACTAGTAGTGGAGTGAAACAAGGCTGCATTGTGGCAGCAACTCTTTTTAATCTACCAGATTACAGCAAATGCTTGACGCCCTTGCCGTTTACTCCTGTTCTGATGGATTGACCATTAACAATGAGAAGAGTAGGGTGATGGTCTTCTCGGCTGAAAAAAAAATCCCCAAGAAACATGTGTGGAAGCTGTATAACAGTACGCTAGAACAAGCAAATACATTCAAATATTTGGGCATCTTAATAGACGATAAACTTAAATAGGATTGCCTTTGGGAAACAGTAAAATCTTGCTGTCTAGTATCAGGGTAATTCATAGAAATTCGCACAAAAGTGGCGCACGCGACTGGCGCACAGCGTGCCCGTGCAAATGTCTGCGCCAGCCGCGTGCGCTAAAATCGATTTCCGCGCACAGCGTATTCATGGATTTTCGCATCCAAAACCAGCCGTGGCGCAGCGTGGTGCAGCGACCCTGCAGCAGCGCCAGTTACGCCCCCAAGAACGCCCTCGCGCAAAGAAAAGCCTTCAAAATCCCCAAATAATCGCAAAGGGCTGCGCTAACCCTGGACCAGTTCACAGGGCTGGCAAACAGCAAACGCCAAGCGGGGAACGTGTATTTCAGTGGTTCGCGGGAAGTTCCACACGCAATTGTCCTGTGTACGTGTGCATCAGGGGTGCGCGGGAAGTATCACACGCAAAATCAGCAGGGTATGTGTATTACAGGGGTGCGCGGGAAGTTCCACATGCGATTTCAGCAGGGTACGTGTATTTCAGGGGTGCGCGGGAATTTCCACACGCGATTGGCCCCGTGCGAGCAGGGTACGTGTATTTCAGGGGTGCGCGGGAAGTTCCACACGCGATTGGCCCCGTGCGAGCAGGGTAGGTGTATTGCAGGGGTGCGTGGGAAGTTCCACACGCGATTGGCCCCGTGCGAGCAGGGTATGTGTATTTCAGGGGTGCGCGGGAAGTTCCACACGCGATTTCAGCAGGGTACGTGTATTTCAGGGGTGCGCAGGAAGTTCCACACGCGATTCCATCAGGGTAAGTGTATTACAGGGGTGCGCGGGAAGTTCCACACGCGATTTCAGCAGGGTACGTGTATTTCAGGGGTGCGCGGGAAGTTCCACACGCGATTGGCCCCGTGCGAGCAGGGTACGTGTATTTCAGGGGTGCGCGGGAAGTTCCACAAGTGATTTCAGCAGGGTACGTGTATTTCAGGGGTGCGCGGGAAGTTCCACACGCGATTCCATCAGGGTACGTGTATTTCAGGGGTGCGCGGGAAGTTCCACACGCGATTGGCCCCGTGCGAGCAGGGTACGTGTATTTCAGGTGTGCGTGGGAAGTTCCACACGTGATTTCAGCAGGGTACGTGTATTTCAGGGGTGCGCGGGAAGTTCCACACGCGATTTCAGCAGGGTATGTGTATTTCAGGGGTTCTGGGGAGTACTACACGTGAATTGGCCATGTGGGTCCTCCCAGGTGTTCGCTCTACAACCTCCACAGCCCCTGCAGGCAGCCCACACCACGGGGGACTACCCTGCAACCCTGCACATGTCCTGCAGGCAGCCCATCCACCATGGGCATGCCCCCCAGCCAAACCACATGTCACCTTGCACTACTGATCAACAATGCATGTCTCACAGCAACCCCACTACCCAGCAGTGCAGGGGCAGCCTCCACCAGGACCCCACCCATGTCTACCACCACCCCCACCCCCCAGCCACCAGGGGCAGCCTCCACCAGGCCCCCACTCATGTCTCCCACCACCCCCACCCCCCAGCAGTGCAGGGGCAGCCTCCACCAGGCCCCCACCCATGTCTACCACCACCCCCACCCCCCAGCCACCAGGGGCAGCCTCCACCAGGCCCCCACTCATGTCTCCCACCACCCCCACCCCCAGCAGTGCAGGGGCAGCCTCCACCAGGCCCCCACTCATGTCTACCACCACCCCCACCCCCCAGCCACCAGGGGCAGCCTCCACCAGGCCCCCACTCATGTCTCCCACCACCCCCACCCCCCAGCAGTGCATGGGCAGCCTCCACCAGACCCCCACTAATGTCCCCCTGCATCCCCACCCCCCAGCAGTGCAGGGGCAGCCTCCACCAGGCCCCCACTCATGTCACCCACCACCCCCTACCCCCCAGCAGTCAGGGGCACCCTCCACCAGGCCCCCACTCATGTCTCCCACCACCCCCACCTCCAAGCAGTGCAGGGGCAGCCTCCACCAGGCCCCCACCCATGTCTACCACCACCCCCACCCCCCAGCCACCAGGGACAGCCTCCACCAGGCCCCCACTCATGTCTCCCACCACCCCCACCCCCCAGCAGTGCAGGGGTAGCCTCCACCAGGCCCCCACTCATGTCCCCCTGCACCCCCACCCCCCAGCAGTGCAGGGGCAGCCTCCACCAGGCCCCACCTCATGTCTCCCACCACCTCTTACCCCCCAGCAGTCAGGGGCACCCTCCACCAGGCCCCCACTCATGTCTCCCACCACCCCCACCCCCCAGCCACCTGGGGCAGCTTCCACCAGGCCCCCACTCATGTTCCCCTGCACCCCCACCCCCCAGCACTGTGGGGCACCTGCTAGCAGGCCCCCACTCATGTCCAACTCATGTTCCCCTGCACCCCCACCCCCCAGCACTGTGGGGCACCTGCCAGCAGGCCCCCACTCATGTCCAACTCATGTTCCCCTGCACCCCCACCCCCAGCACTGTGGGGCACCTGCCAGCAGGCCCCCACTCATGTCCAACTCATGTTCCCCTGCACCCCCAACCCCCAGCACTGTGGGGCACCTGCCAGCAGGCCCCCACTCATGTCCAACTCATGTTCCCCAGCAAACATGTCATCACAATCTAGATCCGCGGTCCCCATGGTCAGCCTCCAAATGCAAAACACCCACCCGAGTATTGCATCCACCCACTCAGAAATGGCAATAACATGATAGAACTGCAATTGCAAGTTTGGAAACGAACACATGTCCCTCACATACACCCAATGGGTGTCAGTGAATCTCAAAACCCATATCATGATATGCATGAAACCAATGAGATGATACTACACATTGAAGTTTGATCAAAAAATATGTATTAAAGAAAACATGAATTGAATCAAAAATAAACTAACATAAATGGGAATGTAAAAAAAGTAAAAAGAAGCATGTCCATGAAAAAATGCAAAACTAAAAATCAGAATCCAAAGGAATGGTGTCCAAAGTCACAGTCCAGAAAAGAAAATCCAATGGGAAATTATAATTGAAAGCCATTGCTTCATGGGTAAATTGTAAAAAGAAAAGAAAATCCAACAGTGAACTATGTACAGGTGAACAAGCCAGGCTCCATGATCCCAACAAAAGAAATGAAACCTATCTAACAACACTACCTAATAAAAAATAACTATATACAAAAATGTGGCCCATTGTCCAAAAGGTCCAAAGAAAATGCAAAAACAAAGGAAACCTAACACTAACTACATAACTATTTACATGGGCAGCGGGCTAGTCCAACGGCTCACTGGATGTTGTCATGGGCCAGGGCATCATCGAACTCCTGTTCAATGGCTTGGAGGCGGGCATGTTCCCTGGCCCCGAGGTCTCGCAGGGATAAAGCAGTGTCCAGCTCCAACTCCCTGCGAAGACCCTCGAGGCACTCAGCCCGCCTCAGCGCCCTCGGCATGGAGTTCTCCGCCCTGACCATTGTGAGCCGTTCCTCCTCTGCCCGCTGCCGCTCCGCACCTATCTGCTGGCCCAACCACTCCCACACGGAAGCCACTCCCATTCCAGGGTTCTCCTGCCCTCCGGCCAATGCCTGCACCCCTGATGTTGATGGCCCCGAGCCATGATGCCTCTCACGTCGAGCCTGCCACTGCCTCCGACGCAACTGCCTGTGCCAGCACGACGGCATCCAGGCTGATGGTATCCACCTACGCCGTCGTGCACGTGCCCTGCCCGATGATGCGTCACATCCTCCATCTGCTGGGGTCCAGTTGCTGGTGTGTCCACCCCTGCTGGACCTCCGACTCCCGACTGTGGCAGGGATGGGATCCCCACCGAGCCGTCTTCATTGGTCGGGGCAGGTCCACAGGGGGCCCTGGTGGCATCTGGGCCGGAAGACGGCATGGAGAATGACTGGTGCATAGTCTCCACAGAGGAGGAGAGGGTCGTCAGATTGGCCGGCACATGTAGGAAACCCCCGACCATGGCCGTTCCCAACTGGGCCACGTCGGCACGGTGCTCTCCGTGATGACGTGCATGCTCCTCCCCGGAAGCACGCACCTCATCACAAATTGCACCTGTGCGCAACGCGACACCAATCAGGACCTTCTCCATACGGCCAGGGGTCCCCTCGTACGCAGGTGGAGAGGAGTCAGATGACATGGACATCCCCCCTACCTGCGGACGGGCCTGGGATGGGGCATCCCTGCTGGTGCATGGTGGTGCAGTCACAGTGTCAGGGCCAGTGACATGCACAGGCCCCTCCACAGCGACCTGTGCTGCCTCCTGCCCCTGCCCCTGGACTGCAACACTTGCACCAGCAGGGATGCCCCCACCAGGCCCCATGTGTGCCTCAGTAGCGGCCTCCTCCTCCTCTGTGGAAACCACCAACCTGGATGGCTCCACCCTGTCTTCCGCCGCTGCAAGCCCCTGTGGGGGCTCACCCACACCTTCCTCTGCAGCTGTGGGGGCATCCCTGCCGCTTTGCTCCACAGAGCCGTCTCCGCCCTCTTCTTCACGTGGCGCTGTGTAGAGGGAGACATAGAACACAAGCATCAGGGTACTGTACAATGGTCCCCTAGACAGGAAGCAATAGCAGATGAGTGGCACTGTCAAAGATCACTTCCATCATGTCCCTCCACAACACATGGCTCAGTGCAGGTAAAACACATGCGGTAACAGGCATGGCGCATGCTATGGACATTAGCAAACATGTCCAAGTGATTCTTGAAACATACACTGTTGTTTTGGAACTCACATGCATCATGTGCCATGCCTATCACATGCACACACTTCACCCTAGTTTCATCCATCTGGCCTCGTACACCACAGACACAGTGGATACAAGGATGACTAGGCTGCATCAGTGAACCTGAACATTGCGACAGACATGTGTCATGCATCCCTGGCATTCACAAGTCACAGACACGCAGGTCAGACACCCAGACATGGACAGCATACATGTACATGGCATCAGCACCCATCCCTCACCCATGTCCAGGAACAGAGACTGGCATGCTTTCATGTGGCCATTCCGCATAGGGCAACCCATGTTGCATTTGAACACATGCACCAACTGTGTGGTTCACACATTACTGGTCTCACATGCATGACGTCCCTGCACACACACATGCATACATGGCCTATGTCACACATACAGGCAAGTATCAGACAATCAGCAAACTGCGACATGCCCTGTCTCACACAGCAATGCTTGGCCACTTACCGCTCAACTCCAGACGGGTCTGCCTCTCAAGGATCTGGGCTTGGAGCACTGGGCCTACGCGTTCCAGGACCCTCATCTGGATGGTACTCATGCGGCCCCGGCCCCCCTCCACGAGGCGCCAGGCCTTCAAGAGGGTCCTGGACCTGCAGTCATCCCAGAGCTTCTTGACATGTTGGTAGTCGCGGACTGCCACCCCCTCCGCATTGATAGCAGTCACGATGTCAGTCCAGATCCGAGTCCGTCCTTCCTTGTTGGCGCGCTTACTTCCGAAGAGGGCATCATACTGCCCCAGGACTTGCTCCACCAGGACACCTACTTCGGTGGCACTGAAGCTGGTGCCCCTCTGCCTCTCTGGCCGGGGGTTGCCAGTGGTGCCAGATGTTGCAGTGCCCGACATGGCAACCCCAGAGGCAGGAGTGGGTGGGCAACTGGGTCCTGGGGCTGGGCTGTGGAGCGATGGTATCCCAGTCGGGAGTCTTCTGTTCCAGCAGGGGTGGACACAGCAAATGGCCCCTGCAGATGGCTGATGTGCAGGCACCAAATGGCAGGGCACGGTGGCAGCAGGCAGGCAGGCAGGCAGGCAGCAGCAGATGGCTCGTGGGAGGCTGCTCGGGGCAGTGGGGGGCAGTAATTCGGCCTTTTTGGCAGGAGCGTGGTCTTCCGTGTGCTTACGCGTGGCCAGCTTGATACGGAGTGATTTGGCACGTGAAAATCCTGCACGTCTGCGTGTAAATCGAGGAAAGGCTCTTAGCGCGTATGCACGTCAGCACGCATATGCGATTTCATTGGACCAAAGGCCCTTAGCGCGTGAGCGCGTCTGTGATGTGAGGCGCGCGGGTGTTTCCCTCATTACACGTGATGACAGAGCACATGTGGATTTCCACCAATCGCGTGTGGAACTTCCTGCGCACCCCAGAAATACACGTACCCAGGCCAATCGCGTGTACGCTCACTTCCCTCCGATTACACGCAATGACACTCGGATGTGCAGTTTTACCATGTGTGCTCGCATATGCGATTTCATTGGCCCAAAGGCCACCATGCGCAGCTGTGACGTCACGCGCATGGCCGTAGAGAATGGCGCGTGTAAGAATGAAGAGATACACGTCCGAGTGTCAAAGCGCGTAATTGGTGGAAATGGCCTCATTGCGTATGCGCGTCTGTGACGTGTGTATAAAAGGTACGTGTAGAACGCCATTTCCTTGTACGTGCTTTTCGTGGAGAGCGAGTGGGTGAAATCTGGACTTCTTGTCGGTTCACACGCGATTTACTTCACAGCGTTTCCAGTTCGTACTCCCTGTTACCTCTGACAGCTTTTTCTCTTTTCCTCTTTTTCCTGGGCCTGTTTCCTCAAACAGCGTTCCCTACTACTGTTGTCCTGTCTCCTCAGACAGCGTACAATTCTTCTTTTGGCGGGGGTGTTGCCAACGTGCACACGCGCATATTTTTCACGCTTTTTTTTCCTGGCGGACGGTGAGTCGCGCACATATTTAACATCTGTGCTTGCCCCGTGTGTCGCGTACCCCTTCAGAGGTCATTCTAGGCTGTGTGTGACACGCATACGTTCATTCTTGTGTTCCTTCGGTGCCACAGCGTAGTGCAGGTTTATTTTTCCACGCACGTGGTCTAGGAGGGGTTGCGTGCACCTTACTTCGCTTTTTTGGGGTGCCTGTGCGTTGCGTGGCCCGTCATCTTTCCCCAGGGGTGACATACAGCCTTGCTAGAGCACTAGGGTACGATTATCATCTGGTACCCAACCCCTTTGACCCCCCAATTGCCCAGGACAATTGTTCACATCGACTCCCATACGCAAAATAACATCAGTGCCATGGATGGGAGGCGAACAAGCCGTAAGGGTGGCAAAGGTGGCCGAGCCCCAAGTGGTGGCCGTGGTGGATCCGGTAGGGGACGTGGCCGTGACTTGCAGGGTGCCCCTAGCCCCCCATGTGTGGAGGAGCAGTCAGGGACACCCATGCACCCCCCCCAGTTGAGGTTACCGTGGCTGACACCATCCATGCTCAGCCCTTGTTGGACCAGCCCACTGTGGAACCAGACCTGGCACAGGGTGACTCCATGGCTGACTTCCAGGTCAGCAGGTCTAGGCCACGTGCGCCGGTGAACGTTGGTGTCATCAGGCCACGTGGATCAGGGGCAGCTAGGTCATCTGCTGCCCCGCGTAGGCAGGCTGGGGAGGCTGCAGGGGCAGCTGCGGCTCCATCCACCCCACCTCTCACACACCCATCCAGGACAGTGTCGGTCCAAGTCCATCATGCTGACATTCCCCCTGACACCATCACACTTGAGATAATGCCTGCACCAACTCCCATGCTGAGTGTGCAATCCCACGCTCCTGCCCCTAGTGTCCAGAGCGGCGCAGGACACTCCGGATCCCCACCACCTTCCAAGCGGAAGAGGAAGAGTGCTCGTCCAGTAGAGGCTGATGCCCCAGACACGGCTACAGAGTCCGGCCCGTCAAGGAAGCCCTGCTTCAATGAGGCCGAACTGAATGCACTTGTAGAGTATGTGTCCGCACACGACCGCGAAATGGTGATTGTTGCAGGATCCAAGACCACACCTGCACAACGTCAGGCACACTGGCAGACCATTGCGGAGATCATAAGTTCCCTTGGAATCGTGAGGGGCACAGCTAATGAATGCTACAAGCACTGGAATGACCTGAAGCACAGGGCAAAGAATAAGCTGGCGTCAAGTCATGCCGCAACTCTAGTGACTGGAGGTGGGTCTCCTGCAGACGAGATAGAACTCACTCCACATGAGCAGGTTGCTGGGGCCTACGTCATGGAGGAACAGATCCAAGGTGTGGGAGAAGTGGCAGAATACGAGGCATTGTCCGGTGAGTGCACATGCATGTGTGTGTCATCCATGTGCATGCTGTGTGTGGGAGGGGTTCTGTTTGGGTGCCAGGGGAGGGTGTGTGTGCCTGAGTGGTTCGGCTCACCCATGTGCCTCTTCCTATACATTCTTGGCAACAGCATTTGGGTATAGCAGCATCCCTTCAGCCAACATTAGACATCCAGCCCAACACCACGCCAGTTGCCCTTGGAGTGTCATCTTGCCACAACACTGTTGCTTATTTACCTCTGTTTATTCAGGCAGATTGTTTGCATACCACGACTTTTACTCGGGATTTCTCAGTCCTATTGTCACATGTCTGACATGGCTATGGTACAGTTGACTGGCTCAGTTTCGTGGACATGATTAGTTTGGACATGTCCCTGTGCTATAGGACCATTTTTGACTGGCAGCTGCAGGTTAAACATTTGAACCATTACAATGAAAATAATCAATTATATGAACAAACTGGACTGAATGAACAATTGGTGACCTCCTCTCCCTCTTCACTTCATGGCTAGGGTACATGCCATCTGTGTGATGGCATGTGTATTTGACCTGCCAATCACTGGCCAATGTGTGATGCCACTGCTAGGCAGCAGGCAGCAAATGTGTTCATCTTCCATCTTGGTGTCATCAATGTGTGCCATCTGCCTCCCCATCACACGCAGTGACGGTGCATGCATGGGAGTGTTTTAGTCATGTGGGACATGTGTCAATCAAGTACTGTTTCTGTAGCCTCTCAGCCCTATTTGTGTGCCATAGTGCTAATGCCTGTTTCCATTTGTTTTCTTTTATGTCTTTGCAGGGGAAGACGCACTTGATACTGCTGGTGTTGTGGAGATGGTGCAGACCCAGGAGGGGTCTGAGGGCCGACCGACCACCAGTGAGGGACGTGGTGTGGTGGTGGGTGAGAACCCACAACTGCTGCAGGTCGTGCTCTCAAGGGGTGTCTCTGGCTGCACCTCCCCCGAGCTGTACTCAGGTGTTGATTCGGATGATGAGACCTACGTGCCGTCGCAGGTGAGTGTTCCTGGGAGGGATTCTGTTCTGTCCGACCCACCTGCACCAGGGTTAGAACCCTCAATGGGGATGTCAGTGTTGGCAGGTACGCCTTTGGTGGTTACGGATGCAGGGTCACACTCCGCGACATCTGATCCTGTTCCTGGGCCAGCAGATCAGAGGGGGAATGCAGTCCTGCAGCCTCAGGCAGTGCCGGCACAGCAAGGCGCAGTTCGCCTTGCCCCAGACAGGTGTGGTGCCCGCCGACATGGTGGCCGTACGCCACCTGGCAATACCGCATGGGAGCAATCCATTTACGGTATGGCAACCCAACAGGCAGCATCATCAGAGATGATGGCTCAGGCCATGGATAGGGTGGCCACTTCCATTGTCCCCCCCGAAAGGCTAATGGAGCGACTACAGCAGGCAACCGACTACATCTGCCAGTCACACAGGGAGGACATGTTGGCGTCCGACAGGGACAAGCGGGCGGCACTGGCGACTCTGCAGGAAGCCATCTCCATAGAGTCCCAGGGCCACAGGGAAGCCCTGAGGCTGGAACTCCTTCACCTCAGGACGACTCTTGTTGAGCTTGAGGCTTCAACAAACTGAAGGACAGAACAGCAGCTGGAGCGTCTCACCCGTACGCTCTCAGCTGAGATGCAGGCAACTAGGGCGGAGGTCTGGGCATCCCGTGAGTTGTTGCATGGGGACCTCCGCACACTTATCCTCCAGAACGAGACCTACCACACCCGCATGCTTGCAGCCATGGAGGAACAGACTAGGGCTTTGCGTGGGCTGCCTCCCATAGTGCCACCACCTCCAGATGCAGCTGCAGAGGGTGAGGATAGCGACAGCAGTGATACTCCCACAATAGGGTAGCCGTGTAGGCCATGAGCCCATGGAGGTGTTTTTTTTTCGCAAGATCCACACGGGTAGGTTTTGGTGTGCACCCTGTCCTCGGACCTCCTGGGTGGCCTCCCCAACCCTCCCCACCCCCCGGGCCCATTAATGGCCATTTTTTATTTATTTTTTTTTTTTTATTTTGGGACAGTGTGTTGCCTTGTGTGGCTCCCGTGGGCATACACTGCATTGTGGCTGGGCACATGCAGGCTTGTCATGGATTTGGTTCAGATGATTGGGTTTTTGTCACACACACCCCTCCTGCTTCCCGTTTCCATGGGCTTGCAAAGGGTGTGGCCAAGTGACATTGACGTACATGGTGACATTGGACTCCCATGAGCTGTGTGGGCAGTCTGTAGTCAATACTGTGTATACATTCATAGTGCATATTGTTGTTGTATTGTACACTGCGTGGTGTATTGATATGTGCCTCTGCATCCATCTCATCCTCCATATTTACAGGTCCATTCCTCATGTCTTCACAATGCGGTCCACCTTGGAACTGGAGTCCATGTTGTAAGCAGTGCACCTACACTCTTGCGTGGCGCTAACACTGTATACTTGGAAGTGCTCGGAGGGCTGTCATCATCAGGTGGTGAGGCTAGCTAATTTTTAAGTCTGTAATGTCATGTTTAAGGTAGGTTGGAGGTTGTGTAGGTGATTGGTATTCTTGGTAAGTATTTGGTAATGTGGGTTGTAGGTCCTGCATTACTGTGAGCATTTCATGTGTGGACATGTTTCCATTAGGGACACTGTGGCTGCTGACACTTGGGGCATGTTGTGGGGATTAATTTCTTTCCTCTCACATTGCATGACATGCCATGGTGTGTTGTGTGGGCGTGCCGGGGAGGGGGTGGGTGACATGGCACTGTTTTCATGTAGTATTTTGCAAGTGGGTATTCATTTCTGCAGCATGGAAAGTGTCTTTTCATGACACTGCATTGGTGGTGTTTGTGTAGGTAGGGATGCACACATTGTGACACTTCCACATGAACAATCTCAGGCTGCTATCGGTCTGACAGTTGACAGTCCCTTTGTTCGTCTTAATTGTCAGGTCGAGTCATCATTGCTTATCAGATGGTATGTGCCAGGCCTGTGTGCACTCCACTGGGGTGTGATTTCTATGTGAAGTAATTAGCCACCAGCTGCGTACGGGCTGCCTCACCCCGTGCCCTCTCCCCTCCCATGCGCAGCGGGCGTGCATGTGGTTGGGGATATGGGGGCACCACCATGTCCACGGCCAGGCCCCGGCGTGTTGCAACATTGTGCAGGACACATGCTGCCACTATGATCCTGCACACTACTGGGGGCGCATATAACAGCTGCCCGCCAGAATGGTCAAGGGAGCAAAAGCGTGACTTCAGCACTCTGAATGTGCGCTCCACTATGCCCCGGGTTGCAATATGGGCTGTGTTGTATCTTACCTCTGGAGGCGTGATGGGGTTCCGAATTGGCGTCATCATGTGGGTGCTCAGAGGGTAGGCACTGTGCCCTGGTGAGGAGGTGATGGGTATCATTAGTGGGGTAGTGACATAACTCTGCATCTGACATGCATGCATGTGCAGTGGCATTCATACTCACCAAGCAGCCATGTATCGCCATGCCGCCCAGCTTCTAGGTCCCGGCTTAGGGTAGACATTCGGTAAATGAAGCTGTCGTGGGTGGACCTTGGATAGTTGGCATATACTGAGGTGATGATTCCCTTAGCATTACATACTACCTTCAGCTGATGGAAAGCCAGTGCTTGCGGTTCCTATAGATGTGCTCAGATGCCCTGGGGGACGTAGTGCCACATGGGTGCAGTCAATGGCACCTAGCAATTTTGGGAACTGTGCCACACCCATAGAAATCGAGGGTGGCAGCCTGCCTTTCTGCAGGTGTCCTGGGCAGGTATATGTGCCTACGGACTGATGGGTGTGCAGTGATGATGTTCAAGACCTGGTGTAGGCAGCGTGACTGCGTGGCCTGTGACACCCCACCCACTATGGCACTTGTCCGCTGAAATTATCCTGTGGCCAAGAAGTGCAGTACATTGAGGACCTTCTCCAGGGGGCTGAGTGCTTGGGAGCACAGGGTGGGTGATGTGAGGTCATCCTCCCACTCACTGACCAGGTCCAGTATTATGTGTGGGGGAAACCTGTACCTCCCATACACCTGGTCATCAGGCATCCCAAAAAGGCTGGTTCAGGGAGTGAAAATTCGGGCCCTCACTATCCTCCTCCTCCTCCTTTGGTAACCCACGGCCACTGCTGCTAGGAATGCTGTATTCATCCTGGCGTATGAGCTTGTTTGTTGTTTGCGCGCACTTTTATGCTGCGCGGGTCGACGTACGCCTGCTTCATGCTGGCGTACGTGTCTCAGGATTGGACCATTTTTCGGCACGTCGTAGGCGAACGTGTGAATCTTCCCGCCCTCCCCAGGAATACACGTAGCGCGCTCTCAGAGGCACAGTCGCGGGTAAATATTCCCGCCCACCCCTGGAATACATGTACCCCACTCTCACAGGCCCAATCGCGTGTGGAAGTTCACGCGCACCCCGAAGTACACGTACCCAGGCCAATCGCGTGTGGGACTTCCCGCGCACCCCGAAGTACACGTACCCAGGCCAATCGCGTGTGGAACTTCCCGCGCACCCCGAGGTACACATACCCAGGCCAATCGCATGTGTAACTTCCCGCGCACCCCGAAGTACACGTACCCAGGCAAATCGCACAGCTGGGAGGTGGGGGTGGTGGGAGACATGAGTTGGACATGAGTGGGGGCCTGGTGGAGGGTGCCCCTGGTGGCTGGGGGGTGGGGGTGGTGGTAGACATGAGTGGGGGCCTGGTGGAGGCTGCCCCTGGTGGCTGGGGGATGGGGGTGGTGGGAGACATGAGTGGGGGCCTGGTGGAGGCTGCCCCTGGTGGCTGGGGGGTGGGGGTGGTGGGAGACATGAGTGGGGGCCTGGTGGAGGCTGCCCCTGGTGGCTGGGGGGTGAGGGTGGTGGGAGACATGAGTGGGGGCCTGGTGGAGGCTGCCCCTGGTGGCTGGGGGGTGGGGGTGGTGGGAGACATGAGTGGGGGCCTGGTGGAGGCTGCCCCTGGTGGCTGGGGGGTGGGGGTGGTGGGAGACATGAGTGGGGGCTTGGTGGAGGCTGCCCCTGGTGGCTGGGGGGTGGGGGTGGTGGTAGACATGAGTGGGGGCCTGGTGGAGGCTGCCCCTGCACTGCTGGGGGGTGGGGGTGGTGGGAGACATGAGTGGGGGCCTGGTGGAGGCTGCCCCTGGTGGCTGGGGGGTGGGGGTGGTGGTAGACATGAGTGGGGGCCTGGTGGAGGCTGCCCCTGCAGGGCTGGGGGGTGGGGGTGGTGGGAGACATATGTGGGGGCCTGGTGGAGACTGCCCCTGGTGGCTGGGGGGTGGGGGTAATAGGGGACATGAGTGGGGGCCTGGTGGAGGCTGCCCTGGTGGCTGGGGGGTGGGGGTGGTGGGAGACATGAGTGGGGGCCTGGTGGAGGCTGCCCCTGGTGGCTGGGGGGTGAGGGTGGTGGGAGACATGAGTTGGACATGAGTGGGGGCCTGGTGGAGGGTGTCCCTGGTGGCTGGGGGGTAGGGGTTGTAGGAGACATGAGTGGGGGCCTGGTGGAGGCTGCCCCTGCACTGCTGGGGGGTGGGGGTGGTGGGAGACATGAGTGGGGGCCTGGTGGAGGCTGCCCCTGCACTGCTGGGGGGTGGGGGTGGTGGGAGACATGAGTGGGGGCCTGGTGGAGGCTGCCCCTGGTGGCTGGGGGGTGGGGGTAATAGGGGACATGAGTGGGGGCCTGGTGGAGGCTGCCCCTGCACTGCTGGGGGGTGGGGGTGGTGGGAGACATGAGTGGGGGCCTGGTGGAGGCTGCCCCTGGTGGCTGGGGGGTGGGGGTGGTGGTAGACATGAGTGAGGGCCTGGTGGAGGCTGCCCCTGCACTGCTGGGGGGCGGGGGTGGTGGTAGACATGAGTGGGGCCCTGGTGGAGGCTGCCCCTGGTGGCTGGGGGTGCGGGTGGTGGTAGACATGAGTGGGGCCTGGTGGAGGCTGCCCCTGGTGGCTGGGGGGTGGGGGTGGAGGGAGACATTAGTGGGGGCCTGGTGGAGGCTGCCCCCTGGTGGCTGAGGGTGGGGGTGGTGGGAGACATGAGTGGGGGCCTGGTGGAGGCTGCCCCTGGTGGCTGGGGGGTGCGGGTGGTGGTAGACATGAGTGGGGGCCTGGTGGAGGCTGCCCCTGGTGGCTGGGGGGTGGGGGTGGAGGGAGACATTAGTGGGGGCCTGGTGGAGGCTGCCCCTGGTGGCTGAGGGGTGCGGGTGGTGGTAGACATGAGTGGGGGCCTGGTGGAGGCTGCCCCTGGTGGCTGGGGGGTGGGGGTGGAGGGAGACATTAGTGGGGGCCTGGTGGAGGCTGCCCCTGGTGGCTGGGGGGTGGGGGTGGAGGGAGACATTAGTGGGGGCCTGGTGGAGGCTGCCCCTGGTGGCTGAGGGGTGGGGGTGGTGGGAGACATGAGTGGGGGCCTGGTGGAGGCTGCCCCTGGTGGCTGGGGGGTGAGGGTGGTGGGAGACATGAGTTGGACATGGAGTGGGGGCCTGGTGGAGGGTCCCCCTGGTGGCTGGGGGGTGGGGGGTGGTGGAGACATGAGTGGGGGCCTGGTGGAGGCTGCCCCTGCACTGCTGGGGGGTGGGGGTGTTGGGAGACATGAGTGGGGCATGGTGGAGGCTGCCCCTGCACTGCTGAGGGGTGGGGGTGATGGTAGACATGAGTGGGGGCCTGGTGGAGGCTGCCCCTGGTGGCTGGGGGGTGGGGGTGGAGGGAGACATTAGTGGGGGCCTGGTGGAGGCTGCCCTGGTGGCTGAGGGGTGGGGGTGGTGGGAGACATGAGTGGGGGCCTGGTGGAGGCTGCCCCTGGTGGCTGGGGGGTGAGGGTGGTGGGAGACATGAGTTGGACATGAGTGGGGGCCTGGTGGAGGGTCCCCCCTGGTGGCTGGGGGGTGGGGGTGGTGGGAGACATGAGTGGGGGCCTGGTGGAGGCTGCCCCTGCACTGCTGGGGGGTGGGGGGTGGTGGGAGACATGAGTGGGGCCTGGTGGAGTCTGCCCCTGGTGGCTGGGGGTGGGGGTGGTGGTAGACATGAGTGGGGGCCTGGTGAAGGCTGCCCTGGTGGCTG
The DNA here is from genome assembly GCF_040938575.1 of Ambystoma mexicanum. NCBI lineage: Eukaryota > Metazoa > Chordata > Amphibia > Caudata > Ambystomatidae > Ambystoma > Ambystoma mexicanum. Next base: position 209,801,865 of record NC_090932.1, read on the forward strand.
GGGGGTGGGGGTGGTGGGAGACATGAGTGGGGGCCTGGTGGAGGCTGCCCCTGGTCGCTGGGGGGTGGGGGTGGTGGGAGACATGAGTGGGGGCCTGGGGGAGGCTGCCCCTGGTGGCTTGGGGGTGAGGGCGGTGGGAGACATGAGTGGGGGCCTGGTGGAGGCTGCCCCTGCACTGCTGGGGGGTGGGGGCGGTGGGAGACATGAGTGGGGGCCTGGTGGAGGCTGCCCCTGCACTGCTGGGGGTGGGGGTGGTGGGAGACATGAGTGGGGGCCTGGTGGAGGCTGCCCCTGGTGGCTGGTGGGTGGGGGTAATAGGGGACATGAGTGGGGGTCTGGTGGAGGCTGCCCCTGCACTGCTGGGGGGTGGGGTGGTGGGAGACATGAGTGGGGGCCTGGTGGAGGCTGCCCCTGGAGGCTGGGGGGTGGGGGTGGTGGTAGACATGAGTGGGGGCCTGGTGGAGGCTGCCCCTGCACTGCTGGGGGGTGGGGGTGGTGGGAGACATGAGTGGGGGCCTGGTGGAGGCTGCCCCTGCACTGCTGGGGGGTGGGGTGGTGGTAGACATGAGTGGGGGCCTGGTGGAGGCTGCCCCTGGTGGCTGGGGGGTGGGGTTGGTGGTAGACATTAGTGGGGGCCTGGTGGAGGCTGCCCCTGCACTGCTGGGGGGTGGGGGTGGTGGGAGACATGTGTGGGGGCCTGGTGGAGGCTGCCCCTGGTGGCTGGGGGGTGGGGGTGGTGGGAGACATGAGTGGGGCCTGGTGGAGGCTGCCCCTGGTGGCTTGGGGATGAGGGTGGTGGGAGACATGAGTTGGACATGAGTGGGGGCCTGGTGGAGGGTGCCCCTGGTGGCTGGGGGTGGTGGTAGACATGAGTGGGGGCCTGGTGGAGGCTGCCCCTGCACTGCTGGGGGTGGGGTTGGAGGGAGACATGAGTGGGGGCCCTGGTGGAGGCTGCCCCTGCACTGCTGGGGGGTGGGGGTGGTGGGAGACATGAGTGGAGGCCTGGTGGAGGCTGCCCCTGCACTGCTGGGGGGTGGGGGTAATAGGGGACATGAGTGGGGGCCTGGTGGAGGCTGCCCCTGCACTGCTTGGGGGTGGGGTTGGTGGGAGACATGAGTGGGGGCCTGGTGGAGGCTGCCCCTGGTGGCTGGGGGGTGGGGGTGGTTGTAGACATGAGTGGGGGGCCTGGTGGAGGCTGCCCCTGCACTGCTGGGGGGTGGGGGTGGTGGGAGACATGAGTGGGGGCCTGGTGGAGGGCCCCCCTGGTGGCTGGGGGGTGGGGGTGGCGGGAGACATGAGTGGGAGCCTGGTGGAGGCTGCCCCTGCACTGCTGGGGGGTGGGGGTGGTGGGAGACATGAGTGGGGGCCTGGTGGAGGCTGCCCCTGGTGGCTGGGGGGTGGGGGGGCTGGGAGACATGGGTGGAGGCCTGGTGGAGGCTACCCCTGCACTGCTGGGGGGGTGGGGGGGTGGGAGACATGGGTGGGGGCCTGGTAGAGGCTGCCCCTGGTGGCCTGGGGGTGGGGGGTGGTGGTAGACAAGAGTGGGGGCCTGGTGAAGGCTGCCCCTGGTGGCTGGTGGGT